>NC_134664.1:2228976-2566829 GCF_030463565.1 Pelecanus crispus
TCCGTGGGTCCGTGACTGTTTCCCGGGTGGGGTGGGGGGTGCGGGGGCGGCCCCGTCCCACGCGCGCTGCTCCCCTGCACAAAGGCCGCTTGTGCCGGGGCTGGGGGCGGGGGGGGGGGGCGCGGGGGGGGGGTGGGGGCCCTCCTCCCCGTCCCGCCATCGCCACCCACCCAAAATCACGGGGGGGGGGGGGGGGGTTAGAGGAGCCCCCCCCCCACACCTGGCCGGAGCGGGGGAGACAAAGGCGGGAAGGAACCGGCCCCCCCGCGCCCTGCCCCCCCCCGCGCCCTGCCCCCCCCGCCGCCCCCCGCCCGCCCTTGAATGGGCCCCGTGGGGCCCCGCCCCTCGTGCATATTCATGAGCTGATTTGCATGGGAACACTGAATGGGGGGGGGGGGGGTCCCGCGGGGGGGGGGGGGGGCGCATCTCCCACCCGGGGGCCGCGGCGCGGGGGACCCAGGGGGGGGGGGGGCGGCCTTTTGGGGGGGGGGGGGGGGTGTCCCCGCCCCCCCCCCGCCCCCCCCCCCCCCCCCCGGAAGCATCGAGGCGTCCGGACCGCGGGCTGAGTCATGGGCTGCCTTAAAGGGGCCGCACACGGCGGGGGGGGGGGGGCACCACGCGGGTGGGGGTGGGGGTGCACGCGTGTGCGCACGTGGGGTGGGGGTGTCTGCGGGGGGGGGGGGGTGGGGGGGGGGGGCTCGCGCATGCGTGCACGTGCCGGGGGTGAGCAGCGCGGTGGGTAGCGTGTCCGTCTGTCCGTCTGTCCGCGGCCCGTGCCCCCCCCCCCCCCCCCCGCGCACCCCCCCCCGTGTCCGTGTCTCCCCCCGTGTCTCCGTGCCCCCCGTGGGGTCCCCGTGTCCCCCCCCCCCCCCCCCGGCGGCACCCGTGGGTGCCGCCGGGGGGGGGGGGGGAGGACACGGGAGGACACCCCCCCCCCAAAAAAGGGGGGTCGGGGGGGTTGGGGGGGTTGGGGGGGGGGCTGTGGTCCCCGTGGCAACCGCATCCCTGGGGTGGGTGGCGGCGGTCGCCATGGCAACTGAGGCGCAACAGGAGATGGGGGCCAGGGGGTGACACCCCCTCCCCCCCCCCCCCCCCCCAAACCTGGCCCTGGGGGGGCCCCTGGTGCCCCCCACCCCAGGGTGCGCAGAGCCAGGGGGTGCAGGGGGTCAGGCCCCTGCCATGGGGGGGGGGCAGGGTGCGTGGGGGGCACCCCAAAGCCGGGGGGGGGGGGCACCCCAAAGCCAGGGTGTGGGGGGGGCACCCCAAAGCCAGGGGTGTATGGGGGGGGCACCCCAAAGCCAGGGGGTGCATGGGAGGGGGGGGGGGTCACCCCAAAGCCTATTGGGGGGGGTGACCCCAAAGCCAGGGGGTGCATGGGAGGGGGGGGGGTCACCCCAAAACCAGGGGGTGCATGGGGGGGGCACCCCAAAGGTGTATGGGGGGGGGCACCCCAAAGGCAGGGCGTGTATTGGGGGGGGGTCACCCCAAAGCCTATTGGGGGGGGGTGACCCCAATGCCAGGGGGTGCATGGGAGGGGGGGGGGTCACCCCAAAGCCTATTGGGGGGGGTCACCCCAAAGCCAGGGCGTGTATTGGGGGGGGGGTCACCCCAAAGCCTATTGGGGGGGTCACCCCAAAGCCAGGGCGTGTATGGGGGGGGTCACCCCAAAGCCTATTGGGGGGGTCACCCCAAAGCCAGGGCGTGTATGGGGGGGGTCACCCCAAAGCCTATTGGGGGGGGTGACCCCAAAGCCTATTGGGGGGGGGTGACCCCAAAGCCAGGGCGTGTACTGGGGGGGGGGGGGTCACCCCAGAGCCTATTGGGGGGGGGGGTGACCCCAAAGCCAGGGCGTGTATTGGGGGGGGGGGGTCACCCCAAAGCCTATTGGGGGGGGTCACCCCAAAGCCTATTGGGGGGGGTCACCCCAAAGCCAGGCCGTGCGTGCAGGCGGCACCGGGGCGGGCGTGCAAGGCCGGGGGGGGGGGGGCACACGCAGCGCAGCCCCCGCCAGCGCCCGGCGGGTCCCGCCGTCCCCCCCCGTCCCCCCCCGGCCCTGTCACATCCCGTGAGCGTCACATGAGTCACGGGCCAGCGCAGCCCGGCTGGCGCGGCGGCGGGGGGGCCGCGGGGGCGGCGGGGGGCCGCGGCGGCGGGGGGGGGGTGGCAGCGGCTGAGGCCGGGCAGCTCGTGACGCGGGTGGCGCCAGCCATGGCCGAGTACCGCAGCTTGCTGGAGGAGCTGGCGCAGAACATCACGGCCGAGGACCTGGAGCAGCTGAAGTCGGCCTGCAAGGAGGACATCCCCAGCGAGGAGAGCGAGGCCATCGCCACCAGCCACCACTGGTTCGCCTTCCTGGAGAAGCACAGCAAGCTGGACAGAGGTGAGACCCCCGCCCCGGGGCGGCCCCCCGCCCCCGGCCCTGTGCCCTCCCCTGCTCCACAGCCCTGGCCACCGCCCCTCTGCCCCCCGCTCTGGGCTGCATCCTGGCCGCCGGCTCTTCCTCGGCCCCATCCCGCTCCCCTGATCCTCATCCCGGTCTCCATCCCCATCCTGGTCTCCATCCCCGTCCTGGTCTCCATCCCTATCCCGGTCTCCATCCCCATCCCGGTCTCCATCCCCGTCCTGGTCTCCATCCCTGTCCCGGTCTCCATCCCCATCCCGGTCTCCATCCCCGTCCCAGTCTCCATCCCTATCCTGGTCTCCACCCCCGTCCTGGTCTCCATCCCCGTCCTGGTCTCCATCCCCGTCCTGGTCTCCATCCCCGTCCCAGTCTCCATCCCCGTCCCAGTCTCCATCCCCGTCCTGATCTCCATCCCTGTCCCAGTCTCCATCCCCGTCCCAGTCTCCATCCCTATCCTGGTCTCCATCCCCGTCCTGGTCTCCATCCCTGTCCCAGTCTCCATCCCCATCCTGGTCTCCATCCCCATCCTGGTCTCCATCCCCATCCCGGTCTCCATCCCCGTCCTGGTCTCCATCCCTGTCCCGGTCTCCATCCCCATCCCGCTCCCCTGATCCCCGTCCCGGTCTCCATCCCTATCCTGGTCTCCATCCCCGTCCTGGTCTCCATCCCTATCCCGGTCTCCATCCCCATCCTGGTCTCCACCCCTGTCCTGATCTCCATCCCCGTCCCAGTCTCCATCCCTGTCCTGGTCTCCATCCCCATCCCGCTCCCCTGATCCCTGTCCTGGTTTCCATCCCCATCCCGGTCTCCATCCCCATCCTGGTTTCCATCCCCGTCCCGGTCTCCATCCCCGTCCCGGTCTCCATCCCCGTCCTGGTCTCCATCCCTGTCCCGGTCTCCATCCCCATCCCGCTCCCCTGATCCCCGTCCCGCTCCCCTGATCCCCGTCCCGGTCTCCATCCCCGTCCCGGTCTCCATCCCTGTCCTGGTCTCCATCCCCGTCCCGGTCTCCATCCCTGTCCTGGTCTCCATCCCTGTCCCGGTCTCCGGCCCCGGCCCCTCCTGAGCCCTGGCCCTGTCACCTGTCCCCTGGGCTCTGGCCCCGTCCCTGGCCCCCTCGCCCGATCCCCATCCCGCTCCGTGACCCCTGGCCCTGCCCCCCCCCCTTCCCTGTCCTGTCCCCCATCCCTGTCCCCATCCCTGTCCCCTTCCCTGTCCCCATCCCTGTCCTCATCCCTGTCCCCATCCCTGTCTCCATCCCTGTCCCCCATCCCTGTCCCCCATCCCTGTCTCCATCCCTGTCCCCCATCCCTGTCCCCCATCCCTGTCCCCATCCCTGTCTCCATCCCTGTCTCCATCCCTGTCCCCCATCCCTGTCCCCATCCCTGTCCCCATCCCTGTCCCCCATCCCTGTCCCCCATCCCTGTCCTCCATCCCTGTCCCCCATCCCTGTCCCCCATCCCTGTCCCCCATCCCTGTCCCCATCCCTGTCTCCATCCCTGTCCCCCATCCCTGTCCCCCATCCCTGTCCCCATCCCTGTCTCCATCCCTGTCTCCATCCCTGTCCTCCATCCCTGTCCCCATCCCTGTCCCCATCCCTGTCCTCCATCCCTGTCCTCCATCCCTGTCCTCCATCCCTGTCCCCATCCCTGTCCCCCATCCCTGTCCCCCATCCCTGTCTCCATCCCTGTCCTCCATCCCTGTCCTCCATCCCTGTCCCCATCCCTGTCCTCCATCCCTGTCTCCATCCCTGTCCTCCATCCCTGTCCTCCATCCCTGTCCCCATCCCTGTCTCCATCCCTGTCCCCCATCCCTGTCCCCCATCCTTGTCCCCATCCCTGTCCCCCATCCCTGTCCTCCATCCCTGTCCCCATCCCTGTCCCCATCCCTGTCCCCATCCCTGTCCCCATCCCTGTCCTCCATCCCTGTCCCCATCCCTGTCTCCATCCCTGTCCTCCATCCCTGTCCTCCATCCCTGTCCCCATCCCTGTCTCCATCCCTGTCCTCCATCCCTGTCCTCCATCCCTGTCCCCATCCCTGTCCTCCATCCCTGTCCTCCATCCCTGTCCCCCATCCCTGTCCCCCATCCCTGTCCTCCATCCCTGTCTCCATCCCTGTCCCCCATCCCTGTCCCCATCCCTGTCCCCCATCCCTGTCCCCCATCCCTGTCTCCATCCCTGTCCCCCATCCCTGTCCCCATCCCTGTCTCCATCCCTGTCCCCCATCCCTGTCCCCCATCCCTGTCCCCATCCCTGTCCCCCATCCCTGTCCCCCATCCCTGTCTCCATCCCTGTCCCCATCCCTGTCCCCCATCCCTGTCCCCCATCCCTGTCCTCCATCCCTGTCCCCATCCCTGTCTCCATCCCTGTCTCCATCCCTGTCCCCATCCCTGTCCCCATCCCTGTCCCCCATCCCTGTCCCCCATCCCTGTCTCCATCCCTGTCTCCATCCCTGTCCTCCATCCCTGTCCTCCATCCCTGTCCCCCATCCCTGTCCCCATCCCTGTCCCCATCCCTGTCCCCCATCCCTGTCTCCATCCCTGTCCCCCATCCCTGTCCCCCATCCCTGTCCCCATCCCTGTCCCCATCCCTGTCTCCATCCCTGTCTCCATCCCTGTCCCCCATCCCTGTCCCCCATCCCTGTCTCCATCCCTGTCCCCATCCCTGTCCCCCATCCCTGTCCCCCATCCCTGTCCCCATCCCTGTCCCCATCCCTGTCCCCTCTCCTGGTTCCAGTCCCCGTCCCTGCTCACCTCTGTCACCTGCTGCCAGCCCTGCTCCCGGTCCCAGTCCCCCGCCTTGGTCCCCGTCCCCAGGCCCAGTCCCCACCCCGGCCCCTGCCGCGTGCTCCGGTCCCAGCCCTCGTTCCTCTCCTTTGTCCCCTCTTCCAGTCCCTGTCCCCTGGGATTGCTGTCCCCTGCCCTGGTCCCCATCCCTGCCTGCTCCCTGTCCCCAGCTCCCGTCCCTGCCCGGGTCTCTCCCTGTCCCCTGCTCTGGTCCGCGTCCCCATCCCCTGTCCCTGTCCTCGGGCACCCTTTGCAACGCCGCGCGGGTGGCCCCATCCGTGTCCCCATCCGTGTCCCCATCCATGGCCCCATCCGTGTCCCCATCCATGTCCCCATCCATGTCCCCATCCATGGCCCCATCCATGGCCCCATCCGTGTCCCCATCCGTGTCCCCATCCATGGCCCCATCCATGTCCCCATCCGTGTCCCCATCCGTGTCCCCATCCGTGTCCCCATCCGTGTCCCCGTCCGTGTTCCCATCTGTGGCCCCATCCATGTCCCTGTCCACATCCCCATCGCATCCCCATCCATGTCCCCATCCACATCCCCGTCCGTGTCCCCATTCATGTCCCCGCGTCCCCATCTGTGTCCCCATGTGTGCCCCATCCATGTCCCTGTCCATGTCCCCATCGCATCCCCATCCGCGTCCCCATCCATGTCCCCATCCACGTCCCCATCCGCGTCCCCATCCATGTCCCCATCCACGTCCCCATCCGCGTCCCCATCCATGTCCCCATCCACGTCCCCATCCGCGTCCCCATTCATGTCCCCATGTCCCCATCCGCGTCCCCGTCCGTGTCCCCATCTGTGTCCCCGTCCATGTCCCCGTCCGTGTCCCCATTCATGTCCCTGTGTCCCCATCCGTGTCCCCATCCGTGTCCCCATCTGTGTCCCCATTCATGTCCCTGTGTCCCCATCCATGGCCCCATCCGCATCCCCATCTGTGTCCCCATCTGTGTCCCCATCCGTGTCCCCATCCGTGTCCCCATCCGTGTCCCCGTCCGTGTCCCCATCTGTGGCCCCATCCATGTCCCTGTCCACCTCCCCATCGCATCCCCATCCATGTCCCCATCCACGTCCCCATCCACATCCCCGTCCGTGTCCCCATTCATGTCCCCGCGTCCCCATCCGTGTCCCCATCTGTGTCCCCATCCGTGTCCCCATTCATGTCCCCATCCATGTCCCTGTCCATGTCCCCATCGCATCCCCATCCGCGTCCCCATCCACGTCCCCATCCGCGTCCCCATTCATGTCCCCATGTCCCCGTCCGTGTCCCCGTCCGCGTCCCCGTCCGTGTCCCCATCTGTGTCCCCGTCCATGTCCCCGTCCGTGTCCCCATTCATGTCCCTGTGTCCCCATCCATGTCCCCATCGCATCCCCATCTGTGTCCCCATCTGTGTCCCCGTCTGTGTCCCGTCTGCGTCCCCATCCGTGTCCCCATCCGTGTCCCCATCCACATCCCCATCCGCATCCCCATCCGCGTCCCCATCCGCGTCCCCATCCATGTCCCCATCCATGTCCCCATCCGTGTCCCATCCGTGTCCCCATCCACATCCCGTCCATGTCCCCATCCGTGTCCCTATCCGTGTCCCCATCTGTGTCCCCATCCATGTCCCCATCCGTGGCCCGCCCGCGGCCCCATCCGCGGCCCCATCCACGTCCCCATCCGCGTCCCGTCCGTGTCCCCATCTGTGTCCCCATCCATGTCCCGTCCATGTCCCCATCCACATCCCGTCCGTGTCCCCATCCATGGCCCCATCCATGGCCCCATCCGCGTCCCCATCCGCGTCCCCATCCGCGTCCCGTCCGTGTCCCCATCCATGGCCCCATCCATGTCCCCATCCGTGTCCCCATCCACGTCCCCATCCGCGTCCCGTCTGTGTCCCCATCTGTGTCCCCATCCATGTCCCGTCCGTGTCCCCATCCACATCCCGTCCGTGTCCCCATCCATGTCCCCATCCGCGTCCCGTCCGTGTCCCCATCCATGGCCCCATCCATGGCCCCATCCGCGTCCCCATCCGCGTCCCCATCCGCGTCCCCATCCGTGTCCCCATCCGCGTCCCGTCCGTGTCCCCATCTGTGTCCCCATCCATGGCCCCATCCGCGTCCCCATCCGTGTCCCCATCCGTGTCCCCATCCGTGTCCCCATCCGTGTCCCCATCCGCGTCCCGTCCGCGTCCCCACGGCGTCCCCGTCCCCGCAGACAACCTCTCGTACATCGAGCACATCTTCGAGATCTCGCGCCGCCCCGACCTGCTGACCATGGTGGTGCAGTACCGCACCCAGGTGCTCAAGATCTCCGAGGAGGACGAGGTGGACACCAAGCTCACCCGCATCCCCAGCGCCAAGAAGTACAAGGGTGAGCCCCCCCCGTGCCGGGACACCGACCCCCAGGGCAGGGACACGGACCCCCCCCCCCCGGTCCCCAGGGCAGGGACAGGGACCCCCCAGGGCAGGGACAGGGACCCCCCTGTGGTCCCCAGGGCAGGGACAGGGACCCCCAGGGCAGGGACATGGACCCCCCCCCGGTCCCCAGGGCAGGGACAGGGACCCCCCTGTGGTCCCCAGGGCAGGGACAGGGACCCCCAGGGCAGGGACCCCCCCCCGGTCCCCAAGGCAGGGATAGGGACCCCCAGGGCAGGGACAGGGACCCCCCCCCACCGGGACAGGGACCCCCCCCAGTCCCCAGGGCAGGGACAGGGACCCCCCCCACCGGGAAAGGGACCCCCCCACTCCCCAGGGCAGGGACAGGGACCCCCAGGGCAGGGACAAGGACCCCCCCCGGTCCCCAGGGCAGGGACAGGGACCCCCCCCACTGGGACAGGGACCCCCCCAGTCCCCAGGGCAAGGACAGGGACCCCCAGGGCAGGGACAGGGACCCCCCACCCTGGTCCCCAGGGCAAGGACAGGGACCCCCAGGGCAGGGACAGGGACCCCCCCGTGGTCCCCAGGGCAGGGACAGGGACCCCCCCCCACCAGGACAGGGACCCCCAGGGCAGGGACAGGGACCCCCCCACCGGGAAAGGGACCCCCCCAGTCCCCAGGGCAGGGACAGGGACCCCCAGGGCAGGGACAGGGTCACTTTGGATGGGGGGGGGACACAGGGAGAGGCCCCCGCTGACCCCCCCCCCGCGTCTCGGCAGACATCATCCGGCAGCCCTCCGAAGAGGAGATCATCAAACTGGCCCCCCCACCCAAGAAAGCCTGAGAGGGGGGGGCGAGGAGGAGGAGGAAGAGGAAGAGGAGGAAGAGGAGGAGGAGGAAGGCTGTGGCCCCCCCCGCTCCGTGTCCCCCTGCCACCTCTCCGGCCCTGGGACGCGGGCAGGTGGGGAGGGGGGGCTGGCACGGTCACTAACAAAGTCTTAACGCCCCCCCCCCTTACCGGGGCCGGGGGGGCTGGGCGGCTCTGCGTGTGCGTGGGTGTGCACGCGTGTGCGTGGGTGTGGACGTGTGGGTGTGCACGTGTGTGCGTGTGGGGGGGGGGGGGGGGGGGGGGGCGCTTTGCTATTCCCAGGGGACCCCCCTCCCCCCACCCAAGCCCTCACTGGGAGGGGGGGGGGACAAACAGGACCAGGGACCACCACCCCCCCCCCCCTCCAGGGACGGGGACCCCCAGGGCAGGGACGGGGACCCCCAGGTCAAGGCCAGGGACCCCCCGGTCCAGGCCAGGGGCCCCCCCCAGTCCCCAGGGCAGGGACGGGGACCCCCAGGTCAAGGCCAGGGGCCCCCCCGGTCCAGGCCAGGGGCCCCCCCGGTCCCCAGGACAGGGATGGGGACCCCCAGGGCAGGGACGGGGACCCCCCGGTCCAGGCCAGGGGCCCCCCCCAGTCCCCAGGACAGGGACGGGGACCCCCAGGGCAGGGATGGGGACCCCCAGGTCAAGGCCAGGGACCCCCCGGTCCAGGTCAGGGGCCCCCCCAGTCCCCAGGACAGGGATGGGGACCCCCAGGGCAGGGATGGGGACCCCCAGGTCAAGGCCAGGGGCCCCCCCGGTCCAGGTCAGGGGCCCCCCCGGTCCCCAGGACAGGGATGGGGACCCCCAGGGCAGGGACGGGGACCCCCAGGTCAAGGCCAGGGGCCCCCCCAGTCCCCAGGACAGGGACGGGGACCCCCAGGTCAAGGCCAGGGACCCCCCGGTCCAGGTCAGGGGCCCCCCCAGTCCCCAGGGCAGGGACGGGGACCCCCAGGTCAAGGCCAGGGACCCCCCGGTCCAGGCCAGGGGCCCCCCCAGTCCCCAGGGCAGGGACGGGGACCCCCAGGTCAAGGCCAGGGGCCCCCCCAGTCCCCAGGACAGGGATGGGGACCCCCAGGGCAGGGACGGGGACCCCCAGGTCAAGGCCAGGGACCCCCCGGTCCCCAGGACAGGGACGGGGACCCCCAGGGCAGGGATGGGGACCCCCAGGTCAAGGCCAGGGGCCCCCCCAGGTCCAGGTCAGGGGCCCCCCCAGTCCCCAGGGCAGGGACGGGGACCCCCAGGACAGGGACAGGGACCCCCAGGTCAAGGCCAGGGGCCCAGGACAGGGACAGGGTCACTTTGGATGGGGGGGGGGGACACAACACAGGGAGAGGCCCCCGCTGACCCCCCCCCCAGCCCAGGTTGTGGTTGGGGGGTGACAGGCACCGGGCCCACCCCCACCCAGCACAGGGGGGGTTCCGGTGCCGGGCGGGGGCCCGAGCGAGGATGGCGAGGCTGAAGGACAGGGCAGGTTGGGAGGGAGGCGAGCAGCAGGGCTGGGGGGGGGGGGGGCTTTGCGGACCCCCCCCAGGCGGGCTGGAGGATGGTGGGAGTTGGTCAGGCCTCAGCCCCATGGGGAGGGGGGGGCACGTCTGCAGCGTGACACCCCCCCCCGCCCCCCGGGGGCTGTGGCAGGTGGGGGACGAGGAGGTGACGTTTTGGGGGGGCAGCGGGAGCCCCTGCGCAGGGTGGTGATGTTTGGGGGGGGGGGGGACACGACCCCAGGCCCCCGCCAGCAGTGGGGGAATCCCCATTGGAAAGACCCCAAACCCCCAGTTTTTGGGGGGGGGGGAGAGAACTGGCAGCCCCCCCAAACCAGTCAGACTGATTTGGGGGGGGGGGGAACGGGGGGGTCCTTCCAGCCTCCCCCAGTGCCGTACTGGGAGGGAGGGGGGCACCGGACTGGGAAAACGGGCACAGCCCCATTTGTGTGTGCGTGGGGGGGGGGGGCGGGGGGGGGGGTCTTTGGGGGTTCAGCTCTAGCTACTAACCAGGGGGGGCTAGCAGGGGGGGCACTGGAGAGAGTATATGTTAATATATTTTATTTAATAAAAGCTAAAACCCGCAGAGCGCCTGCGTGCGGCCGCCGGCTCTTGTGTCCCCGCCCCCCCCCCCCCATGTCCCCCCCCCCCTTATTTATTGTCTCCAGGCCAGGGACCCCATCCATTCCCCCACCCCCCCCGCCCCAAACTGTGTCTTTTGGTGCAAAACGACTGTTCGGGACCCCCCCTCTGCATCCTGGGGGGACGGGGAGGGGGACGGGTGACACGCCGGTGTCCCCCACCCCTACGGGGACCCTCCCTGTTCCCCCTACCCCCCCCCCAATTCCCAATCCCCCCCCCCCCCCCGACCGTGCTGACTGTGTACAGATCTCTCATAAACGGACGGAGATGAAAGCTGCTCTGGAGGGTCGCGTGGCTCTGTGAGGGGGGCGGTGGGGTGAAAATGGGGCGAAAAGGGGCAAAAATGGGCAAAAAGACCCCCCCCCGGGGACTGGGGGGCTTGGGGACACGGCGGCCCCAGGGCTGGGGACAACTCGGGGACACGGGGAAGGGGACACACAGCCCTCCACCTCTCTCTCCGTTGGTTTTTATTGCATTTATATATAATATATATTCAAACTTTTACAATAATTTTAACTTGATAACATCCAAGTTCGATTTGGTTTTAATACATATAAAATTAGGCCTCTAACAGTGACGGGGAGCCCTCGCCGCCGCTCCCCCCCCCCCCTCCCCCCCCCCCCCCCAAGAAGAGATCTCCTTAAAAGTAACAGAAAATTCGGGGACCTCCCCGGCTCCTGGGGGGCTCCGGCCGCTGCCCCGGGGGGGCCGGGGGCGCGGGGAAGGGCCAAACCAAGTGCAAATCACTGATATGTACAAACTAGACAAGCATCTCTCTGCAAACACCCCCGGGGGGCAGGGGGGGAAGGGGGGGGTGCAGCCCCCCCGGGGGGGGCCGGAGCCCCCGGGGAAGAGGGAGCCCTGAAAAGGCGAGGGCCGACGCCAGGGAGGGGGCCGGGTCCCCCCCGAAAGAGCGGGAGAGGGGAGCAGGGGGCCATGTTAGTACAAAAATCCCCCGCGCCCCCTCCCTCCGTCGCTGCGTGGGTTTTGGGGAGGGAAGGGACCCCCCCCCCGCCGCCCCGGGGGCCAAGGCTGGGCCGCCTCCGGTGGTCTGGGGGCGGGGGGGGGGCTGCGAGGATGAGGAGGGAGGGGAGGGGGAGTGGGGGGGTCCTTAACAAGTCAATACAAAGCTCAAAGTGTTAGTTAGGGATGACGCGTGCCCGGAGCCCCCCCCCAGCCCCGGCTGGGGGGCTCACGACGGCATGCACTGCACCCGATCCGGCCCCTCTTCCTCGTCGTCCGAGGTGTCGGAGGAGCTGGGAGACTCGTCCGAGTCGCCGTCCGGCGCTCCCGGCTCTCGTCGGCGCTGCCGGGGGGCAGGGGGGAGGGGGGCAGAGAAAGGGGGTGAAGGGGGTGAAGCAGGCAAAGGGTGGGGGGCACACAGGCGACACGGAGGGGACGCCGGCACCTACCCGGTGATGGCGTCTCTGTCGCAGGTGGTGCATGAGGAACCAGAGCATGTGGCTGTCGAACATGTCGGTGTGGTGGAGGCTGTCCTCGTCCCGCTCCAGCTTGTTCTTCTTGATCACCTGGGGCCAGGCGAGGTTGGGGGGCGGTCAGGGGGCTGCCCGGGGGTCCCCTGACCCCCCCCACCTCGCCCCTCGGGGTGGGGGGCTCACCTCCTTGAGGCCGGCCAGCTCGGTGGGGTTCTCCGCCGTGGGCGCCCAAATCTTGACGTCGTGGTCGAGGCCGCTGGTGGCCAGGACGGGGAGGTGGGGATGGGGCTCCAGGCAGTTCACCTGCGGGCGAGAGAGGTTTGGGGGGGGGGGTTACCCCAAACAGGGCACCAGCACCGGCCCTGGCACCCCCACGAGCTCGCCGGTGGCCCGGTGGCCCTCTGGCCCGGCACCCCGGCCACGGGTCAGGGTCTCGCACGGCGCGCGAGGGAAGCGGGAGCCCTTGTAGTGCCCGGTGAGGTGGGCTTCCCATGGGACCCCCCCCGGCAGGGAGAGGGGCTGCCACCCCGCTGTCTCCACGCTCTGGGAAAGAGGGGGTGGATGGGGGACGTGCCACCCCCCCCCCCCCCCCCCCCGACAAGCAAACCCCAAAATTTGGGGTGCCCTTGAGTCGTTCAGGGGACGCCGAGCCCGGTACGCCCTGAGAGGCGACGGGTGCAACAAAAAAAGCGGAGAACCCCAACCCCGGCAGCAAACCCAAGGGGAAAGGGGCCGCATCCATCCCAGGGCGCTGAAGCCCCAAGTTTGGGCTGGCAGGGAGGTGGCCGGCAGCCGGATCCGGCCCCGCGCCGGCTCTGCCGGTTGGGGGTTGGCGGTGCCAGCAGCCGCCGGGAGCTGGCACGGGGCCACGGCCACCCAGACAAAAGGCAACTGTGGGGCTAGCGGAGGAGCGGCACGGCCGGGAACGGCGGGGCAGGGTTCTGCCGCCCGTCCCCACGCCGGCAAGGAACCCGGCGACGCAAAACTTGCTCCCCGCTCCGCCTGTCCCCGACCCGGGAGTGCCACCAGCGGCACCCCGTCCCCCGCCAGCCCCGTGGGGCACAGGCACCGAGCGGCCGCCGGCTCCGAGCCGAAACCGGGCACGGATCCTCCCGCCAACGCAAGCGGCGGCCGCTCGGGACTTGACCACCGTCGGCCAGGGCCTGGGAAATCGGGCAGAGGGCCGGCCCCGGCGCAGCTGCGTCCCTTTCCTGGATGTGACTGGGTGAGGACGCAGCTGCACGCCCAGCGGGAAGCGGCGCTGGGATCCGGCCCGGGAGCGGCGCTGGGATCCGGCCCGGGAGCGCGCAGCTCTCCCCGCAGACCCCCCGGTCCCAGGGGGAAGGGTAGGGGGCTGCGCCGTCCTGGACGGCAGCGGCTCCAACGTCCCCACCCCTCCTTCGGTGACAAGCACCCCGGGGGGGTATCCGGGTGAAATCCCAATGGGATTTCATCCGGAGAAGACCTCCGAGGCGCCGTGGCCCTCGCCAGCCTGCCTGAGCCGTGCCCGCTGCCGCTCCCCAGGCAGGAGCCGTGGCCGAGCGCCCGGCACGTTGGGACACCGGGAGCCCGCAGGAACCCTGCTTGGCTTCGGGTAGAAAAAGCACAAAAAGCAGCGGGAAATTCACGTGGGAGCGTGGAAGCGGACGTAAACCCCGGCTGGCAGGAGCGGGGCAGCGCGGCGGCGGGGACTCACCACTCCTCCCTTGTCGCCCTCCATGAACTGCACGATCTGGCAGGACGATTTCTCCCACAGGAAGATGTGGCCGCAATCGCTGCCGCTCACCACAAACTCACTTTTCGGGCCATAAAAATTGACACCTTTCACTGAAAGGAGAGAAACAAGCAGCCCGAGGCCATCAGGAGCCGGGCAGCGCTCCCTGCCATGAATTCGCTTCCTGCCTGGCAGCCAGCGAGTTTCCAGGGTTACCGGCATGGATCTCTTCCGTCCCCAGACACATAATAGCTCATTCTTTGCAAGCCCGAGAGTTTGTGTTAGGGGTCTTTGAGAGGAAGATGGAATGCAGGGAGCTGCAGAAATAAGCTAAAAGCAGGCAATTATTCTTCCGGGTTGCTCTGGGGACGGCCCCCCCCACCTCCAGACTGCCCCAAAACCCGGTTGCGGGCGTGAGGAGGGCGAAGCCGGAGCAAGCTTGGACCCACCGGCTGCCGGGGAACGGGACGGGGCGGTGGTGGGAGGTTGGCAGCGACCCGGGGAGAGCCTCCGAGCCCCCCGCAGCAGGGGATGCAGCTTGCCGGGGGGTGGTCTGCCCCGACACCCGTCCCTGCCGGTCCTTACCAGTGGCGTTATTGCGATGTCCCTTGTATCTCTTGATGTACTCCGCTCCGTCGCTGTGAGAGGAGTTGAAGAGATAAATGTCTTCATCGTTGTAGCTGGCCAACAGCTCTGGCGTAGGATGGAAGAGACGGGCGTTAGCAGGGAGCGCGGGGCGGAGGTGGTCTCTCTGCTAGGGGTGGGTGCGGCGCGAGCCCCCCCGGGTGCCCGGCGCTGCCTCCCACCCCCTCCCGCCGCGGGTCGGTCGCTCACCCGAGCCGTCGTGGCTGTAGACGAGGCAGGTGATGTTGGCTTTGGACTCGCTGTTCACCTAGGGAAAGCACAGAGAGCTCCGCTGCCATCTCCTCCTCCCGCGGCGCGCCAGCGCGCCTACGCCGGCCACGCGCTCGCTTCGAGAGCTCGGCGCGCGAGCGACTGCTCTGCGAGGGCTTTCGAGTCAGAGCACAAAAATCACTGCTTCACCCTACACCACCGCAGGACTTTATGGACAGTGGAAGATTTGGGTCAAGGAAAAAAAAAAAAAAAAAAAACAAACCAAAAACCCAAAGCCCAGGCCGTTTATTCATCCTCTCGAGCTGTTTTCCAGGCAGGAAGCCTGCGAGAGATTTGGCCAGCGAGCGCTTCTCAGCCACTCCTACACGAGGCTCCCGAGGGAGCGCTCCGCAAATCCGGACAGCAAGGTCTGCCCAGGCCTCGTCCCAGGCTCTCGCTCCACGGCGAGCGCCCTGCCGGCACCAGCTCGGCTACGGGAGCTGTGCGAAGGCCGGTGCCGCTGGTGCTGCTGGTGCCGCTGGCGCTGCTGGCGCTGCTGGCGCTGCTGGCACGGGCGGCCCCGCTGCCGGCAGGAGACCTGGCTGCCCGTCACTCGCCCCGCAGCCGACGCAGTTCCCCCGACGGCTTCGCCCACCCGGCGCCAGGCTCGGCTTTGCTCGGTGCCGGCACGCAGGAGGCAGGCAACGCGAGCCACGGTGCCGCGGCAGGGCTGCCGCTCGCCCACGCAGGCGGCCGAGAGCCGAGGGCGACCGTGGGGCGTCCTGCGCCGTCCGCCCGCCCGTGAGCTCCCCCCACGCCACGTCCCCGCAGGTGAGGCACCCCCGGCGTCGCACCGCGAAATCGAGCCGCTTACCAAGTGGTGAGGGCAGAACTTCTTTAGTACGCCGTTGTTCTCGTTCTCATCTATTTTCCGCTGGTCGTAAATCCTGGGGGAAGGATGGCAGGCATTTTGGCACTCACTCGAGACACGAGGGACGCCGAGCCAACGGGCGCGGAGGGCCGGCGCTGCCTGCCTCTGCGGGCCGGGGCAGGAGGAGAGCGGCAGACGCAGACGCCACGGCTGGAGCCAGCTCGGAAACCACGACCTGCCCCGACGCCGGCGGGAGGCTCCGGCCCTCGCCAAGCGATCTGCGGAGCCGCGAGCGGCCTGGACTGGCAGAAGTCTCGGCCAAAGCGGCTTAACGTCACCTCTTGTTATGTCGGAGGCGTTGCTCGGCGGCACGTCACGCCCTGCATTCGGGGCTCTGTCAGCGCAGAGGCTGCTCTGCGAGGGGGACGCGACTGCCACCGTGCTTGTCCCTTGGCCGGCTCGGGCTCCTCAACCTCCCCGAGCGTCCCTGATGCGGGAGCTGCCCAGCGCCGGGGATGCCAGGGGGAGATGAGGCACTTGGATACGGGCAGAGGCCAGAGGGAGCAGCAGAGTGGGAAGGAGGAGAGGCTGCTTTTTGAGCAACGATCCCAGGTTCTTCCGAAAGCTACCGAGCTAGCGAGGCACCGGCGCTGCCGTTTGAGCAGTCCGCAAGCCCACGTGTTAAGCGTTTCCACGCCCGGCACCCCGGGAGCCGCTGTCTGCACGCCAGACACCCGCAGGGCCGGCGCTCCGGGGAGCCGACGCCGCGCGAGCGGTCCCGGCGGCAGGGCTGCGGCGTCGCCCCGCTCCCCGAGGAGCGGCCCCTACGCATCCCGGGGGAGCCAAGCGGCTCCGCTGGCTCTCGGGGAGCTGGGAAGCGGGCGGGCTTGGCGCACGCAGGATTCACCTCTGCCCGCGCCCGGGCGCCGCGCGAGTTGCGCCTGAAAATCCGCTGGCTCCAGGGGAGCTCCGCACCGACGCAGGGAGTGAGGGGACAGACACACGGACACAGCCCGGTCCCACGTGCGGGGTGGGGCTGCCCCGAGTGGTTCGAAGCCCAGGGGGGCTTGTGTTTGTCACTTAAGGAGCTCGGTCCCGCCGAAACCAAGACCTTCCCTCGGCCTTGATCTCATCTCTGATGCCCACCGGGCACCATCCGCAGGTGGGGGGCCAAGAGGAAGCTGGTCAGAAGCTCCTTAAGAGCGCTGCCGGTTCCTGAGGGACGGATCTCCTGGCTTCAGGGCAAGGCTGGACACTGGATCCCAGGGCTAAACCTCAAAGGATCCAAATCCTTCGCTATTAATCCCCCTTGCGCTCCTGCTGCTTATGGGAGAACAGGCTGTGGAGGCTTTAATGATTGAAACCACAAACATTTCTCGGGGGCGGGGGGGACACACATCCGAGATTTCGGAGCTCACGGGGGTACCAGCTGAGTCCCCGCGGGGATGTTCAAGTCCGCTTTGGGGATTCAGTCTGGGTCCCCGGCACAAACTCACCTGACAAACTGATCTCTGCCTCCCACAGCAAACTGATAGGTGTTGGCTGGGTTCACGTAGATGGTGTACAGACCCACTTTCTTCTCCTTTTCCTTTGTCACAACCAGTTTCCTTTAAGAGACGAGGAAAAACAGTAACAACAACAACAAGGGGAAAAAAAAAAAAAAAAAAAAAAAAATCCACCTTGAATTCAAAACAGGGTCCAGATGGGAAAAGCAGGAGCTGCGCGAGTCTCTTACTCACTCCCAGAAAAAAAAAACAAACCCACACCACCACCAAAAAAACCCACCACCGAACCGTTTCAGCCTCCCAGCCGAAGCGAGCACATGCTCTGTCTGCGACTCAAGCGGCGCAGAGTGAAATCATCCCCCGGCGTTTTCCTCCGAAACGCCTGAAGGTTTCAGGGCCCGAAGGAGGGAGCCGGACAGGCAGCGGCGAGGGCAGAATGGGATTAACTCCCGAGCAGAAACGCTCTGCTGTTATTTTTCCCCACCCGCCTCGCTGTAATAAGGCCCAGATTTAACGAAATCCGACATGCACGCACACACACCATCCCCCCCTCCCCCAGGAGCTCAGTATTTCGGCTTTGCAGACACAAATACAAACCGAGGCAGCATCCTCGAGAGGGAACAGCCAGCTCAAAAGCTTGTCTTTCTTCTAATTATACCGTTCGGCTTAATGAAAGATGGGAGCTGCCTACAGTCTGCCCGCAAACCCTGCCTCCGGAGCGGTTTCACGCTCACCGGGTGACAATTCCCCGCGAGCATCAAACCCAAACAGCAGCGTGGATCCCCACGAAGAAAGAGGGGAGACGGACGGACCCACGCCAGCCTACCGACCGACAGAACTCCGCTCGCAGCGGTCCCGGCTAATGGAGGGGAGGGGGGGAAGCGGGCTTGAGGATTAAATGCGGCTGTTTTGAAACGCCCCGGCAGTTTTTGTCCTGGTTATGAAACAGATGGGTTTAAGGCTGTCGCCAAAAGCACTCACGCATACAAATAAAACCAAACCACCGGGGAGACGAGCGCCGAAGCCCTCAGTTTTAAGCAGGATCATCTTCAAAATAATATGCCGCTAGATCGGAAAAGTACCACGATACCAAAACCAGGCATCTGCTTGAACGCGCTTCTTTTGGAAGCTCGTCAGAAATGACAGCTCTCTCGGCGCTACAGGTTAAGATCCGGCACGCACCACCCGGCTGCTTGCTAATTATTGTTTTTCAATTAACTGCGACAGCGCTCACGCGACAAGCGAGTCAGGCGAACCGCGAGCTCCGAGCTGCCGCCAGCGCGGAGAGGTTTCAGCGCTGCAATTAATCAGCCACTTCACTGCGCAGAAGGAGCGCGGGACCCTCGGCGCTGCCCCGGGGGCGGGCGAAGGGGTGCCGGACGGGCAGCCTTCGGCAGGGACCTGCTGCGCCGGTGTTATTCCTGTTTCCTATCCGAACAGGGCCCCATCCCGAGGAGGATGAGGGTTCAAACGCCCTTGTCTAATCGGCAAGGCGCGTATCCGTATCCTCGTACGAGACTGCCGGCCCCAGACCAGCCACGGAAAAGCTCTCTGGCCTGACCCTGCGCCTCAGGGAAGACAACACCGCTTGAAAGCCACAAAATATCTGTTTTCCCGCTTTATGCCCGTTGAACGGGCGCACGCCGCCGTGAAAACGCGGCGCCGCAAACGGGACCCTCAGCCCTACGCAGCCGAGTGCCACCCGCTCGCAGGGGAGCCCCCCCGGGACCCCGGATCTCCCTCTGGAGCCTCCCTGGTCCTGGCAGTGGGAGCAGGTAGAGAAATACTCACGAGGCAGGCCGGTCTTGTCTCAGATCAATGGTGAAGACTACAGCATCTTCACCTGCTGATAGGAAAGTGCATGGAGAATCCGGTTCTAGGGCCAGCTGGAAGATAAATACTTGGGCATTGGTTCCCTTTTTACCCAACAAAGTGGCAAGATCCCTTTCTCCCAGTAAACCGCCGGCTATTAACGGGAGCTGACGAACGCCAAGCCCTCTACACCCGTGGCCGAGCGCTCACGTCACTGCTTTGCAGGGCACGGAGACCCTCCTCGTCACCCTCAGAGGCGACGCCGATTACAGAGAAGCATTTAAGAATCGGTCCCCGCCACGGCCTTCGCTATTTCTGGCAGCCCCCGGGTGTTTCGGGGGTCCCCGGCTGCCGCCCGCCCCCTCCGCGGGCTGGTCTGGGCTCACCTTGTGCGAAGCTCCTTTGTGCTGCGCCACGCGCTTGGTGTTTTTGCAGCACTGGGTGGCGGAGAGCTCGGCCACCCGCACCTGGCCGTCCCGGGCGCACATAGCCAGAGTGGAGTCGCCGCTGTTGGGGAGGAACTTGGCCTGGAAAAGAGAGCAAGCGCAGGGGTGGTTTTCAGCGCCGGGGCAGGGGCTCGCGCGCGTGTGGATGGAAACGGGGTGAAGCAGGAGAGAAATGGCGGGCAGCAGCCCTGCCGGATGCTCAGATCTGCAGGCAGTGACTGCAAAGCCTCGGCTGGACGGGCCGAGCTCTCCGAGCAATCATCCCGGCCCTTTCTGGCGAGCACGGAGAGCCGGGAGCCCGGCGGAGACGCCGGCGTCCCTCTGAGCGCGGGCTGCGCCGCGGTGGCGGCAGAGCCCGGCCCTCCAGGCCCTTCTGGCGGCGGCGGAGCCGCGGCACTGCCCAACGCGCCGGGCTGCCCGCCGCGGCACGGCCGCCTCCGAACACGGCTCCTGCCCACGGCCGCTCCCAAAGCCACCGCGGGAAGCTCTGCAGGGAACGGGGCCATCTCGCCCCACCGGCCCCAGCCGGGGCTCCGTGAGATGGCGGATTTGAGGGCACACCGGTGGGTTTTGACGGTTCGTTACCACCGTACGGCGGCCGGACTCCTCCCGCAGCCCTTAGCTTTAGCGACACGTTTCTCCTGCCCCGCGCGGCACCGTCCAGATGAAATTACGTGCTTCTAGAGCGGGCACCGGCCCGCCGCGGGGGATCTTCTATCACCCCCAGCCCTCCGAGGACCCTCCCCGCGTGCTCCTCACCTGGAAGACGTTGCTCTTGTGGCCGCTCTCGAACTCCAGCACCGGCTGCCTCCTGACCCAGTCCCACACCACCACTTTGAGGTCGTCGCTGCCGCTGGCCAGCCACGTGCCACGCTGGTTAAAGTGCAGGGTGTTGACGCAGCCCGTGTGGCCCTCCAGGCCGTGCTGGAGGCGGAATCGTTGCACGAAGACCCTGGCCCCGCAGGCCTCGTAGACGAAGCGGGCGCTGGAGCCCAGCTCCCTTTCCCGGAGGGCATGGACCGCCTGCCAGCGGGGCTGGGGCAACGCCGTGGTCTCTGAGGACACCCAGTCCTCCAGGGCCTGCTCGTCGTCGGAGGAGTCTTGGTCGTGGTTGGCACGCTTGCGCTGGGCACGGCGGTGGGACCGCTGCTCCTCCTCTTCGTCCTCCTCCTCTTCCTCCTCCGAGTGCGACCGGTCGAGGGCACGGTTCTCCTCGTTTATGGAGTAGTGGCCCGTGTCGTCCATGCTGTCAGAGTCCTTCTCTTCTCCCGAGCTCTCCGTGTCCGTGTCCCGGCTCTCTGTGCTGGTGCGGTTGGGCCCCACGTCGTCTCCCGTGAGGCTCAGGCTGAGGTCAGAGGCCTCCACCTCGATGCCGGAGGAGGTTTCTCGGCCCTCCTCGGCTGACATCTCCTCCGGGCTGCTGGACAAGCTGCCTGCGTGGTGCAGACAAGGCCATGAGCCTCCCCATCAGAAGACCCCAGGCGCAGGGAGATGGGTCCCCGCCGGCACCCTTACCATTCACTATGTCCGTCTTCCCCTCCATGCTGCTCCCTTTGTCCGACATCGCGTTTTCCAGAGCGCTCACCCTGCGGGCGAGAGAGGGAGAGAGCAGAAGCTGGAGCATCCCTGCCGCGGCCACTCCGCCGAGACGGGGACGTGCTGGCCTGTCCCTGTGTCGGTGGAGCCGCACGCACGCCCGCAGCGTGACGTGCTGGTCTGGAGAGCGCCGCTTTCTAAGGGAAAACGCAATCGGTGGAGGAAGCAGCACGCACGCGGCTACCGGCTCGATAACCACGCTCAACAACAAAAGCTCGCCGGTTATCGCCGAGGGCAGAGCGAACGGTAACCTCCCTCGGCCTCCACCACTGGGTACCAGGGCCGCTCGCCGCCATCCCCTAAACTCCTCTCCAGTTTCTAATTTGCTCAGATGCCGCCGACTTCACAGCGAAGCAGATCTGCAACCCGCCACACCGCCTCTCCTCCCGCCTGCGGGACGGCTCCCGGCTTCCGCTGCCCGCGCCCGGACCCTGCTTCACCTCTCGCAATGCGACGGGCGCTTCCCGACCAGCGATCCCCAGCCACGTTCGGGGGAAGGAGGAGGCGGTGACTGCAGCCGGGCAGCAACTGCTACAGCACGGCAGCGGCACGACAGACAGACACGCATCCCCGGCCCGGGGCGGGCAGGGAGGCAGGAGCGGGGCTCGGATCGCCGGCAGGTGAGGCAAGGTGGCTGGGAAGGCAACGAGTCACGGTATCGAGAAACTTCTCGGCACCTGCAGACTGCAGGCAGGCGGTTAAAAGCGGCTCGAGAGGTTTGTTTTTTTTTTAACCCCAGGGACAGATTTCTGAACACCTTCCCATGCACAAAATCCTCCTGGCCTCGCCGAGGGGCCGTTTTCCTCCTTGCGGCAGCCAGGACGGCGGCCCCGGCTACCTGGCCAGCCCTGCCAGCCTCCCCCAGGAGCTCCCTGGCACTTCCAGTTGCTCCAGAAGAAGTTTACCAATTCCTCATTTGGAAAACCAAACGCGAGCACGCTTGCGGCTCTCGGATGCTTCCCAGCCCTTGCTTTGGAGTAGCCGGCTGCCACGGGGCAGGGAGGCCAGCGGCTGCAGGAGCAGCGAGGGCCCCGCTGCATCCGAGGGCGGCATCCAAAGCAGCCCCGGCTTCGGGGGCAGCTCCCACGGGGCTGCGGTTGCGAAGCGGAGCCGCCTCCGCGCCCGGGGGCTGCGGAACCCCCCCCCCAACCCCCCCCGGGATCGCGGTGCCCGTCGCTTGCGAGCGGTCGCAGGGGATTTTTGGCGAGCGCGCCCGCCGGCGGAGCCGCCTCACCGGGTTATGCCGAGACACAGGAGGGAAACGTGTTGGAGTCACGAGCAGCAGAGGTTTTGCCAAGGTGGAGGGAAACAAACCCAACAACATTTTATTTATGCTTTGCTCGTTCTTTACTTTCCTGCTATTTTTAGTCAGACTTTTTCATACTTGGTTTAGCTGCTTGCTCTTAACCAGTGGCAGGGAGTCTGCTAAAAGTTCCCCGTTTACACGTAGGGTAAAGCCGAAGCCAGAAAGTCATTAACTTTGATTACAGCAAACACTCTGGAGACTAATCCTCATTAAATTGGGAATTAACACCAGCAGAACCCCGAAGAGCCAAAGGCGGCGAAAGCCTCTGCGCAGGCTGGGTCTGTCGCTGCCAGCCCAAGCCCGAGCACGGCTCCTCTCGCTAAGACGCGGGTGATTTAGGAGGCGAGCGGAACTTGCCGGAGCTGCCGGCCCACAGGTACGGCTGCAGGGAGACGGAGCGGGGGCCACCGTCACCGTCATCGCCCAACGGCGCTGCCGGGGTGCCCGGGGAAGGCCTGGGCCGCCGGGCTGGCTCCAGCTGAAGCACGATAAAAGCTCTTGCAGCGTAGGAGCGTTTATAAGGAAACCGAGTTTATGCAACTGAAAACACCGGCGAGCTTCAGCCGACTGCAGTTGCTCGCTCGGTAACGAGAGTACTAGTGCAGAAGAAAAAGATGAAGGGTTTTCTGCAGCTTCAGTTTTAACTCTTCCCCAGCTGGCGCTGCCAGCCCATAAAAAAAAAAAAAATCACTTTAAAACCACCGATAGTGTGGAGAGGGGGAGGAAAGGGCTGAAAAGCAAAGCCGGGGACGAGAGCTGCCCCAGAGCCTCAGCCGTCCTCCTCCCCGCCCAAACCCGCCGGATCGCCGCTCGGCGCCGGCAGGCAGACGCGGTGCCGAGCCCGTCCCTCCGGCAGCTCTCGGCACGCGAAGGCTTCGCGCCGGTGGCGCGGAGGAGAGCGGGCGCTCACCTGCCGCAAAGCGCCCAGGCTCAGCCCTACGAGGGGATCGCTCGCCGCCGCTGCCGCCGCGGCGGGGACGACTCGCGCTCGCTCAGCCGGAGAGTTCGGGGTGCCGCATACGGTGCCCCGTGCCCGGCCAGGTCTGTCCCCGGGGCGGGCCGAGGGCACGCGGGCAGGAGCAGGACTGGTTTTAATTTACTGCTCTAAGCGGCGAGGCGACTCCGTCCCTCGTACGGTGCCCGTCACGCCAGATGGCTAAGGGACAGGCTCAAAACGCCGCAGCGCTCGGCTGTGGCTTAACTCCCCGCCACCGGAGATCGGAAAGTCTGTCAACAGGTCGACCTTGCCTCCGCCGGTTATTTTGCCTTCGGCAGCATTGTTAATCCAAGGGGCTGGGAGAGTCTCTCCACGTACAAAAGGAACCGAGTGTGGACTTTGCTTCTCGGTAGTTATTCTCCTCTGCCAAATTACCTATTCAGATCCGTCACCAACGCCCTTTCACGGCAGCCTTTTCACAAAGGTGAGGAACAAGAAACACGCTTCCAGGGGAGAGGAATCCATTACCAAATAATAAGCCTGACTTCACATCTCATCCGCCCACACCAGAGGACTGTAACCTCGCTAGGAAATCAAGAGAATTGAGGAAAAAAAAAAAAAAAAAAAAAAGCCCTCAGTTGCCTCAGCGGAGCGGACAGCAGGGACAGATGCGGCGTCTGCCGGTGCCAGGGACGCTGCGGGGGACGCTGGGCTCCCCAGCCATCTTCTACGCCCAGGAGCACGATGCCAGCCCGTGGCGGCTGCCCGGTACCGATGGATAGCCGGGCTGCGCGCTTGGCTCCGACAGCCCTGCATCAGCTTCCCCGGCCACCCACCAGCTCCCCTCACGGGCGCCGAAGCCGTTCCCGCGGCAGGGAGGTGAAGGCGCGTGTCGAAGGGCAGCCCCGCGGCGCGGCACGGCACGGCACGGCGTGCCGTCGGCACCCGAGGGCTCAGGCAGGGACAAACCGGCAGCAAGGCGGGCACAGGGGGAACCCCGCGCTCGAGTTACCGGCAGCTGGAAACGCAGAGGGCACCGGTACGGCTTCCGCTTCCCCAAACCGGGGAGCGCTGGTTGAGGGAAGCAACGAGACGCCGCTCGGAGGGAGCTGGGACACGGTCGGCTCTGCAGACAGCCCCGAGCCCCTCGGCGAGAGATTTGAGCCCTTCGCCGAGCTGCCAGCGCCGGGCCGGCTCTCCCTGCCGAGGTGGCGATGCCTTGGGGCACGCGGCTGGAACCGGCGAACCCAGCCCGGTTCCGGGACAACCGCGCGGTGACCTCGGGAGCAGACACGTGGGTTTCGCAGTTCCCCGGAGGCAACATCTGGACGGGATCAGCGCTCCCAGCTTCACATGCTCGAAGCCTGGCTCGCCAGCACCCTTGCGAGGGGCCCTAAAAATATCCCTCTGCATGCCACAGCCTCCCGGCTGCCTCCGCGGCCACCGGGGTCGAGCTGCGGGTGCCACCACAGCGCCGCTGCCGCCTCCGCCTGCGGCAGGAACGGCCTCGACCCCTCCGAGCAAGCGCCTGGGGCTCCGCATCCTGCCGGCGCAGCGCTCCGGGGCTCACACCGCCGCGCCGCCCCACTGCCCGCCAGGCTCCCAGCCCCCAAACCAGCACGCTACCGCTCAGCAACTCCAGCGGTCGCGGCCAGCAGACGATCCTTTCTGTCCCAAGCTCCTACCCCAACGCCACGAGCCGGTGGGAAGCAGGCCACGCTCCGCGCGGCGGCCGGCTCTGGCCCCTCGCTGCCGCTTGAGATCCGCCATCCATCCGCGCCGGCGCCGGGTGCCCCTTGGCTGCGCCCGCCGGACTCAGCCACGCGCTGCGGCATCGCCAACTCAGCCGCTTCCCGGCTGGAAACCCGGCGCTCGCAGACGCTTCGCCCCTGAATGATCTGTCATTAAAATATTTACATAGCTATATAAACACCCGAACAGCCAGACTCCGCGGGCGCTCAGCGCTCGGTCCGCATTCGGGCTACGTAAAGCGGAGGAGCAGCGGGGCCAGAAGTGAGCGCGGGGCATTTTGGAGCCCTCGAGAGCCCCTCATCTCAGTTTCCAACGCCCTGGCACACCGAGACACCCACAGGACACGGCGGTACGGCCTCGCGCCTGCGTTCACGCCGGGTCCCTCCCGCGCATGTGTCGCGCTGGGCTCGGCTGAGCCTCTTCTATTTAAGGAAAGTTTTCTCATCAGACCTGGACGGAGGCAACCTTGTTTGTTCACTGCGGAGGAGCCTTCCGGCCCCCCAGGATGGTGTTGGGGTGTTTAAACCCCCAACTAAAGCTCCCAGGACGAGCGGGTTTCCATCCCAAACACCCCTCGTCGGGGAGAGGCCGTCCGGGCGTCTCCGGTTTGCCGAGACGCGGGCAGAAACCCGCCAGTGGGCCGCATTTGGGAGAGCCTTGGTTGATTACAAACCTACCCAGGAGCCCGGCAGGTCCTGGCGACGACGCTAATTGAAGCGGCTTCCCGTTTACAATTACAAGGAGGTCCCGAACCCCCATCTTGGAGCACCCCGGGCACGGCAGCGTCTCTTCACCCACCTCCCCACCGCCCTTCCCAGCCATCCCACGGCACAGCCCCGGCTCCCCCAACGCCTCGTGGGACGGCACGAACTCGCTCGCAGCGCGGGCAGGGCCTAATTAACTGCAGCTAACGAGCGCTGGCTGCCTCAGCATGCAGCGCTGCCCCTTCCCCGTCCAGTGCCCGGGAGGATGGACGCTCCCAGCTCCCCAAGTGGAAGCGGTGATCCCGAGGCCGAGGAAAACCCGGCTGGCAGGCGAAACCCCGCAGGAGCCCAGGGGCAAGCAGCCGGAGGAGCCCAGGGGCGCGCCACCAACACGAATAATTCGGCATCACGGAGAAGACCGAGGCAGACGCAGCCCAAACGTCCACCTCCGCCGCACACAGGACGGACGGACGCGAGGCAAGGGCTGCCGGACGCCGGACACGGCCCACTCACCTGCGCGGCGGCGGCAGTGCCGCGGGCAGCGAGCGCTGAGGCCGGGGCTGGAGGTTCGCTGGCAGCTGACGGAAACAACAGGTTAAGGCCTGGCAGCGCAGGGTCCGGCCACGCCTGCCCCGGGGACCCCTGCTCCCTGGGAATCCCCCCCCAGGGACAACGGGGATTGTCCTGCGAGGGAGGGGGTGAGGAAGGGCCAAGGACAATGAGGTTTGGACCTGGGGGGCTGGAGGGACCCTCAGCTGAGCTCCCCTCCGTGACCGAGGCAGCGGGACCCGCTCCAGGGCTGGCGAGGGCCCCCGGTGCCCCCCCAAAGCACGGTGACGCCCCGGGGGCAAGAGGGAAGGAGCCCCGTGGGTGGGAGGGGACCCTCAGCACTCTGCCCCGAGGCAGGGCAACACCCTGGGGATGGCAGGGGTCCCCTCAGCGTCCCCCCAAAGGGGCGACGACACCACGGAGGCAACAGGGACCAGGCCTGGGGGCAAGAGAGACCACCCCAACGCCCCCCCCAGAGCACAACATCTCCACAGGGGCAGCAGGGACCGTCCTGGGGGCGGCAGGGAAGCCCCCCAAAGGCACAATGACCCCCTGGGGGCGGCAGGGACCCCCCCCCCAAAGGCACAGCGACCCCCTGGGGGCAGCAGGGACCCCCCCCAAAGGCACAACGACCCCCTGGGGGCGGCAGGGACCCCCCCCCCAAAGGCACAACGACCCCCTGGGGGCGGCAGGGACCCCCCCCCAAAGGCACAACGACCCCCTGGGGGCGGCAGGGACCCCCCCCCAAAGGCACAACGACCCCCTGGGGGCGGCAGGGACCCCCCCCCCAAAGGCACAACGACCCCCTGGGGGCGGCAGGGACCCCCCCCCAAAGGCACAACGACCCCCTGGGGGCGGCAGGGACCCCCCCCCAAAGGCACAACGACCCCCTGGGGGCGGCAGGGACCCCCCCCCCCCAAAGGCACAACGACCCCCTGGGGGCGGCAGGGACCCCCCCCTAAAGGCACAACGACCCCCTGGGGGCGGCAGGGACCCCCCCCCCCCAAAGGCACAACGACCCCCTGGGGGCGGCAGGGACCCCCCCCTAAAGGCACAACGACCCCCTGGGGGCGGCAGGGACCCCCCCCAAAGGCACAACGACCCCCTGGGGGCGGCAGGGACCCCCCCCCCAAAGGCACAACGACCCCCTGGGGGCGGCAGGGACCCCCCCCCAAAGGCACAACGACCCCCTGGGGGCGGCAGGGACCCCCCCCCAAAGGCACAACGACCCCCTGGGGGCGGCAGGGACCCCCCCCAAAGGCACAACGACCCCCTGGGGGCGGCAGGGACCCCCCCCAAAGGCACAACGACCCCCTGGGGGCGGCAGGGACCCCCCCCCCAAAGGCACAGCGACCCCCTGGGGGCGGCAGGGACCCCCCCCCAAAGGCACAACGACCACCTGGGGGCGGCAGGGACCCCCCCCCCAAAGGCACAACGACCACCTGGGGGCGGCAGGGACCCCCCCCTAAAGGCACAACGACCCCCTGGGGGCGGCAGGGACCCCCCCCCCCAAAGGCACAGCGACCCCCTGGGGGCGGCAGGGACCCCCCCCAAAGGCACAGCGACCCCCTGGGGGCGGCAGGGACCCCCCCCCAAAGGCACAACGACCCCCTGGGGGCGGCAGGGACCCCCCCCCAAAGGCACAACGACCCCCTGGGGGCGGCAGGGACCCCCCCCAAAGGCACAGCGACCCCCTGGGGGCGGCAGGGACCCCCCCCCCAAAGGCACAGCGACCCCCTGGGGGCGGCAGGGACCCCCCCCCAAGGCACAGCGACCACCTGGGGGCGGCAGGGACCCCCCCCCCAAAGGCTCAACGACCCCCTGGGGGCGGCAGGGACCCCCCCCAAAGGCACAACGACCACCTGGGGGCGGCAGGGACCCCCCCCCAAAGGCTCAACGACCCCCTGGGGGCGGCAGGGACCCCCCCCAAAGGCACAGCGACCCCCTGGGGGCGGCAGGGACCCCCCCCAAAGGCTCAACGACCCCCTGGGGGTGGCAGGGACCCCCCCTAAAGGCACAGCGACCCCCTGGGGGCGGCAGGGACCCCCCCTAAAGGCTCAACGACCCCCTGGGGGCGGCAGGGACCCCCCCTAAAGGCACAACGACCCCCTGGGGGCGGCAGGGACCCCCCCTAAAGGCACAACGACCCCCTGGGGGCGGCAGGGACCCCCCCCAAAGGCACAACGACCACCTGGGGGCGGCAGGGACCCCCCCCAAAGGCACAACGACCCCCTGGGGGCGGCAGGGACCCCCCCTCCCCCGCCCGATGACCCCACGGGGGTGGCAAGGCCCCCCCCCAGCCGCCCCCAAAGGCCTGGTGCACCGCGGGGGCGGCGGGACCCGCCGGGCTGGGCCCCCCCCGGAGGAGGCCTCCCGGCCCCGAGCGGGCCCGGCCCCGCCGCCCGGCGGGTGGGGGAGGGGAGGGCGGCCGGAGCCGGGGCTGGAACGGCCGGTTAGGGCGGGGAGGGGGAGGGAGGGGAGGCCCCGCACCGACCCGACTCCCGGCAGCTCCCGGCCGTCGCTCAGGCGCTGGCCCCGCGGCCGCCGGCTGCTCCTCCGCCACCGGCTCCGGGCCCAGCCGCCGCCATCTTAGTGCACCGCCTCCGCGGGACGCTTTACGGCGCCGCCGCGGCGCTTTACGGCAACGGCCGCTGCGCGACAGCGCCGCCCGGGGGCCCTGCCGTCGCCATGGCAGCGCCGACCCCCTGCCCCCTGTTACTGTAGGGTCGCCCCGTGCCCCCACCCCCTCCCATGTTATTGTAGGGTCGCCTCGTGTGTGTCCCCGTGTTACTGCAGGGTCACCTTGTCCCCCCCCAGCGTCACCGTAGGGCCGCCCACCGCTCTGTGTTATTGTAGGGTCGCCTCGTCCCCCCCGCCCCATGTTACGGCAGGGTCGCCCCATGCCCCCCCCCCCCCCCCCCCATGTTATTGTAGGGTCTCACAAGCCCCCACCCCTGCCGCGTCACTCAGGATCCCCCCCCACGTCGGGTCACCCCTTGCCCCCCGCATTTTGGCGGCCACCCCCGCCTCAGTTTCCCCAGGCTGGAGCCAGCGTAGTTGCCAACACCTTTATTGGGGACATCGAGGGGGGGACACACGCGCGTGTCCCCGGGGCCGGGGTCCCCGCACCCCCACCCCACCCCGGGCCCCCCCCCAGCCTCCACAGCCATCCCCGGCACCCCCACGGCGCGGGACGGCAGCGCCCGGGGCGGGGGGCTTCACCCAGCCCCGCTCCTCGTCGTTTGGCGGCGCGGGGTTCCGCTCGGCCTCCTCATCCTCGTCCTCATCCTCACCGGGGTCTTAATTAGTCGGTAACGAGGCGGGGGCCAACCAACCTTGTCAGCGCAGCACCGGGGGCGGGGGGGGGCCGCCGCCGGCACCCCCGTCCCACCGCCGGCGCTACATCAGGCGGCACTGCTCGCCGCCCGCCGCCCCTGGCAGCTCCGGGTTGAAGCCGGGGGGCTGCGGGAGGAAGAGGAGGGTGAGCCGGGGGCACCCACGGCATCCGGGGGGGGTCCGGGCAGGGACCCCACCCCCCCCACACCCATCCAGGGGGTCCCTGGGGACACTCACCGACTCCCCGGCCAGCTCCTTGGGTGGGTGCCCCAGGTCCTGCAGCTGTGGGGGGAGAATTGGGGGGGGTCAGGGTGGCACCGGGAGCCCGGGGGGGGTCAGGGCGGCACTGGGAGCCCTGGGGGGGGTCAGGGTGGCACTGGGAGCCCTGGGGGGGGTCAGGGCAGCACCTGAAGCCCGGGGGGGTCAGGGCGGCACTGGGTGGCACTGGGAGCCCTGGGGGGGGTCAGGGCGGCACCGGGAGCCCGGGGGGGTCGGGGCAGCACTGGGAGGTGCTGGGAGCCTTGGGGGGGCTCAGGGAGCCCCGGGGGGGTCAGGGTGGCACCGGGAGCCCGGGGGGGGTCAGGGCGGCACTGGGAGGCACTGGGAGCCCTGGGGGGGGTCAGGGAGGCACTGGGAGCCCGGGGGGGGGTCAGGGAGGCACTGGGAGCCCGGGGGGGGGTCAGGGCGGCACTGGGAGCCCGGGGGGGTCAGGGCGGCACTGGGAGGCACTGGGAGCCCGGGGGGGGTCAGGGCGGCACTGGGAGGCACTGGGAGCCCTGGGGGGTGTCGGGGCGGCACTGGGAGGCACTGGGAGCCCTGGGGGGGGTCAGGGCGGCACTGGGAGCCCGGGGGGGGGCTCAGGGCGGCACTGGGAGGCACTGGGAGCCTGGGGGGGCTCAGGGCGGCACTGGGAGCCCTGGGGGGGTCAGGGTGGCACCGGGAGCCCGGGGGGGGTCGGGGCGGCACTGGGAGGCACTGGGAGCCCTGGGGGGGTCAGGGTGGCACTGGGAGCCCCGGGGGGGGTCAGGGAGGCACTGGGAGCCCCAGGGGGGGTCAGGGAAGCACTGGGAGCCCGGGGGGGGGGGTGTCAGGGCGGCACTGGGAGGCACTGGGAGCCCCAGGGGGGGTCAGGGCGGCAGTGGGAGCCCGGGGGGGGTCAGGGCGGCACTGGGAGGCACTGGGAGCCCGGGGGGGCTCAGGGCGGCACTGGGAGCCCCGGGGGGGGTCAGGGCGGCACTGGGAGCCGCGGGTGGGGGGGGTCAGGGCGGCACCGGGAGCCCCGGGGGGGGTCCTCACCTGCTGCATGAGGTCGAGGAGGGTCTCGAAGCGCGCCCGCCGCTCCTCCTCGCCCTCGCCCGGCCGCTCGCCCTCCAGCTGCTGGCAGATGCGGCCCATCACGCCGTGCTGCGCCCGGTACCCGCTCGTACTGCTCGGCCGGCAGCGCCTCGCCGTGCCGCTGCAGCCACTCGGGGTACTGCAAGGGGGTGGGGGGGGGACACACGACGGCAGGGGGTCAGCCCGGGACCGCCGCGTTGCCCCCAGCCCGGCGCCGCCGGACCCCCGCCCGCCACCTTTTCGGTGATCTCCTTGAGCGAGGGGTAGAGCACGTCCTTGGAGAGCAGGCTCTGCATGATGCTCCGCATGACGGGCAGCACGCTGCCCTCGCCATCGCCCTCCTCCAGCCCCAGCCCCTCCAGCGCCTTCGCCAGCTCCTCCTCCGAGGCCGAGGGGTTCTGCAAGCACACCGTCAGACCCCCCCCCCCCCCCCAAAACTCCCGGGATGGGGGGGCACCCCCGCAGGGACCCCGCTTGGCCGGCGGCGGGGCGGCCGTACCTGCAGGTCGGTGGCGTTCTTGGCCAGGCCGCTCAGCGTCTCCTTCAGGCAGGAGGTGAATTCCTGCTGCGACGCCGCGTCGCTGCCTGCGGGCACCGGGAGACGCCGGTTGCGGAGGGGGAGACGCCGGGCAGATCGGGGCACCCTACTCGGCAAGGCTCAGGGTCTTGTTTTTGGCGGACCCCGCTCCTAAATGGGGGGGTCCCAGGGAGCTGCAGGAGCGGGACTGCCCCCAAAAGCCCCCGAAACTTCCCCCCACCCAGCTCACCCACTCTGCCGGCCGCCTCCGACAGCTTCTGGAATTGCTCCACCAAGTGCGGCTCCTCCCGGGCCAGCTCCTGCATGGCCTGCTCGAACTCAGCCGCCGCCTGCGAGGCCAGCTCCCCCTCGAAGAGCTCCTGGAAAAACCTCTCCTGCGAGGCGAAGAGGGAGGCCTGGGGAGAGGGGCACGGTCAGGCCCCCCAACCCGCCGGGGGGGGACGGCGTCCCCCCCAATCCCGAGGGCCGGGGCGAGGGCGGCGGCCGCGATCCTGGCAGCGTCGCACCTTGGCGGCGGCGCTGGGCGAGGGCTGGGCCCCGGGGGGCGGCGGCGGCGGCGGCGGCGGGGGGGCGGCGGGCCTGGCCTTCTCGAAGTCGTCCAGGGCGCCTGCGGAAGGGGCTGCGCTGAGGGAGACCCCCCCGGGCACCCCTGGCCCAGGGCCCGCCCGCCCCCCCCCGGGGCCCCAAAGTAGCTCCCTGCACCCCGCAACGCGCCCCCCCCCCCCGTCCCGCGCCGGCTCCCCCTGCCTCGCTGCACCCAATGGCTGCACCCCAATGACCCCCCAGACAGCCCCACCGCACCCCAATAACCCCCAGCCTCACTGCACCCCAATAACTGCACCCCAATGACCCCCAGCCTCACTGCACCCCAATAACCCCCAGCCCCACTGCACCCCAATGACCCCCCCAGACAGCCCCACTGCACCCCAATGACCCCCAGCCCCACCGCACCCCAATAACCCCCAGCCCCACTGCACCCCAATAACTGCACCCCAGTGACCCCCAGCCCCACTGCACCCCAATAACTGCACCCCAATAACCCCCAGCCTCACTGCACCCCAATAACTGCACCCCAATGACCCCCAGCCCCACCGCACCCCAGTGACCCCCCTACCCCACTGCACCCCAATAACTGCACCCCAGTGACCCCCTACCCCACTGCACCCCAATAACCCCCAGCCCCACTGCACCCCAATAACTGCACCCCAGTGACCCCCCTACCCCACTGCACCCCAATAACTGCACCCCAATGACCCCCAGCCCCACCGCACCCCAGTGACCCCCCTACCCCACTGCACCCCAATAACTGCACCCCAATGACCCCCAGCCCCACCGCACCCCAGTGACCCCCCTACCCCACTGCACCCCAATAACTGCACCCCAGTGACCCCCTACCCCACTGCACCCCAATAACCCCCAGCCCCACTGCACCCCAATAACTGCACCCCAGTGACCCCCCACCCCACCCCACCGCACCCCAGTGACCCCCACCCACCGCACCCCCATAATGCACCCCAGTGACCCCCACCCCAGTGACCCCCACCCCACCCCACCGCACCCCAGTGACCCCCACCCCAGTGACCCCCACCCACGGCACCCCAGTGACCCCCACCCCAGTGACCCCCACCCCAATAACTGCACCCCAGTGACCCCCACCCCACCCCACCGCACCCCAGTGACCCCCACCCACCGCACCCCCATAATGCACCCCAGTGACCCCCACCCCAGTGACCCCCACCCACGGCACCCCAGTGACCCCCACCCCAGTGACCCCCACCCCAATAACTGCACCCCAGTGACCCCCACCCCAGTGACCCCCACCCACGGCACCCCAGTGACCCCCACCCCAGTGACCCCCACCCCCGTGACCCCCACCCTCGCTCCGCGGCCCCCGGCCCCCGCTCACTGTCCAGCAGCTCCTCCAGCTCCGGGTCGGGGCCCGGGCCCGGCTCCGCCGCCATCTTGGCGCCGCTCCGCCTCCGCCGGGGGCGGGGCCTCCTCGCCCCGCCCCGCCCCCCTGGGGCCACGCCCCCTGGAGCCACGCCCCTCGCCGCGCCGTTCCGCCGTGCGCCGCCAGGCGGCGCCGCAGTGCAGGGGGCGGGGCGTGACTCCCCCCCTCCCCCCCCCCCCCCGCGGCCGCGGAGCCGCGACCCCCGCCCGTGGGGGTCCCAGCCCTGGGGTCCCAGCCCTGGGGGACCCGGCCCCGTGGGGGTCCCAGTCCCTGGGGTCCCAACCCTGGGGGACCCGGCCCCTGGGGTCCCAGCCCTGGGGTCCCGGCCCTGGGGGACCCGGCCCCTGGGGGTCCCAGCCCTGGGGTCCCAGCCCTGGGGTCCCGGCCCTGGGATCCCGGCCCTGGGGTCCCGGCCCCGTGGGGGTCCCAGCCCTGGGGTCCCGGCCCTGGGGTCCCGGCCCTGGGGTCCCAACCCTGGGGTCCCGGCCCCGTGGGGGTCCCAGCCCTGGGGTCCCAACCCTGGGGGACCCGGCCCCGTGGGGGTCCCAGCCCTGGGGTCCCAACCCTGGGGGACCCGGCCCCTGGGGTCCCAGCCCTGGGGTCCCGGCCCTGGGGGACCCGGCCCCGTGGGGGTCCCAGCCCCTCGGGGACCCAGCCCACAGGGACCCAACCCTCGGGATCCCGGCCCCGTGGGGGTCCCAGCCCTGGGGTCCCAACCCTGGGGGACCCGGCCCCGTGGGGGTCCCAGCCCTGGGGTCCCGGCCCTGGGGTCCCGGCCCTGGGGTCCCAACCCTGGGGTCCCGGCCCCCGTGGGGGTCCCAGCCCTGGGGTCCCAACCCTGGGGGACCCGGCCCGTGGGGGTCCCAGTCCCTGGGGTCCCAACCCTGGGGGACCCGGCTCCTGGGGGTCCCAGCCCTGCGGGTCCCGGCCCTGGGGTCCCAGCCCTGGGGGACCCGGCCCCGTGGGGGTCCCAGCCCCTCGGGGACCCAGCCCACAGGGACCCAACCCTCGGGATCCCGGCCCGTGGGGGTCCCAGCCCCTGGGGTCCCCGGGTCCCTGGGGTCCCAGCCCCCCAGGGTCTCAGCTCCTGGGGTCCCAGCTCTCAGGGTCCCTGTCCTTGGGGATCCCAGCTCTGGGGGTCTCACCCCCTTGGGATCCCAGCCCTCAGGGTCCCTGTCCTTGGGATCCCAGCTCTGGGGGTCTCACCCCCTTGGGATCCCAGCTCTCAGGGTCCTGTCCTTGGGGATCCCAGCTCTGGGGGTCCCAACCCCTTGGGGTCTCAGCTCCTGGGGTCCCCAGCTCTCAGGGTCCCTGTCCTTGGGGATCCCAGCTCTGGGGGTCCCAACCCCTTGGGGGTCTCAGCTCCTGGGGTCCCAGCTCTCAGGGTCCCTGTCCTTGGGGATCCCAGTTCTGGGGGTCCCATCCCCTCAGGGTCCCAGCCCCTTGGGGTCTCAGCTCCTGGGGTCTCAGCTCCTGGGGTTCCAGCCCCTTGGGGGTCTCAGCTCTCAGGGTCCCTGTCCTTGGGGATCCCAGCTCTGGGGGTCGCATCCCTTTGGGGTCTCAGCCCCTGGGGTCCCAGCTCTGGGGGTCTCATCCTCTCGGGGTCCCAACCCCTTGGGGGTCTCAGCTCCTGGGGTCCCAGCTCTCAGGGTCCCTGTCCTTGGGGATCCCAGCTCTGGGGGTCTCACCCCCTTGGGATCCCAGCCCTCAGGGTCCCTGTCCTTGGGGAACCCAGCTCTGGGGGTCTCACCCCCTTGGGATCCCAGCTCTCAGGGTCCCTGTCCTTGGGGATCCCAGCTCTGGGGGTCCCAACCCCTTGGGGGTCTCAGCTCCTGGGGTCCCAGCTCTCAGGGTCCCTGTCCTTCGGGGATCCCAGCTCTGGGGGTCTCACCCCCTTGGGATCCCAGCCCTCAGGGTCCCTGTCCTTGGGATCCCAGCTCTGGGGGTCTCACCCCCTTGGGATCCCAGCTCTCAGGGTCCCTGTCCTTGGGGATCCCAGCTCTGGGGGTCCCAACCCCTTGGGGGTCTCAGCTCCTGGGGTCCCAGCTCTCAGGGTCCCTGTCCTTGGGGATCCCAGCTCTGGGGGTCCCAACCCCTTGGGGGTCTCAGCTCCTGGGGTCCCAGCTCTCAGGGTCCCTGTCCTTGGGGATCCCAGTTCTGGGGGGTCCCATCCCCTCAGGGTCCCAGCCCCTTGGGGTCTCAGCTCCTGGGGTCTCAGCTCCTGGGGTTCCAGCCCCTTGGGGGTCTCAGCTCTCAGGGTCCCTGTCCTTGGGGATCCCAGCTCTGGGGGGTCGCATCCCTTTGGGGTCTCAGCCCCTGGGGTCCCAGCTCTCAGGGTCCCTGTCCTTGGGGATCCCAGCTCTGGGGGTCCCAACCCCTTGGGGGTCTCAGCTCCTGGGGTCCCAGCTCTCAGGGTCCCTGTCCTTGGGGATCCCAGCTCTGGGGTCTCACCCCCTTGGGATCCCAGCCCTCAGGGTCCCTGTCCTTGGGGATCCCAGCTCTGGGGGTCTCACCCCCTTGGGATCCCAGCTCTCAGGGTCCCTGTCCTTGGGATCCCAGCTCTGGGGGTCCCAACCCCTTGGGGGTCTCAGCTCCTGGGGTCCCAGCTCTCAGGGTCCCTGTCCTTGGGGATCCCAGCTCTGGGGGTCCCAACCCCTTGGGGTCTCAGCTCCTGGGGTCCCAAGCTCTCAGGGTCCCTGTCCTTGGGGATCCCAGTTCTGGGGGGTCCCATCCCCTCAGGGTCCCAGCCCCTTGGGGTCTCAGCTCCTGGGGTCTCAGCTCCTGGGGTTCCAGCCCCTTGGGGGTCTCAGCTCTCAGGGTCCCTGTCCTTGGGGATCCCAGCTCTGGGGGTCACATCCCTTTGGGGTCTCAGCCCCTGGGGTCCCAGCTCTCAGGGTCCCTGTCCTTGGGGATCCCAGCTCTGGGGGTCCCAACCCCTTGGGGGTCTCAGCTCCTGGGGTCCCAGCTCTCAGGGTCCCTGTCCTTGGGGATCCCAGCTCTGGGGGTCTCACCCCCTTGGGATCCCAGCTCTCAGGGTCCCTGTCCTTGGGGGATCCCAGCTCTGGGGGTCCCAACCCCTTGGGGGTCTCAGCTCCTGGGGTCCCAGCTCTCAGGGTCCCTGTCCTTGGGGATCCCAGCTCTGGGGGTCCCAACCCCTTGGGGGTCTCAGCTCCTGGGGTCCCAGCTCTCAGGGTCCCTGTCCTTGGGGATCCCAGCTCTGGGGGTCGCATCCCCTCGGGTCCCAGCCCCTCCCGAGCGCAGGACGCCCACGGGGCTGCTCATGCCCGGTGTCCTTGGAGGGTCCCGGTGCCCGGAGGGACCCTCCTGGGCGAAGGTGCCGGCGGGCTCCTTCCAAACCCAAGCGCGTCCCCTCGCCGGTGCCCGACACGTCCCCGTCACGTGGCGCCAAGCACACGTCCCCCAGGCTGGATCAAAGCCCCGGCGACACCGAAGTCGCTTCCTTCCCCTTTCCCCAAATAGCCCCGTGCAAAGGGCGGGTGGCCCCACCAGCACCCAGCGGCGAGCCAGCATGGCCAGGAGCACGGTGCTGCTCCTCTGCGGTGTGAGTGCCCGGGCGCCAGCCGTGGGGCTGGCCGTGGGCCTGACGCCGCGGGGATGGGCGCCGGGGACCCCTTCCCGCTTTGGGGAGCAGCGGGTTGAGACGGAGCCGGGTGACGCCGGGGGAGGGAGCGCGGCGGCGGCGGCTTGCGGGGGTCCCCCGAGGTCCCACACGCCGGCAGAGCCAGCCACGGGGTTCTTCTACGCCCGGCGTGGCTGGGGCCGTGGGGACGGGGCTGGGGGGGGGGACAGGCGTCGCAGGGGTGGGGGTTGTGGGGACTGGCACCATGTGGCTGGGGCGGCTGTGGGGCTGGGGATGTGGGGACAGGGCTGTGGGGCTGGGGACAGGGCTGTGGGGCTGGGGATGTGGGGACAGGGCTGTGGGGCTGGGGGACACGGGGACAGGGCTGTGGGGCTGGGGACAGGGCTGTGGGGCTGGGGACATGGGGACAGGGCTGTGGGGCTGGGGACGTGGGGACAGGGCTGTGGGGCTGGGGACAGGGCTGTGGGGCTGGGGACGTGGGGACAGGGCTGTGGGGCTGGGGACAGGGCTGTGGGGCTGGGGAAGTGGGGACAGGGCTGTGGGGCTGGGGACGTGGGGACAGGGCTGTGGGGCTGGGGACATGGGGACAGGGCTGTGGGGCTGGGGATGTGGGGACAGGCTGTGGGGCTGGGGACGTGGGGACAGGGCTGTGGGGCTGGGGACAGGGCTGTGGGGCTGGGGACATGGGGACAGGGCTGTGGGGCTGGGGATGTGGGGACAGGGCTGTGGGGCTGGGGACGTGGGGACAGGGCTGTGGGGCTGGGGATGTGGGGACAGGGCTGTGGGGCTGGGGACAGGGCTGTGGGGCTGGGGACGTGGGGACAGGGCTGTGGGGCTGGGGACAGGGCTGTGGGGGCTGGGGACACGGGGACAGGGCTGTGGGGCTGGGGAAGTGGGGACAGGGCTGTGGGGCTGGGGACAGGGCTGTGGGGCTGGGATGTGGGGACAGGGCTGTGGGGCTGGGGACAGGGCTGTGGGGCTGGGGACATGGGGACAGGGCTGTGGGGCTGGGGACAGGGCTGTGGGGCTGGGGACGTGGGGACGAGCACCGTGCAGATGTGGCCACGGGGACAGTGGCCACGGGAACGGGGCCGTGGGGCCGGGGGCAGTGGGGTCAGCGGAGGCGTCCCCGTGCCCCACGCTGTCCCCGTGCCCCACGCCAGCCCGGGGCGGCCATGCGGCGCAGACGCGACGCGTGGGCGGCCGTGCCGCAGCCGTGTCCCCTGGGCTCTCCCGGCGGGCGTCCCCGCGCCCTTTCCCACGGGCGCCGGCGTCCCCACGGGCGCAGCTTGCAGCCCACCCCTGCGCCCCCTCCCCTGGGGGGCCCGGGGGGCTGGCGGCAGCCCCCCACCCAGCCCCTCTCCCCTTCTCCCTCGCAGCCCAAGCCCTCGGCCTCGCCGGTGAGTCCTCGCCGCCGCCCCCGGCGCCCGCGCTGGGGGTCCCGGCACGTTGGTGACCCCCGTCGCCCCGCAGGCGCCCAGCGCAGCCGGCTCACGCTGGACCCCCCCTGGACGCCGGCGATGGCCTCGGAGAAGGCGACGCTGACGTGCCAGGGCACCGGCGCGCCCGGCCCCACCGACTGGCACGTCGACCGGCGGTTCTGGAAGCAGACGGAAGCAACCGCATCCGCGTCTCCGAAACGGAGAGCGGGAGCCACAGCTACCAGTGCCGCGGCCCCGGCGCCGAGCTCAGCCCCCCCCTCGCCCTGACCTTCCTAGACGGTGAGGAGCAGCGGGGTGCCCCCGCCCTGGCACCCCCGGGACCCCAGGGCTGGGGGGGGGGGCTCTGTTTCGCAGCCGCTCGCCCCTCGTGCGCCGGAGCCCATCCCCGTGCAGGCGGGTGCGGCCATGCGCGCGGCGGTGCAGCCCCATGCGCGCGAGTGCAGCCCCGTGCACGGCGGTGCAGCCCCGTGCACACGGGTGCGGCCATGCGCACGCCGGTGCAGCCCCATGCGCGCCAAATGCAGCCCCGTGCACAGTGGCGCAGCCCCATACACACGGGTGCATCCATGCACGCACCGGTGCATCCCCATGTGTGCGAGTGCAGCCCCGTGCACACCGGTGCAGCCCCATGCATGCGGGTGCATCCATGTGCACAGCGGTGCAGCCCCGTACACACGGGTGCATCCATGCACGCACCAGTGCAGCCCCGTGCACACCGGTGCAGCCCCATGCGTGCGAGTGCAGCCCCGTGCACACGGGTGCGTCCATGTGCACGCCGGTGCATCCCCATGCGCGCAAATGCAGCCCCGTGCACAGCGGTGCAGCCCCGTGCACGTGGGTGCATCCATGCGCGCACCAGTGCAGCCCCATGCACACGGGTGCATCCATGCACACACCAGTGCATCCCCATGTGTGCGAGTGCAGCCCCGTGCACACGGGTGCAGCCATGTGCACGCCGGTGCATCCCCATGCGTGCGAGTGCAGCCCCGTGCACAGCGGTGCAGCCCCATGCATGCGGGTGCATCCATGCGCGCACCGGTGCAGCCCCGTGCACACGGGTGCGTCCATGCGCGCACCAGTGCATCCCCATGTGCGCAAGTGCAGCCCCGGGCACACCGGTGCATCCCCGTGCAGGCAGGTGCGGCCATGCGCGCGGCGGTGCGGCCATGCGCGCGGCGGTGAAGCCCCATGCGCGCAAATGCAGCCCCGTGCACAGCGGTGCAGCCCCGTGCACGCGGGTGCGTCCATGTGCGCACCGGTGCAGCCCCATGCGCGCAAGTGCAGCCCCGTGCGCACCGGTGCATCCCCGTGCATGCGGGTGCGTCCATGTGCACAGCGGTGCAGCCCCATGCGCGCGAGTGCAGCCCCATGCACACAGGTGCATCCCCGTGCACACTGGTGCGTCCATGCGCGCACCGGTGCAGCCCCATGCGCGCAAATGCAGCCCCGTGCACAGCGGTGCAGCCCCATGCATGCGAGTGCAGCCCCGTGCACAGCGGTGCAGCCCCGTACACACAGGTGCATCCATGCGCGCACCAGTGCAGCCCCGTGCACGCGGGTGCGTGCATGCACGCACCGGTGCATCCCCATGTGCGCAAGTGCAGCCCTGTGCACAGCGGTGCAGCCCCATGCATGCGGGTGCAGCCCCGTGCACACGGGTGCATCCATGCGCGCACCAGTGCAGCCCCGTGCACACAGGTGCGTGCATGCACGCACCGGTGCATCCCCATGTGCGCAAGTGCAGCCCTGTGCACAGCGGTGCAGCCCCATGCGCGCGAGTGCAGCCCCGTGCACAGCGGTGCAGCCCCGTGCACACAGGTGCGTCCATGCACGCACCGGTGCAGCCCCATGTGCGCAAGTGCGTCCCCGTGCACACTGGTGCATCCCCGTGCAGGCGGGTGCATCCATGCACGCACTGGTGCAGCCCCATGCACGCAAATGCAGCCCCGTGCACGCGGGTGCGTCCATGTGCGCGGCGGTGCGTCCATGCGCGCGGCAGTGCATCCCCATGCGCGCGAGTGCAGCCCCGTGCACACGGGTGCATCCATGTGCACGCCGGTGCATCCCCATGCGTGCGAGTGCAGCCCCGTGCACAGCGGTGCAGCCCCATGCATGCGGGTGCATCCATGTGCACACCCGTACACACGGGTGCATCCATGCGCGCACCAGTGCAGCCCCGTGCACGCGGGTGCGTCCATGCGCGCACCGGTGCATCCCCATGCGCGCGAGTGCAGCCCCGTGCGCGCGGGTGCGTCCATGTGCACGCCGGTGCAGCCCCATGCGCGCGAGTGCAGCCCCGTGCACACTGGTGCAGCCCCATGTGCGCAAGTGCGTCCCCGTGCACACTGGTGCATCCCCGTGCACGCGGGTGCGTCCATGCGCGCACCGGTGCAGCCCCATGTGCGCAAGTGCAGCCCCATGCACACGGGTGCGTCCATATGCACGCCGGTGCATCCCCATGCACGCAAATGCAGCCCCATGCATGCAGGTGCGGCCATGTGCGCGGCGGTGCGTCCATGCGCGCGGCGGTGCATCCCCATGCACGCGAGTGCAGCCCCGTGCACACGGGTGCGTCCATGTGCATGCCGGTGCATCCCCATGCGTGCGAGTGCAGCCCCGTGCACAGCAGTGCAGCCCCGTGCACGCGGGTGCGTCCATGCGCGCACCGGTGAATCCCCATGCGCGCGAGTGCAGCCCCGTGCACAGCAGTGCAGCCCCGTGCACGCGGGTGCATCCATGCGCGCACCGGTGCATCCCCATGCGCGCAAGTGCAGCCCCGTGCACACCGGTGCATCCCCGTGCATGCGGGTGCATCCATGTGCACAGCGGTGCATCCCCGTGCACGCAGGTGCATCCATGTGCACAGCAGTGCATCCCCGTGCACGCCGGTGCGTCCATGTGCACACCAGTGCAGCCCCATGTGCGCAAGTGCAGCCCCGTGCACGCAGGTGCGTCCATGTGCACACTGGTGTGTCCATGTGCACGCCAGTGCAGCCCCATGCGCGCGAGTGCAGCCCCATGCACACTGGTGCGTCCATGTGCGCACCGGTGCGCCCCCATGTGCGCAAGTGCAGCCCCGTGCACACCGGTGCATCCCCGTGCATGCGGGTGCATCCATGTGCACAGCGGTGCATCCCCGTGCACGCCGGTGCATCCCCGTGCATGCGGGTGCATCCATGTGCACAGCGGTGCAGCCCCGTGCACGCCGGTGCAGCCCCATGCGTGCGAGTGCAGCCCCGTGCACACGGGTGCATCCCCGTGCACACTGGTGCGTCCATGCGCGCACCGGTGCAGCCCCATGCACGCAAGTGCAGCCCCGTGCACGCCGGTGCATGCCCGTGCATGCGGGTGCGTCCATGCACACACCGGTGCATCCCCATGCGCGCGAGTGCATCCCCGTGCACACAGGTGCATCCCCGTGCACGCCGGTGCATCCCCATGCACGCCGGTGCATCCCCGTGCGCGCACAGCGGTGCATCCCCATGTGCGCAAGTGCAGCCCCGTGCACGCCGGTGCGTCCCCGTGCACGCGGGTGCGTCCATGCGCACACCGGTGCATCCCCATGCGCGCGAGTGCATCCCCGTGCACACAGGTGCATCCCCGTGCACGCCGGTGCATCCCCATGCGCGCACAGCGGTGCATCCCCATGCGCGCGAGTGCAGCCCCGTGCACACTGGTGCGTCCATGCGCACAGCGGTGCAGCCCCATGTGCACAAGTGCAGCCCTGTGCACACTGGTGCGTCCCCGTGCACGCGGGTGCGTCCATGTGCACGCCAGCGCATCCCCATGCACGCAAGTGCATCCCCGTGCACGCCGGTGCATCCCCGTGCACGCGGGTGCATCCATGTGCACAGTGGTGCAGCCCCGTGCACGCCGGTGCAGCCCCATGCGCGCGAGTGCAGCCCCGTGCACACAGGTGCATCCCTGTGCACACTGGTGCATCCCCGTGCACACTGGTGCGTCCATGTGCACGCCAGTGCATCCCCATGCACACGAGTGCATCCCCATGCACACTGGTGCATTCCCGTGCATGCCAGTGTGTCACCTGTGTACTCTGGGTGCATCCCCTGCACACACCGGCGCATCCCCGTGCACATGGGTGCATCCCCCATGCACACGGGTGCATTCCCGTGCACGCCAGCGCATCCCCGTGCACACGGGTGCATCCCTGTGCACATGGGCGCATTCCCGTGCACGCCAGCGCGTTGCCTGTGTACTCTGGGTGTACCCCCTGCACACACCGGTGCATGCCTGTGCACGCCAGTGCATCCCTGTGCACGCCAGCACATCCCTGTGCACGCCAGTGCATCCCCATGCACACAGACGCATTCCCATGCACACCAGCACATCCCCGTGCACACGGACGCATTCCCGTGCATGCCAGCGCGTCGCCTGTGTACTCTGGGTGCACCCCGTGCACACACCAGTGCATCCCCTTGCACGTGGGCGCATTCCCGTGCACGCCAGCACATCCCCGTGCACACAGATGCATTCCCATGCATGCCAGCGCGTGGCCTGTGTACTCTGGGTGCATCCCCGTGCACACACCGGTGCATTGCCGTGCACACGGGCGCATCCCTGTGCACGCCAGCGCGTCGCCTGCGTACTCTGGGTGCATCCCCGTGCACACGGGCGCATCCCTGTGCACGCCAGCGCATCCCTGTGCACGGCAGCACGTCGCCTGCGTACTCGGGGTGCATCCCCGTGCACACGGGCGCATCCCTGTGCACGCCAGCATGTCGCCTGCGTACTCTGGGTGCATCCCCGTGCACACGGGCGCATTCCCGTGCATGCCAGCGCATCGCCTGCGTACTCGGGGTGCACCCCCTGCGCACACCGGTGCATCGCCGTGCACACGGGCGCATCCCTGTGCACGCCAGCGCGTCGCCTGCGTACTCTGGGTGCATCCCCGTGCACACGGGCGCATTCCCGTGCATGCCAGCGCATCCCTGTGCACACGTGCGCATTCCCGTGCACGCCAGCACGTTGCCTGTGTACTCTGGGTGCATCCCCGTGCACACACCAGTGCATCGCCGTGCATGCGGGCGCATCCCTGTGCACGCCAGCGTGTCGCCTGCGTACTCTGGGTGCATCCCCGTGCACACACCGGTGCATCCCTGTGCACATGGGCGCATTCCCGTGCACACCAGCGCATCCCTGTGCACAGGGGTGCATTCCCGTGCACGCCAGCGCGTCGCCTGCGTACTCTGGGTACATCCCCGTGCACACACGGGCGCATTCCCGTGCATGCCAGCGCATCCCTGTGCACGGCAGCGCGTCGCCTGCGTACTCTGGGTGCATCCCCGTGCACACACCGGCGCATTCCCGTGCATGCCAGCGCATCCCTGTGCACGCCAGCGCGTCGCCTGCGTACTCTGGGTGCATCCCCGTGCACACGGGCGCATTCCCGTGCATGCCAGCGCATCCCTGTGCACGCCAGCGCGTCGCCTGCGTACTCTGGGTGCATCCCCGTGCACACACCGGTGCATCCCCGTGCACACGGGCGCATTCCCGTGCATGCCAGCGCATCCCTGTGCACACGTGCGCATTCCCGTGCACGCCAGCACGTTGCCTGTGTACTCTGGGTGCATCCCCGTGCACACACCAGTGCATCGCCGTGCATGCGGGCGCATCCCTGTGCACGGCAGCGCGTCGCCTGCGTACTCGGGGTGCATCCCCGTGCACACACCGGCGCATTCCCGTGCACAGCAGCACGTTGCCTGCGTACTCTGGGTGCATCCCCGTGCACACACCGGTGCATCCCCGTGCACACGGGCGCATTCCCGTGCATGCCAGCGCATCCCTGTGCACGCCAGCGTGTCGCCTGCATACTCTGGGTGCATCCCCGTGCACACGGGCGCATTCCCGTGCACGCCAGCACGTTGCCTGCGTACTCTGGGTGCATCCCCGTGCACACACCAGTGCATCCCCGTGCACACAGGCGCATCCCTGTGCACGCCAGCGTGTCGCCTGCATACTCTGGGTGCATCCCCGTGCACATGGGCGCATCCCTGTGCACTCCAGCACGTTGCCTGCGTACTCTGGGTGCATCGCCGTGCACACGGGCGCATTCCCATGCACGCCAGCGCGTCGCCTGCGTATTCTGGGTGCATCCCTGTGCACACACCGGCGCATTCCCGTGCATGCCAGCGCATCCCTGTGCACGCCAGCGCGTCGCCTGCGTACTCTGGGTGCATCCCCGTGCACACGGGCGCATTCCCGTGCATGCCAGCGCATCCCTGTGCACGCCAGCGCGTCGCCTGCGTACTCTGGGTGCATCCCCGTGCACACACCGGTGCATCCCCGTGCACACGGGCGCATTCCCGTGCATGCCAGCGCATCCCTGTGCACACGTGCGCATTCCCGTGCACGCCAGCACGTTGCCTGTGTACTCTGGGTGCATCCCCGTGCACACACCAGTGCATCGCCGTGCATGCGGGCGCATCCCTGTGCACGGCAGCGCGTCGCCTGCGTACTCGGGGTGCATCCCCGTGCACACACCGGCGCATTCCCGTGCACAGCAGCACGTTGCCTGCGTACTCTGGGTGCATCCCCGTGCACACACCGGTGCATCCCCGTGCACACGGGCGCATTCCCGTGCATGCCAGCGCATCCCTGTGCACGCCAGCGTGTCGCCTGCATACTCTGGGTGCATCCCCGTGCACACGGGCGCATTCCCGTGCACGCCAGCACGTTGCCTGCGTACTCTGGGTGCATCCCCGTGCACACACCAGTGCATCCCCGTGCACACAGGCGCATCCCTGTGCACGCCAGCGTGTCGCCTGCATACTCTGGGTGCATCCCCGTGCACATGGGCGCATCCCTGTGCACTCCAGCACGTTGCCTGCGTACTCTGGGTGCATCGCCGTGCACACGGGCGCATTCCCATGCACGCCAGCGCGTCGCCTGCGTATTCTGGGTGCATCCCTGTGCACACACCGGCGCATTCCCGTGCATGCCAGCGCATCCCTGTGCACGCCAGCGCGTCGCCTGCGTACTCTGGGTGCATCCCCGTGCACACACCGGCGCATTCCCGTGCATGCCAGCGCATCCCTGTGCACGCCAGCGCGTCGCCTGCGTACTCGGGGTGCATCCCTGTGCACACACCGGTGCATCCCCGTGCACACGGGCGCATTCCCGTGCATGCCAGCGCATCCCTGTGCACGCCAGCGCGTCGCCTGCGTACTCGGGGTGCATCCCCGCGCAGCGGGAGCCCCCCCCGGCCGCATCCCCGCGCCCCGGCTCTCTCTTGCAGACTGGCTGGTGCTGCAGGTGCCGCCGCAGGCGCCGCTGGAGGGGGACACGCTGCGGTTGCGCTGCCGGGGCTGGAAGAACACGCGTGTCGCCCAGGTGCGGTTCTTCCGCGAGCAGGAGGTGCTGCGGGCACCCTCCCAGGAGGCCGAGCTGCTCCTGCCCCGGCTGCAGCTGCAGCACAGCGGGCGCTACCGCTGCCAGGCCACCGTTAACTACATCTTCACGAAGGAATCGGCGCCGCTGAGGGTGACGGTGCAAGGTGAGCCCCGGCCCCCCCAGCGCCCACCCGCCGGGGAACAGCCCCCCGCCTCGCCGGCGGGCTCGGCGTCACCGGCCCCCGGCTCCTTCCCAGAGCTCTTCTCGGTGCCGCTGCTGCGCCTGGAGGGCCCGGCCGAGCCCCCCGAGGGGGCCACCCTCGCCCTGGGCTGCCTCAGCCGCCGCAGCCCCCTGCGGCCCCTCGCCCCCCTCCAGTACGTCTTCTACCGGGATGGGGCGGTGGTGGGGGGGCCCCAGGGCTCCCCCCAGCTCTGGCTGCCGGCCGTGGGGCTGGCCCACTCGGGGAACTACTCGTGCGAGGCGCAGGCGGAGACGGCCAGCGTGTTGAAACGCAGCGCCCCGGTCACCATCAGGGTGTACAGTGAGTGGGAGGGAGGGATGGGGATGGACCGGGGCCCCACGTCCCTGCTGCGGTCCCTCCATCCTCCCTGGGATCCCTCCATCCTCCCTGGGATCCCTCCATCCTTCCCTGGGATCCCTCCATCCACCCCGGGATCCCTCCATCCTCCCTGGGATCCCTCCATCCTCCCTGGGATCCCTCCATCCTTCCCTGGGATCCCTCCATCCTTCCCTGGGATCCCTCCATCCACCCCGGGATCCCTCCATCCTCCCTGGGATCCCTCCATCCACCCCGGGATCCCTCCATCCACCCCTGGGATCCCTCCATCCTCCCTGGGATCCCTCCATCCTTCCCTGGGATCCCTCCATCCACCCCGGGATCCCTCCATCCTTCCCTGGGATCCCTCCATCCACCCCGGGATCCCTCCATCCTTCCCTGGGATCCCTCCATCCACCCCGGGATCCCTCCATCCTCCCTGGGATCCCTCCATCCTTCCCTGGGATCCCTCCATCCTCCCTGGGATCCCTCCATCCACCCCGGGATCCCTCCATCCTTCCCTGGGATCCCTCCATCCTCCCTGGGATCCCTCCATCCTTCCCTGGGATCCCTCCATCCTCCCTGCGATCCCTCCATCCTCCCTGGGATCCCTCCATCCTTCCCTGGGATCCCTCCATCCTCCCTGGGATCCCTCCATCCTTCCCTGGGATCCCTCCATCCTTCCCTGGGATCCCTCCATCCACCCCGGGATCCCTCCATCCTCCCTGGGATCCCTCCATCCTCCCTGGGATCCCTCCATCCTTCCCTGGGATCCCTCCATCCCTCCCCACATCCCTCCATCCTTCCCTGGGATCCCTCCATCCTTCCCTGGGATCCCTCCATCCTTCCCTGGGATCCCTCCATCCTCCCTGGGATCCCTCCATCCACCCCGGGATCCCTCCATCCTTCCCTGGGATCCCTCCATCCTCCCTGGGATCCCTCCATCCTCCCTGGGGTCCCCTCCATCCCTCCCCAGGGTCCCCCCCATCCCTCCCCATGTCCCCCCCATCCCTCCCCATGTCCCCCCACTCCCCCGGTCCCCCCATCTCCCTGGGGTCCCCTCCATCCCTCCCCATGTCCCCCCACTCCCCAGGTCCCCCCATCTCCCTGGGGTCCCCTCCATCCCTCCCCATGTCCCCCCACTCCCCAGGTCCCCCCATCTCCCGGGGTCCCCTCCATCCCTCCCCATGTCCCCCCACTCCCCAGGTCCCCCCATCTCCCTGGGGTCCCCTCCATCCCTCCCCAGGTCCCCCCATCTCCCTGGGGTCCCCCCATCCCTCCCCAGGTCCCCCCACTCCCCCAGTCCCCCCACTCCCCAGGGTCCCCCCCCATCCCTCCCCAGGTCCCCCCACTCCCCTGGTCCCCCCATCTCCCTGGGGTCCCCCCCATCCCTCCCCAGGGTCCCCCCATCTCCCTGGGGTCCCCCCCATCCCTCCCCAGGTCCCCCCATCTCCCTGGGGTCCCCCCCATCCCTCCCCAGGGTCCCCCCATCTCCCTGGGGTCCCCTCCATCCCTCCCCAGGTCCCCCCACTCCCACCCCGCTCCCCCCCGCAGGGGTCCCGGTCTCGGGGGTGACCGTGGCAGCGCAGCCCCCCGGGGCCCAGGTGGCCGAGGGCGACCGCCTGCTGCTGAGCTGCTCGGTGGCGGCGGGCACGGGGCCCCTCTCCTTCTCCTGGCACCGGCAGGGCTCGGCCGCGCCGCTGGGCACGGGCCGCCGCTACGAGCTCCGCGCCGCGCAACGCCGGGACGGCGGCCGCTACCACTGCGCGGCCAGCAACGGCGGCACCGCGGCCCGCAGCCCGCCGCTCTGGGTCACCGTGCTGGGTGAGCGGGACCCTCCGGCTTCGGGTGCCCCCCACCCGCAGCATCGCCTCATCCCGCGCCCCCCGCTTTGACCCCCGGCACCGTCTCTGCCCGGCAGTGCCGGTGGCCGGTGCCACCATCGCGATGGCGAGGACGGAGGCGGCGGTGCCGGCGGGCGAGAACCTCAACCTGAGCTGCTCGGTGCAGGCGGGCACCGCGCCGGTGACCTTCACCTGGCTGCGGGACGGGCAGGAGCTGGGCTCGGGGCCCGTCCTGGTGCTGGGGGCCGTGGGGCCGGCGCACGCCGGGACCTACCGGTGCGTGGCCACCAACCGCCTGGGCGCCCATCGCCTCTTCCGCACGCGCAGCCCGGCGCTGGCCCTCTCGGTGACGCAGCCAAGACGGTGGCAGCGGGGCGCAGGTGGGGGCCGCGCTCATCTGCCCCCTCCCCGGCGTCCCTGCGGGGGGTCTGGGCCCCCCGCCCCGAGGCCGGCGCTGACCCCCGGCTCGTCGCCGCTCTGTCCCCAGCCGTGGCCGTGGGGCTCAGCGTGGCGCTCCTGCTCCTGCTCGGTGCTGCCGTGGCCTGGCACCTCCGGCGCCGCGCGGGTGGGTGGTCCCGCTTGGGGGGCGTGGGGGGGGGGCAAGGGGGCTGCACCCCACATCCCCCATCTCGCCTGGGGCTGCGCCCCCCGCTGCGCTCGGGTTGGGGTCCTGGGGGCCCTCCCTGCTCACGGCCCCCCACCTCGTCTGGGTGTGCAGGGCTGAGCCCCCGCTACCGCCAGCTCGGGGGTCTGGGGGTGCCCCCTCCCTCCTGGGCACGCAGGGCTGAGCCCCAGAGCCCTTGGGGGGGGTCTCGGGGGTCCCCCACCGCTGTCACCCCGGCGTCACTCACACCCCCCCCCTTGCCTTGCAGCCGCCGGGAAAAGCCGGGAGAGGTGAGTGGGGGGTCCGACCCCGAAGCCCCTTTCCCCAGGGCTGGACAGGCAGCCCCTCCCCCTGTCTGCCCCCACCTCAGGGACCCCCCCCTTGTCCCCACAGGGACCCTACGGCCCCCCCGGAGCCCGAGGGGCACCGGCTGGAGCCCGCAGCCCCCGCCGAGGTGCCGGAGGACGGGGAGGTGCTGTACGCCCACGTCGTGCACGGTGGCGGTGAGTATGGGGGGGGGGGACACGGGGGACACCCACCGCCCACACCTGTCACCGGCCCCAGCCCGGGGGGCCCTGAACCCGTTTCTCTTCCAGGCACCCCCCGGGGGTCCCCGCGCCCCGGGCCCTGGCAGGAGCCACCGGTCACCTACGCGGTGCTGCCGGGTCCCCACGCGCGGCTGCGGCTCCCGAGCGACGCCTACGAGAACGTCCCGTGACATCTGGGGGGGTGCTGGGGGGGGGGGCCACAGGGGCCATTTCCATGGTATTGGCCCCAAAATGCAGCTTTTTTTTTTTTTTTTTTTTTTTGATTAAACTGGGAGAAATGGTGGGGTTTTTTCTCTCCTCCACTCAGAAACACGCGGCAGCCACCGCCACGGCCCCCACCGTTAACAGAAACGCTCCCGCCCCGGTTGCGCGCGGTGCTGCTTTACTGGGGGGGGGGGGGGGAAGGCAGCAGAAATGGGGGGCAGCACCACGCACCCCGGGGCAGCTTCAGCCCCCCCCCCCTGGGCTCAGGGGGGGCCCGGCGCGGCGTGCAATTGCCGGAGGCAATTTGGGGCCGAAACCAACCGTGTCCAGGGGGAAAAAGGTCCCGTTCGCCATCACAGTCCCAGGAGGGGGGGTCGGGGGGGGTCCCCGGCTGCTGGGGGCAGCAGACAGGGGGATGAGGGGGGGCTGCGGCGCCGGGACGGGGTCAGGACTGTTTGACCTGGAGGGTTTCGTACATCTCCTGGTTCTCACCGCTGAGCCCCTGTGCGGGAAAGGGGGTTAGGGGGTGCGGGAAAGGGGGTTACGGGGTGCCTCCCCCCCCAAACTGCCACCCCCCCTCCAGGCTGTCACCCCACCGCGGCGGCTTCCCACCCAACACGTGGCCCGGGGGGCTGCGGGCTGTCGTGGGGGGGCTGCGGGCTGTCGTGGGGGGGCTGCGGGCTGTCGTGGGGGGGCTGCGCCCAGGGTGGGTGCGAGGCGGAGGGGGCACCCCCCCCCCCCCCAAGTCACAGCACCCACAGGATACAGCACCCGCAGGATGGGGCACCCCCGGAACGGGGCATCCCGTGGGATACGGGCACCCAGGGGACTCGGCACAACGCCAGGCGCAGCGGCCCCCCGGGATGGGACCCCCGCCCCCCCCCCCCCAAGGTGCACTCACAGTGTAGATGGCTTCTTCGTTCTGCTGGGGGAAGAGAAAGAGAAAGAGAAAGAGCGAGCTGGGGGATCGGGGCGGGGGGCACGGGCACGCCCCCCCCCCCCACCGCCCCCCACCCCCCGGGGAAGCGGGTGGAAGCCGTGAGGTTTCCTGGATTTCCTCCCCCCAGTCTGGGACCACCAGAGCCCCCCCACCCCACCCCGCAATTCCCCTTTGCTTTCCCCGTCTGCAGCCGCAGCACCGTCTGGGATGGGCGCTGGCGGGGGGGCCTGTCCCTCCCGGGGTACCCCAGCCCCAAATCTCCCCGGTCCCGGCCACCCTCGCCCCCCCAGCGCCGTTACCTCCTTGTTGGCGCTCTGCTGCGATGCTCGGCGACCCAGGAACTGCGGGGAGGTGAGGGAGTCACCGAAAAACAACAAAAAAAAAAAGAGAAAAAAGAAGTCAGAAGAGGAAAAAGCCCCAGCGTGAGGGTGAGGAAGCCCTGGGGCACCTGCTATGGCCTGCCTGGGGGTCCCCCCCAAAAAAATGGGGTCCACCGGGGGTTTAGCTGGGTCCCCGAGCTGGGGCCAGGTGCGGCTCCTGGCGCTCACCTTGAGGCGGCAATAGAGGACGGTGAGGACGATGCCGTAGAGGAAGAGGATGGCGTCCAGGACGTAGCAGAGCTGCGGCTCCATCAGGGCCTCTGGGGAGGATGGAGGGCGGGGGCGGGAGGGGGTCCCCGGGTCAGCGTCGCCCCGGGATGGATCCTGCGCCCGTCCCGGTCGCCGAGAGCCGGGCTCTGCCGCCTCCGAGCATCGCCCCTTTCCGCACGCCGGCGACGGCGGAGAGTGCCGGGGCGTCACCGACGTCCCCTTGGACGGTGCCGGAGAGCCCCAGCCTGCCCCGGCGTGCCCCTCAGTGCCGCAAGCACCCCAAGGCGGGAGGGGGGGCTTCGACAGATCCCGGCTTCTCCCCAAGGCACGAGGACGCCGTCAAAGGAGCCGACCCGACAGCCACGCGCCCACCCAGCCGCTCCCCGTCCCCGCGGCACCCCCCGTCCCCACCTGCCGCCGGGGTCCGCAGCAGCAGCAGGGCGACGGCGAGCAGCAGGCGGGCGCCCATGCCTCCGCGCAGCCCCGAGCAGGGTCCGGCGGCTCGGGGCTATCGCGTTGGAGTCAGCAACCGCAAAGCTAGCGTCTTCCTCCCCGCCGGCTCGCACCGCCCCTGCTTCGCTTCCCCCCCCCCCCCCCTTCCTCCGGCCCCGGCCGCGCTTGGGGAACTGGCCGGCACAGCTGCCCCCTTTTCCCACAAAGGGCGGCGGGGCCGTTGCTCAAGGGCCAGGCGAGCTGTCCCCAAACGTCACCCGTCCCCGTCCCCCCCTGCACCCCGCCCAGCCCAGCCCTAGCGCTACCCCAGCCCCCCCGACGCGGCCGCGGTCAGCCCCGGGGGGGCGGGGGGGCTGCAGGAGCACCCGCCAGCCCCGGGAAGGCGAAAGCCGTCGGGGAAAACCCGCAGGCCGCAGGCGCTGGCAGCACCCAAAGCCGGAGCGGCGGAGGCGAAACCCCAAGGGGGTCCCTCCGGGCTCCCCTCCAGGCGGGAGGGCCGTGACCACGGGAACGGGAAGCTCCTGACCACGAGCTTCACACGCGAAAGGGAGGAAGAGCGGGGTTTCACCAGGTTTTGGCCGAGGCGGGGACAGAGGCGCTGGACAGGCAGGACCCGGTTTAGTCTTTATTTGACTCAGATGAGGAAGGGGATGCGGAGGGTCCGGGGGGACCCCTGCCCGGAGCGGCACGCACGGCGCAGCCGGCCGGGGCCATCGCCTCACCGATCCACTTCCCCAAAGACGATGTCCTGCGTGCCTGGGGGAGGAAGAGAGGGGTCAGGGCAACCATCAGCCCCGCAGAATGGGGAAGGAGCCCCCCCAGCTAGCCACAGGAGCCCCCGGCCCAAGGAGGGAACGTACCAATGATGGCCACGACGTCCGCCAGCATGTGGCCCTGCGACATGCGATCCAGTCCGGCCTGAAGCAGAGCGCAGGGAGACCCCCATCAGCCCACAGCCCCCCCCCAAGCACCCATCACCCCGGCCCCAGGCCTGCCGAGCCGGGAGGAAGACGGCTCTGCCTCCCGGGTTTGCACAACGGCAGAGTGACCGAGCCGGGGCCCGACCCGGCTCACCGCTTCCGGAGCGGGTGCGGCGCTGGCAGCGGGGCCCACTCCCGCCCCGTGCCGGGGGGCAGGCAGGGGAGGGGGGCACAGCCCCCGCCGGCGCGGCCCGGCAGGGAGGAGGGGGAAGTGGTCACTTAGCAGCAGAGGAAAGAAACCGGCTCTAGAGGCAGAGCTGCAAGAGGCGAGTTGGGAGTCCCGGAGGGACCCCAGGGGACACGCAGGTGGGGGCCCACAGACCCCTGCCCCAGCCCACCACCTTGGGACTGCGTCGGAGCGAGCCCGGCAAGCAGAGAGGGAAAAAAAGCTCGTCCGGGGCCGCGCTTGCGCCCTCCCACTCCAATCCCACCCTCGCCGCGTGCCCCGGCCCGGCGATGCCGCCGGCCACCCCGGCCTCTCCTACCAGGTGAGCAAATCCAGGCGCCTTGATCTTGCAGCGGTAGGGGCGGCTGCTGCCGTCCGAGACGAGGTAGACGCCGAATTCGCCCTGCAAGGACACGGGGACAGGGTTGGTGACGCGGCGACGCTGTTTAAGGGGCTGAGGGGCTGTCTCCCAGCTGCAGCGTCCAGCCCTCAAACACCGGTCCGGCGCAAGAGCGGAGTCCCGGGGACAGGACAGCCCGCCCAGCCGGCGACAGGAGCACCGCAACGTCCCCAGGAGTGGCACGGGGCAGCCAGGACACCCTTCACCGTCCCCGAGCCCACCGTCCCCGTGAGAAGTGGCACCTTGGGGGCCTCGATGGCTGTGTAGGTGGCTCCGGGGGGCACCTGGTAGCCCTCCGTGTAGAGCTTGAAGTGATGGATCAGGGACTCCATGGAGGTCTGTGGAGAGAGGAGGGCACCGTCACCGGGGGCAAGGAGAAAACGCTGCCGGTCTCCTGCCTGCGCCTCGGCGGCTGGCACGGCAGGGCAGCTGCCGTGTCTCCTCCGTGCCAGCCTCTGCCTTGCCAGCCCTGCCTTAGAATCATCGAATCGTTGAGGTTGGCAAAGCCCTTGAAGATCATCCGGTCCAACCGGTAACCTAACACTACCGAGTCCACCACTAAAAAAGGGGAGAGCAATAATTTCATGTTTCCTGGCTTGGTGCCTAGACTGTTTTTTTAATGAATAAAACCCAGAATCACTAAGGTTGGAAAGGAGCTCTAAGATCATCAGCCCAACCGTCAACCCAACACCCCCGTGCCCACTAAACCACGTCCCCAAGGTGCCACGTCTGCCCAGACCTGGCAGGGGCGGCACAAAAGAGGCCGGGCAGTCCCCAGCCAAGCCGGGGCACGGATACGGCAGCAACACCGGCAAAATTCTCAGCGCAAGCATCTGACACGCCAAACCGCGTTTCCTGCTTGCCAGCGCCGACGTGCAGCCGGCGGCGAGGCCCGGTGGGGGAAGGAAGCGCTTTTACCTTCATCTCTGCCCGCTTCGGAGGGGAGATTTTGGCATCGTCCACTTTGATCTCCCCCTCAGGCATCTTATTGAGGCACTGGAGGATGATACGCAGGGACTGCCGCATCTCTTCCACGCGGCACAGGTACCTGTGGGACTCCCGCGCCGCTTAGGATCCGTGGGGAAGCCACGGCCTCACCGCAGCCCCACGGAGGAGGCGCGACCCTGCCAAGGCCTCCCCATGGCCCCCGGCAGAGCCGGGCTGCGCCGTACCTGTCGTAGCAGTCGCCCCGGGAGCCGATGGGGACGTCGAACTCCACCTGGTCGTAGACGTCGTAGGGCTGGGTCTTGCGTAGATCCCAGTGGATCCCCGAGCCCCGCAGCATCACCCCCGCTGGGCGGAGGGAGGCGGGTGAGCAGCCCACCCAGAGCAGGGGCCCCAAGCCCACCCACGCCAGCTCCGGGCCCTCCCCGCACCCCAAAGCAGACCCTGACGCAGGAGGAAAGCGGCCCCCGCCTGCGCACACCCCACAGCCCTGAGCAGCGGCCGTGGGAGGATGGCTTGGGGACATCAGGCAACACTGCCCTGACAGTCGCTGGTGTCATCGGTCCCCAAAATGGCTCCAAGCATCCCTGGGGACTCGCGCAGTCGGGGCTGAGCTCTTTGGACTCAACCCCCATCTTTCTCGGGGGGCACGGCACAGCTGGGCGGTGGCAGGAGGCTGAGGTCCCCCCCACAAGCGTCCCCAGGAGCCACCAGACGCACCTGAACCCGTAGTTGAGAGCCTCCTCCGCCGTTATCACCCCGATGTCGACGGTGCGGTTCTTCCAGATGCGGTTGTTCGTGAGCATCTGCGGGCAGCAAGGCGTTAAGTCGCCCGGGTGCTTCTCCCCGACTGCACCCCCCTCTTTTCCTGCCCCCGCGTCACCTTGTCACCGCCGCCGCAGGAGGAACAACCCCACGCTGGCTGTGCCCGGGGGACAGGCAACGCGAGACCCCAGCCCTCAGGGTGCTGGGAAATGGGGACTGTCCCTCTCTCCCAGGTTTCGAGCAGAAGCCCGGCTGCCGTCCCGCCTCACCTCCTCCACCTCGTCTATCCGCATGGAGAAATTCTTCACAAACTCGTAGATGTCGTCCATCAGCCCCAGGGGAAGGTCCTGCACGGGAGGGGAGGGAGGTCAGCCCACGCGTGGCCGGCGGCACCAGGGACGCGGGCGGGGAGGCACCGAAGGGGCCAGCGCCCACGCAGGGACAGGGGGACACCCCGCACAGCCCCCCCTGAGGGGCTCTGCAGGGAGCTGGGGCACGGCGTGCCCACCCTTACCTGGTGCACCCCGCCGGGGCGGATGTAGGCGGCGTGCATCCGCGCCCCCGAGACCCGCTCGTAGAACTCGAACATCTGCAGGGACAGAGGAGATCCCGCTGCATCCCGGCACGGCTCCGCCGGCAGCGCTGAGCCCCAGATCCACCCCGCTGCCGATCCCCCGCTACGGCCGTGCTTGCCCTTTACCTTCTCCCTCTCCTCAAACATCCAGAAGAAGGGGGTCATGGCCCCGATGTCCAGCGCGTGCGTGGTGACGGCCATGATGTGGTTGAGCAGCCGGGTTATCTCTGCGAAGAGGACTGGGAGCAGAGGGGGCACGGCGGGGTAAGCACCTCCAGTCCCCCCTTGGGGAGGGGGAATGGGGTCTGAGCCCCGGAAAGCTGAGTGCTCCGAGCCCTCAGGAGGGCAGGCAGGAGCACCTGCCCGCGGGACGGGAGCTGGAGCCCCTGCAGAAATGTTACGGGGACACGTGGGGCCGCCCTCACCTCGGATCCACTGAGCCCTCAGGGGCGGGCGGATGTTGAGCAGCTTCTCCACGGCCAGGGAATAGGCCTGCTCGTTGCACATCATGGAGACGTAGTCCAGACGGTCAAAATAGGGCAGCGCCTGCCGAAAGAAACGGCCTTGAGTGGCGGCTGCCGGCAGCTACAGCCAGCCGGTGAAGGCCTGGGATGCCGGGAGCGCTGGGAGGCTTTGCCGCAGCCGGGGAGCGCCAGGACACCGGGGAGCAGCAGGACGCGGCCCCCAGGCACTGCATCTTCTCAGCTCAGGGTGCTTCGAGCAACGGCAGCAGCCCTGAGGGCAGCCCAAAAGACAGCCCTGCCTCGGGATAAGGCGTGAAGGAAGACAGATAACGTCCCTCTGCGAGAGTTTTCCAGCTCGCAGGCGCCGCAACAGGCCTAATCCTGCACCCTCGGCACACGCCAGCTGAGAACCGTCTCCGCTGCGCAGCTGAGCCCGGCTGTCACGGCGCTGTCCTGAGCCACAGCGGCCGGCCAAGGCAGCGCTCCCCCCCTACCCTGGGCTATTTCAAGCTCCGTTTCTGCCGCCGTCAGAAAGGTTAAACACGACTGGGACAATAAATCAGCGGGAGCTGTTTACAAACACCGCTGCAAAGCCCAACGGGCCAATAAATCCCCTCTCAGCGTGCCAAGGAGGCTGCTGATGTATCCGATCGGACAGCTGCAGACAGACGGACACCAACAGCCCCTCACTTCCCAGTTTCCTCACCCGAAAAGGACACCCCTCGCTCTCCCTGGGGACAAGCGCTGGCCCCCAGGATGCGGAAGCGTTGGGAGCCCGCTGTGCCTTACCTGGAGATACGTCTTGTACTCGATGAGCTTCTCAGTGCCTCGGTGCAGGAGGCCAACATGGGGGGTCACACTTCTTCACCGTCTCCCCGCTCAGCTCCATGACGAGCCGCAGGACCCCGTGGGCAGCTGGGTGCTGGGGCCCAAAGTTTATGGTCAAACTCGAGACCTTCTTGTGAGCCAGGGGGTCCTTGTCTGCTCGGGGGAGGAAAGAGGAGAGTTGGGCAGGGAGGAACACCCACCCCCCGCAGCGCTGCTGCCCCCCGAGTGCCCTCGGCCTTTCCCGGCAGCACGGACACGCAGAGCAGATGCTGGACAGACGTCCAAGCTGAGCTCAGGGCTTGGCCGGACGTCAGGAACGCGGCGTCCCAACTGCCAGCTCCCCTCTCGGCCCAGCGCAAGACCCCTGGGACAGGTCCAAGGGCTTCCTGCTGCCTCCCGGGAGGCTCAGCCCGGCCTGGCCGCTCTTCCCGGAGCGCGGGGAGCCAGGCAGCTTCCCGATGCCGCAGAGATGGAAGGGCCAAGGCCACGGCAGAGAGCGGGTGCAGGAAGATTTGCAGAGCCAGAAAGGAGAAGCGAGGGATAAGAAGCTCCAAGCCTGACCGGGGCATGATGCAGGTGCATCTCGCAGCAGCTCGGGGGGCACGGATGGGGCTAAAGCTCCCAGGCGACTCGCCCTGTACACCCATGCCCCGAGACCCAGGCACCCACGGGACGCTCAGGAGACCAAAACACCCCCCTAGGCACCCACTGAGCCCTTGCTGGGTACCCACCAGCCTCAGAGCACCCACCCGGCACCCCATGAGCACCAGTCCGGCCCCAAGCACCCACCAAGCAGCACCCGTGGGTACCCAGGGACCCGGGACACCCCCAGACCCCCCCAGGGCTGGGACCTGCCCTGAGTCCCAGGCCCCAGCAGGCACCCGGTGAGCCCCAGACTGACCCAGGGCACCCTCCCGCCCCACGTAACCCCCAACCTGACATCCACCGAGCCCCTGCTGGGCCCCAAGTCCCCCCACAATGACTCCAACGAGCCCCAGTCTGGCTCTGGAGCCCAGCGAGCATCCCAAGGGCCCCACAACACCCTCTCAGAGCTCCCCTAGAGCCTTGGCCCGCCCCAGACCCCCCCCCCCAGGGCACCCAGCACCCTCCCAAGGCCCCCACAGGCACTCAGGGGCCCCCCAGGGCACTCAACACCCTCCCAGGGCCCCCCCAGGGCACCCAACACCTTCCGAGGGACCCCCAGGTGTTCAAGACCCCCAACACCCTCCCAGGCGCTCAGGACCCCCCCAGGGCACTCAACACCCTCCCAAGGCCCCCACAGGCACTCAGGGGCCACCCAGGGCACCCAATACCCTCCCAAGGACCCCCCCAGGCACTCAGGGGCCACCCAGGGCACCCAATACCCTCCCAAGGCCCCCCCCCAGGCACTCAGGACCCCCCCAGGGCACTCAACACCCTCCCAAGGGCCCCCCAGGTGCTCAGGACCCCCCCAGGGCACCCAACACCCTCCCAGGGCCCCCCCAGGGCACCCAACACCCTCCCAGGGCCCCCCAGGCACTCAGGGGCCCCCCAGGGCACCCAACACCCTCCCAGGGCATCCAACACCCTCCCAGGGCCCCCCCAGGCTCTCAGGGGCCCCCCAGGGCACCCAACACCCTCCCAGGGCCCCCCAGGCACTCAGGGCCCCCCCAGGGCACCCAACACCCTCCCAGGGCATCCAACACCCTCCCAGGGCCCCCCCAGGCACTCAGGGCCCCCCCAGGGCACCCAACACCCTCCCAGGGCCCTCCCAACACCCCCTCAAGACCTCGGGGCCCCTCCAGGCCCCCCCCAGGGCTCCGGACAACCTTCCAGGGCCCTTCCCAGGGCCTCAGCCCTCCCCAGGCCCCCCCAAGGACCTCAGGGCACCCCTCAGGGCCCCGACTCCCACCCGGAGCACCTGACACCCCCCAGGGCCCCGGCCTCTCTCCCGAGGAGCCTCCCCAGGGCCTTGGGGTCTCTCCAGGCCCCCCCAGGGCGCCCGACACTCTCCCAGGGTTTGGCCTCCCCCCTCCCGGGCTCCCCTGGGGCCTCGGGTCCCCCCCCCCCCGGCCGCTGACGCCCTCCACCCCCTCTCACCGTTCCAGGGCGGCGGCACCCACTTCTCCGTCTCCTTGCTGGGGTACATGACGGCGCCGGCGAAGTGCTGGGCCCACTCCACATCGGGCTGCCACTGCCGCGCCGCCCTGCGCGCCGGGGCGTGAGGCGGGGGGGGAGCCGGGCCCAGGCCCCGCCGCCCCCCGCCCGGACCCCGCCACCCCCGGGCCCGGCCTCCCGCCGCCGCCGCCCCCGGTGCCGGTGCCCCACCGCTCTCACCGGGCCGGGGCCGGCCCCAGCCGCGCCGCCGCCGCCGCCCGCAGCCCCGAAGGTGCCCGCAGCCGCCCCAGCGCCCGCAGCGCCGCCATCTTGCCCTTGGCACTGCGCATGCGCCGCCCCGCCCTCACCGCCGCGGCGGGGGCGGGGCCGGGCGCCATGTTTGGGGAGGGCAGGCGACGCTCCGCCGCGCCGCCATATTGACCGTGGGCAGCTCCGCCGCCATCTTTACTAAGGGAAACAGCCGGGAAACGGCCGCTGGGGCCGGCGCCATCTTTGTGCCGGGCAGAGGCTGGCGGCGGGACATGGGGACAGAGGGGACAGGGATGGGGATGGAGGGGACAGGGATGGAGGGGACAGGGATGGGGATGGAGGGGACAGGGATGGAGGGGACAGGGATGGAGGGGACAGGGATGGGGATGGAGGGGACAGGGACAGAGGGGACAGGGACAGAGGGGACAGGGACAGAGGGGACAGGGACAGAGGGGACAGGGACAGAGGGGACAGGGACAGAGGGGACAGGGATGGGGATGGAGGGGACAGGGATGGAGGGGACAGGGATGGGGATGGAGGGGACAGGGATGGAGGGGACAGGGATGGGGATGGAGGGGACAGGGATGGAGGGGACAGGGATGGAGGGGACAGGGATGGGGATGGAGGGGACACAGAGGGGAGGGGGGACAGGGATGGAGGGGACAGGGATGGAGGGGACAGGGATGGAGGGGACAGGGATGGGGATGGAGGGGACACAGAGGGGAGGGGGGACAGGGATGGAGGGGACAGGGATGGAGGGGACAGGGATGGAGGGGACAGGGATGGAGGAGACAGGGATGGGGATGGAGGGGACAGGGATGGAGGGGACAGGGATGGGGATGGAGGGGACAGGGATGGAGGGGACAGGGACAGAGGGGACAGGGATGGGGATGGAGGGGACAGGGACAGAGGGGACAGGGACAGAGGGGACAGGGACAGAGGGGACAGGGATGGGGATGGAGGGGACAGGGATGGAGGGGACAGGGATGGGGATGGAGGGGACAGGGATGGAGGGGACAGGGATGGAGGGGACAGGGATGGGGATGGAGGGGACAGGGATGGAGGGGACAGGGATGGAGGGGAGAGGGGACAGGGATGGAGGGGACAGGGATGGGGATGGAGGGGACAGGGATGGAGGGGACAGGGATGGAGGGGAGAGGGGACAGGGATGGAGGGGACAGGGATGGGGATGGAGGGGACAGGGAAGGGGTTGGAGGGGACAGGGACAGAGGGGAGGGGGCACAGGGATGGAGGGGACAGAGAAGAGAGGGGAGGGAGGGGACAGGGATGGAGGGGACAGGGACAGAGGGGACAGGGATGGGGATGGAGGGGACAGGGATGGGGTTGGAGGGGACACAGAGGGGAGGGGGGACAGGGACGGAGGGGACAGGGATGGAGGGGACAGGGATGGAGGGGACAGGGATGGAGGGGACAGAGAGGAGAGGGGAGGGAGGGGACAGGGACAGAGGGGACAGGGATGGAGGGGACAGAGAAGAGAGGGGAGGGAGGGGACAGGGATGGAGGGGACAGGGACAGAGGGGAGAGGGGACAGGGACAGAGGGGATAGGGATGGGGATGGAGGGGACAGGGAAGGGGTTGGAGGGGACAGGGACAGAGGGGAGGGGACAGGGATGGAGGGGACAGGGACAGAGGGGACAGGGATGGAGGGGACAGGGATGGAGGGGACAGAGAGGAGAGGGGAGGGAGGGGACAGGGACGGAGGGGACAGAGCGATGGGGACAGAGGGCACAGGGTGAGCGGGATGCGCCAGGCAAAGGCGGAGCGGGATGTCCCGGCGTGATGGCAGGGGGACACGTGTCCTCCCCACTGGGGGACCGCTGCGGACGGAGGTGGCCCCTGTCCCCTCCCCTGACACCCGCGGTGTCCCCATGCGGGTGCTGGGGCAGCGGCTGTGACCAAACTTGTCCTGCGTGTCCCCCCCTTGCCCACGCTGCACCCCCAGCCCCCCCAACTTGGGGATTCCCTGGCTCCGGCATCCAGATTTGCCCCCCCCCCCCCCTCCCAGGGAACACGGGGACCCTCCGGCCGTGCCAGGACCCTCCATGTCCCCTGTCCCCCCCGTCACGTCCCCGCAGCCGCGGGGTCACGTCGGCTCCCGTGGCCTTGCTCTGCGTCACCGGCCCGGTGACGGCAGCGACCGCCCAGCCCCCACGTCAGAGTTGTTCCCGACCTGCGTGAGTCACAGCGGAGCTGCGGGCTGATGCCGGCCAGATGTTGGCCGCTGGCCACCAGCAGCCCCGGCTGGGCCCGGATCGGGCGCTGGGCGGGAAGGCTGAGCCGGGAGCAGCCCCCCCGTGCCAAGCCCCTGCCAGCACCCAAGGGTGCCCCACGGCCCCGACCCCAGATCTGGGGGAGATGCTGGAGCTGGGGGACGCTGGGGCTGGGAGATGCTGGATTTGGGAGGCGATGGAACTGGGGATGCTGGAGCTGGGGGATGCTGGAGCTGGGGGATACTGGAGCTGGCAATACTGGAGCTGGGAGATACTGGAGTTGGGGATACTGGAGCAGGAGATGCTGGAGCTGGGGATACTGGAGCTGGGAGATACTGGAGTTGGGGATACTGGAGTTGTGGGTACTGGAGCAGGAGATGCTGGAGCTGGGAGATGCTGGAGCTGGGGTCATGCTGGAGCTGGGGGATGCTGGAGCTGGGGATACTGGAGCTGGGGATGCTGGAGCTGGGAGATACTGGAGCAGGAGATGCTGGAGCTGGGGATACTCGAGCTGGGGTCATGCTGGAGCTGGGAGATGCTGGAGCTGAGGATGCTGGATTTGGGGATACTGGAGTTGTGGGTACTGGAGCAGGAGATGCTGGAGCTGGGAGATGCTGGAGCTGGGGATACTGGAGTTGTGGGTACTGGAGCAGGAGATGCTGGAGCCAGGCATGCTGGAGCTGGTAGCGGATGCTGCACGTGGGGGATGCCGGAGGTGGCGGATGCCGGCCGGAGGAGCTGTCAGGTCCCAGGGATGCCAGCTGTGCCGGATGCTGGAGCTGGCGGATGCCGCAGCCCGTGGGACGCAGGCTCCAGCGGATGCCGACCGCGGCAGATGGGCGGATGCCACGTGTGCCAGCCGCGGCGGGCGCCAGGCCTGCGGTGGGATCCGGGTGGGCTCCGCGCCCCCCGGCAACGCCGCTCCCGGGCACGGGCGGGTGCTGCCCCACCCGGGCCCAGCTGCGGTGCCAGCGGGGTCCCACGGGTGCAGCCGAGCGCCGCCGCGGGTACCGGCACAGAGCCCCTTTGTGCCATGGCGCCGGGCGCTGCCGGCTCCCTTTGTGCTGGGCCGCGTCACCCTGTTGTTGTCCCCGGGGGACAGCGGGGACGGCACCGGCACCGGCACCGGCACCCGCAGGGCAGCGCCCGGGGCTGTGCAGCACCCCTCAGACCGGGGGTGCCGGGGGGTGCCGGGGGTGCCGGGGGTGCCGGGGCAGGAAGGGCAGCCGGGCCGGCCCGTCCTTTCCGAGAAGGGAGGAAGCAGGACGTGGCCCGTGTCCTGTCCGGCTGGGTGGGGGCCAGGAGGTGACTCGGGGTGTGACACAGCGGGTGGCCTTGCTGGGAAGGGCGGACATGGGGAAGGGACGGAGTGGACAGGCAGGGATGAAGAGGATGAGGGGGATTGGAAGGGGGCAGGCGGGGATGGAGGGCGTCGGCGTCGGCAACCGAGCACGGCAGAGCCGCTCGCCCTCCCCCCCCGCTCCCCCCGCCGCGGGATGGGCGAGAGAAGTGGAAAAAATGTAAAAGCCGTGGGTTGAGACCAAGGCGGTTTAATGGGACGGCAGGAGAAGAGGAAGGAGCAATAACGATAAAAGAACGTACGAAGCAAGCGATGCGTGATGCCGTTTGCTCATCGCCCGCCAACCGGTGCCTGGCCCGGCCCCCAGCAGCGATCGCAGCCCCCCGGCCAACTCCCCCCACTTGCCATACTGGCCACGACGCTGTCCGGGATGGGACAGGATGGGACGGGATGGGATGGGATGGGACGGGATGGGATGAGATGGGATGGGGTGGGATGGGATGGGATGGGATGGGGTGGGATGGGACGGGATGGGATGGGATGGGACGGGATGGGACGGGACGGGACAGGATGGGATGGGATGGGATGAGATGAGATGGGATGGGACAGGATGGGATGAGATGGGATGGGATGAGATGGGACGGGATGGGATGGGGACGGGATGGGACGGGATGGGGTGGGATGGGATGGGACGGGACGGGATGGGATGGGACGGGATGGGATGGGATGAGATGAGATGAGATGGGATGGGATGGGACGGGATGGGATGGGATGGGATGGGATGAGATGAGATGGGATGGGACGGGATGGGATGGGATGGGATGGGATGGGATGGGATGGGATGAGATGAGATGGGATGGGACAGGATGGGGTGGGATGGGACGGGATGGGATGGGATGAGATGGGATGGGATGGGATGGGATGAGATGGGATGGGACGGGATGGGATGGGATGGGATGGGATGAGATGAGATGAGATGGGATGGGACGGGATGGGATGGGATAGGATGGGATGGGATGGGATGGGATGGGACGGGATGGGATGGGATGAGATGGGATGGGATGGGATGGGACGGGATGGGACGGGATGGGACGGGACGGGATGGGATGAGATGGGATGGGATGAGATGAGATGGGATGGGACGGGATGGGATGGGATAGGATGGGATGGGATGGGATGGGATGGGACGGGATGGGATGGGACGGGATGGGATGGGATGAGATGGGATGGGATGGGATGGGACGGGATGGGACGGGACGGGATGGGATGAGATGGGATGGGATGGGATGAGATGAGATGGGATGGGACGGGATGGGATGGGACGGGACGGGATGGGACGGGATGGGACGGGACGGGATGGGATGGGATGGGACGGGATGGGACGGGATGGGACGGGATGGGACAGGATGGGACGGGGATGGGATGGGACAGGACGGGACAGGACGGGATGGGATGGGACGGGATGGGATGGGACGGGATGGGATGGGATGGGATGAGATGAGATGGGATGGGACGGGATGGGATGGGGTGGGATGGGACGGGATGGGACGGGATGGGATGGGATGGGATGGGACGGGATGGGATGGGATGGGATGAGATGAGATGGGACGGGATGAGATGAGATGGGACGGGATGGGATGGGATGTCCCTTTGGGCAGCTCTCCCAGCCATGCCCCCTCCCCGCTCCTTGTGCCCCTGGCAGGGCATGGGAAGCGGAAAAGTCCCTGAGTGGTGTCAGCACCGCTGAGCAACAGCGAAACCATCCCAAAACCATCCCTGCGCTATCAATCACCGCCGTTCTCGCTGTTCTCGCTGTTCTCGCTGTTCTCGTCCTCCATCCAAAGCACGGCGCCGTGCCAGCAACCGGGGAGAAAATTAACCCTACCCCAGCCGCAACCAGGACGGAGGGGCTGGAGGAGACGGGGGAGGATGGAGAGGATGAGGAGGGGGTTGAGCAGTGGGGTATTAGGGGGCAGCGGGTGCTGCGGGGGGGGGGGAGAGCCCCCCTCGGGGTGCCCCCAGCCCCGTGCCCACCCTGGACACCCCAAGGGCAGATGCCCACCCCGACCCTGGCCCCTGCCACCCCACGGGTGCCCTGCAGCAGCCCCGGTGAGGATCCCAGTTCAGGGGGCCCGGGGAGGGGGATCCCAGTGAGGGGGATCCCAGTGAGGGGGATCCCAGTTCAGGGGTCCCGGGGAGGGCATCCCAGTGAGGGGGATCCCAGTTCAGGGGTCCTGGTGAGGGGGATCCTGGTGAGGGGGATCCCGGTTCAGGGGTCCCCAGTGAAGGGGATCCCAGTTCAGGGGTCCCGGTGAGGGGGATCCCAGTGAGGGGGTCCCCAGTGAAGGGGATCCCAGTTCAGGGGTCCTGGTGAGGGGGATCCTGGTGAGGGGGATCCCAGTTCAGGGGTCCCCAGTGAGGGGGATCCCATTCAGGGGTCCCGGTTCAGGGGTCCCCAGTGAAGGGGATCCCGGTGAGGGGGTCCCGGTGAGGGGGATCCCATTCAGGGGTCCCGGTGAGGGGGATCCCGGTTCAGGGGTCCCCAGTGAAGGGGATCCCGGTGAGGGGGTCCCCAGTGAGGGGGATCCCATTCAGGGGTCCCGGGGAGGGGATCCCAGTTCAGGGGTCCCCAGTGAAGGGGATCCCGGTTCAGGGGTCCCCAGTGAGGGGGATCCCATTCAGGGGTCCCGGGGAGGGGGATCCCGGTTCAGGGGTCCCCAGTGAGGGGGATCCCATTCAGGGGTCCCGGTGAGGGGGATCCCGGTGAGGGGGTCCCCAGTGAGGGGGATCCCATTCAGGGGTCCCGGTGAGGGGGATCCCGGTGAGGGGGTCCCCAGTGAGGGGGATCCCATTCAGGGGTCCCGGGGAGGGGGATCCCGGTGAGGGGGTCCCCAGTGAGGGGGATCCCTGTTCAGGGGTCCCGCTGAGATGGTCCCAGCGAGGGGGATCCCCCGGCCCGGCCCCGCCCCCCCGGGGACCCGGCTCTGCCTTCCTGGAACAGCCCGGGGGGACCGGGGCCACCCCCGCCGGGGCTGCCCCGCTCCGCCCCGCCGGGGCCGCCTCTCCCGCCCGTTAAAAGCGGCGGCGGCGGGGGCAGAGCCGGCGGGGCCCCGCTGTCGCCTCCTGCTCTCGCGGTGTCCGGGCCATGCGCCACGCGCTCCTGGTCGCCGCTGTCGCCGCTGTCGCCGCTGTCGCCGCTGTCGCCGCCGCTGCGGGGGCCGCCCCCGGCCCCTCGTGTCCCGTCACGGCACCGGCCGGAGTGGGGACACGGTCCCGCGTGGGGCCGGCCCCCAGGAGAGCCAAGGTACGGCCGGGCCACGGCGGGCCGGGATGGACCGGGATGGGAAGGGATGGACCGGGATGGGAAGGGATGGACCGGGATGGGAAGGGTGGAGCGGGACACACCGGACCAGGATGGGAAGGGATGGACCGGGATGGGAAGGGATGGACCGGGACACAGCGGACCGGGATGGGCTGGGATGGAGCGGGATGGAGCGGGACACACCGGACCGGAATGGGAAGGGATGGACCGGGATGGGAAGGGATGGACCGGGACACAGCGGACCGGGATGGGAAGGGATGGACCGGGATGGGAAGGGATGGACCGGGACACAGTGGACCGGGATGGGAAGGGATGGACCGGGATGGGAAGGGTGGAGCGGGACACAGCGGACCGGGATGGGAAGGGATGGACCGGGACACAGCGGACCGGGATGGGAAGGGATGGAGCGGGACACACCGGACCGGGATGGGAAGGGATGGACCGGGATGGGAAGGGTGGAGCGGGACACAGCGGACCAGGATGGGAAGGGTGGAGCGGGACACAGCGGACCGGGATGGGAAGGGATGGACCGGGACACAGCGGACCGGGATGGGAAGGGATGGAGCGGGACACACCGGACCAGGATGGGAAGGGATGGACCGGGATGGGAAGGGATGGACCGGGACACAGTGGACCGGGATGGGCTGGGATGGAGCGGGATGGAGCGGGACACACCGGACCGGAATGGGAAGGGATGGACCGGGACACAGCCGACCGGGATGGGAAGGGATGGAGCGGGATGGAGAGGGACACAGCGGACCGGGATAGGAAGGGATGGAGAGGGACACACAGGACCGGGATGGGAAGGGATGGAGCGGGGCACACCGGACCGGGATGGACTGGGATGGAGCGGGACACACCGGACCGGGGTAGGAAGGGATGGAGCGGGATGGGGCAGGATGCACCGGACCGGGATAGGAAGGGATGGAGCGGGACACACAGGACCGGGATGGACCGGGACAGGGCAGACCAGGATGGGAAGGGATGGAGCGCGATGGAGCGGGACACAGCAGATCGGGATGGGCTGGGATGGAGTGGGATGGAGCGGGATGGAGCGGGACACACCGGACTGGGGTAGAAAGCGATGGAGCGGGATGGGGCAGGATGCACCGGACCGGGATAGGGAGGGATGGGGCGGGACACACCGGACCGGGATGGACTGGGATGGACGGGGATGGGGCGGGACGCACCGGACCGGGATGGGAAGGGATGGAGCGGGACGGGGTGGGATGGAGCGGGATGGGAATGGATGTAGCGGGACGCGGCGGACCGGGATAGCAAGGGATGGGGCGGGACACACCGGACCGGGATGGACTGGGAGGGGCCGGGATGGGGCGGGACACACCGGACCGGGATGGACGGGGAGGGGCCGGGATGGGGATGGACATCCCGGACGGGGAGGGGCCGGGATGGGGCGGGACACACCGGACCGGGATGGGCCGGGATGGGGCGGGACACACCGGACCGCGATGGGCCAGGATGGGCCGGGCCGGGCTTCCTCTCCGCCTCCCGGGGCAGGGCCGGGACCCGCCCCGAGGGGCGAGCGGGGCCGCGGGCAGCCGGGACCCCCGGGGGGGCTGGTGCGGGGCCCAGCGGCCGTGGGGTGCGCGGGGCTGGGGGGCACCGGCATGGGGCAGGGGTGCTGGGGGGCACCAGGATGGGGCAGCGGGGCACCGGCATGGGGCAGGGGTGCTGGGGGGCACCAGGATGGGGCAGCGGGGCTGGGGGGCACCGGCATGGGGCAGCGGTGCTGGGGGGCACCAGGATGGGGCAGCGGGGCTGGGGGCACCGGCATGGGGCAGGGGTGCTGGGGGGCACCAGGATGGGGCAGCGGGGCTGGGGGCACCGGCATGGGGCAGCGGGGCTGGGGGCACCAGGATGGGGCAGCGGGGCTGGGGGGCACCGGCATGGAGCAGCGGTGCTGGGGGGCACCAGGATGGGGCAGCGGGGCTGGGGGCACCGGCATGGGGCAGGGGTGCTGGGGGGCACCAGGATGGGGCAGCGGGGCTGGGGGCACCGGCATGGGGCAGCGGTGCTGGGGGGCACCAGGATGGGGCAGCGGGGCTGGGGGCACCGGCATGGGGCAGCGGTGCTGGGGGGCACCAGGATGGGGCAGCGGGGCTGGGGGCACCGGCATGGGGCAGCGGGGCTGGGGGCACCAGGATGGGGCAGCGGGGCTGGGGGGCACCGGCATGGAGCAGCGGTGCTGGGGGGCACCAGGATGGGGCAGCGGGGCTGGGGGCACCGGCATGGGGCAGGGGTGCTGGGGGGCACCAGGATGGGGCAGCGGGGCTGGGGGCACCGGCATGGGGCAGCGGTGCTGGGGGGCACCAGGATGGGGCAGCGGGGCTGGGGGCACCGGCATGGGGCAGCGGTGCTGGGGGCACCGGCATGGGGCAGGGGTGCTGGGGGGCACCGGCATGGGGCAGGGGTGCTGGGGGGCACCAGGATGGGGCAGCGGGGCACCGGCATGGGGCAGGGGTGCTGGGGGGCACCAGGATGGGGCAGGGGTGCTGGGGGGCACCAGGATGGGGCAGCGGGGCTGGGGGGCACCGGCATGGGGCAGCGGGGCTGGGGGCACCGGCATGGGGCAGGGGTGCTGGGGGGCACCAGGATGGGGCAGCGGTGCTGGGGGCACCAGGATGGGGCAGCGGGGCTGGGGGCACCAGGATGGGGCAGCGGGGCTGGGGGCACCGGCATGGGGCAGCGGGGCTGGGGGCACCAGGATGGGGCAGCGGGGCTGGGGGGCACCGGCATGGAGCAGCGGTGCTGGGGGGGCACCAGGATGGGGCAGCGGGGCTGGGGGCACCGGCATGGGGCAGCGGTGCTGGGGGGCACCAGGATGGGGCAGCGGGGCTGGGGGCACCGGCATGGGGCAGCGGTGCTGGGGGGCACGGGCCGGCAGCAGCCCCCCGCCCCAGCGCCCCGTTTCCCCGCAGCGCTTCGCCTCGGTGCCGCGGTTCGTGGAGATGCTGGTGGTGGCGGACGAGTCGATGGCCCGGTACCACGGCGCGGGGCTCCGACGGTACCTGCTGACGGTGCTGGCGACGGCCGCCCGGATCTTCCGGCACGGCAGCTTGGGCAACGCGGTGGAACTGCGGGTGACGCGGCTGGTGGTGCTGGGCCAGGGCACCCCCGGGCCCCCCTCCACTTCCAACGCCGCCCAGATGCTCCGCAACTTCTGCCAGTGGCAGAAGGGCCTCAACGTCCCCGACGAGGACGATCCCCTCCACTTCGACACCGCCGTCCTCTTCACCCGGCAGGTGGGAGGGCTGAGGGCTGGGGGGGGGGGGGGTGGGGGGCTCTTCAGGGTCCCCACAGGGTGCTGGGGGCTGGCAGGGTCGCTGGGTGACCTCCCGAGGCGTTTGGGTGCTGGCCAAGCCCCTGGGGTGTCCGTTAGTTTTGGGGGGCTGGCGGGATGCCCAGGGTCCATCCCAGGACATTTGGGTGCTGGCTGGGTTTGGGGGTGCTCTGAGCCCCCCCCTCAAAACACCCCGCTTGCCCCCAGGACCTGTGCGGGGCGGCCACCTGCGACACGCTGGGCATGGCCGACGTGGGCACCGTCTGCAACCCCGAGCGGAGCTGCGCCATCGTGGAGGACGACGGGCTGCAGTCGGCTTTCACGGCCGCCCACGAGCTGGGTGAGCGGCGGGGGCCGGCGGGGAGGAGAGGGTGGTCTGCTGCCACCCGTGACCCACCCCCCCCAGGGCTGACACCGCCATTCCCCGGTGCAGGCCACGTCTTCAACATGCTGCACGACACCTCCCAGCACTGCCGGGAGCTGAACGGCCGCTCCGGAGCCAGCCGTCGCGTGATGGCTCCCGTCCTCTCCTCGCTGGAGCCCGGGGAGATGTGGTCCCCGTGCAGCGCCCGCTTCATCACCGACTTCTTGGACAACGGCCACGGTACGACCCGGCATGGGGGGTGCTTGGCGTGGGGGGCGGGGGTCCCGGCGCCGTTTGGGAACCCCCCCCGTGCAGCGATGTCACCTCCCCGCAGGTCACTGCCTCCTGGACAAGCCTCCGGAGTGGCTGCAGCTGCCCTCTGCGCTGCCGGGCAGCGTCTACCCGGTGCTGCAGCAATGCCAGCTCGCCTTCGGGCCCGACTCGCGGCACTGCGGCGACCTGCAGCCGCCCTGCGCTTCGCTCTGGTGCACCGGCCACGTCGGCGGCCGCTCCGTCTGCCAGACGAAGCACTTCCCCTGGGCCGACGGCACGCCGTGCGGAGCAGGCAAAGCCTGCATGGACGGGCTCTGCGTCAGCGTTGGCCGCATGCAGGAGCTCACCGTGAGTCCCAGCGCGGCGGGGCGGCGGGGCGGGCGCTCACCCGCCAGCACCGGTTTGACACACACCCCCCCCCCCGCTCCCCGTTGCCTTTTCTGGCTGCAGACACCCGTGGATGGCGGCTGGGGGCCATGGGGGCCATGGGGCAGGTGCTCGCGGACCTGCGGCGGCGGCGTCCAGCTCTCCCACCGCAACTGCACCATGCCGGCGCCTCGCCACGGCGGCCGCTACTGCGAGGGCAAGCGCACCCGCTTCAGTCCTGCAACGTGGAGGAGTGTCCCGGCAGCACCCGTGAGTGGGGCCGGCTGGGGATGGCGGGGGGGTGGGCACAGGTCCGCGGTGCAGGCTGTTGGGGGGGCTGGGGGCTGCCGCCGGTGCTGACCGTGCCTCACCGCCGCCGGCAGCCCTCACCTTCCGAGAGGAGCAATGTGCCGCCTACAACCATCGCCCCGACCTCGCCAAGGGGCTCCCGGCCCCCCTGGACTGGGTGCCGCGCTACAGCGGCATCGCCGAGCAGGACCGGTGCAAGCTGACCTGCCAGTCCCAAACCCTGGGCTACTACCACGTGCTGCAGCCGAGGGTGAGCGTGTCCCCCCACCACCACCCCGCCCGCCGCGCACCCCGGGGTGCCGCCAGCGGGCGCTGAGGCCGTGCCGTGCCGCAGGTAGCCGACGGGACGCCCTGCTCCCCCGAGAGCACGGGGGTGTGCGTGCAGGGCCGCTGCGTCCCCGCTGGCTGCGACCGCGTCATCGGCTCCAAGAAGAAGTTCGACAAGTGCATGACGTGCGGCGGCGACGGCTCCGGCTGCACCAAGGTCTACGGCTCCTTCACCAAAGCCCGGTGAGCACCTCAACGGCGGCGGCGGGGTGCGGGGGGGATGCACCTGTAGGCTGCCGTCGTCCCCCTTCCAACCCTTGCTGCGCCCCACAGCTACGGCTACAACGACGTGGTGACCATCCCGGCGGGCGCCACGCACCTCCTGGTGCGGCAGATCTCGGCGGCGGGCAGCGAGGACGTTTTCCTGGCGCTGCGGCAGCCGGCCGGCGGCTCCCTCCTCAACGGCGGCTACGTCCTGGTGCCCTCCCCGACCGACGTGGTGCTGGCGGGCGGCGTGACCCTGCGCTACAGCGGGGCCACGGCGGCCACCGAGACGCTGGCGAGCCGGGGGCCGCTGCGCGAGCCCCTGGTGCTGCAGGCGCTGGTGGTGGACGAGCAGCGCCCGCCGCGCTTGAAATACAGCTTCTTCGTGCCCCGGGCGCGGAGACGCCCATCGGCAGCCTGGGAGAAGCAGAAAGCCAAGATCCTGGAGATTCTCAAGAGCCGCCGGCGTGACAAGTAGCGGCACGAGCCCGTCCGGGACGCGGCTCTGCCGGGGAGCGATCCCGGCAGCGCCGCAGCGCTTATTTATTTGGTTATTTATTGCCTGACGGGAGCGGGGGCACCGTCCACAGGACAGTGTTGGGCAGCCGCTCGGCGGGCTCGCGCCGCGCCCGGGATGCGTCCCGGTGCCGGTAACTGCGTCTACCTCAGCCCCTCTGCGGGCAGAGCGGGGCGACCCCCTGGGCAGGCCCCAGGGTCCCCCCCTCCCCGCGTCACCCCCTGCCCTGGCTGCGGCCCCCCCCGGCGCAGCCACCCAGCTGTAATTTATTGCAGCGCCGTTATTTAAAGCTATTTATGGAGCTGGCCGGCGTGGTGTGTGGTGATCAGCGTGGCGGTGCCAGGCACGGCGACGGTCCTCGGGCGCAGCTGCGGCTGCGTTAACCCTCCCGAACTGCTCCCAGCGTCTTTTCCCTGGCGTCTTTACCCCCAGCGATTGCCACCAGCCCCAAAAACAGGGCACCGCCAGCCTCGCCCACAGTGGGACTTTATTGGGTGCCCGCTCCCTGCCGTGCACAGCCCCGCGGGGCAGCTGCAGGTCTGTACCCATCTCTCGAGGGCGCAGCCGGAGCCGGGGGCACGCGGGGCCCAGCCATGCTGCCAGCCCACCCCAAAAACATCCCGGGGTGGAAAATCCCCTCCCCGAGCCCCCTGCGGAGCTCTGCACCCCACGGAGTGTGGGGCTGGGCACCCGCTGTGCCGGGGAGCCCCAGGACCTCACCACGGCGCTGGTTCGGTGTTGCCGGGCGGGCGCCCAGGCGTTGGGGTGGCAGATTCCCCCCCGGGGTGGGGAGGGCAGAGGGCTCACGCTGCCGGGCGCAGAGGCGGTGAAGCTCCAACGCGGCTCCGCATGGCGACGTCGCCGTTGTGCCAGCTGCAGGGAGCTCAGACGGAGGGGCTGGGCCGGGGGCCGAACGCGGGGCTCGTGCCCAGGCGGGGGCTGCAGCTCCAGGGGAAGAGCCAGCGGAGCACGAAGCCTGGCCGGAGGGAAGGGGAGAGGCGTGAGCCACGCCGGGGGTCCCGGCCCCACGCACCTCGCCCAAACACCTCCCGCAGCAGCACCCGTTTGGGTTTCGGGGGCTGCGGCCGCTCGCGGTTCGCCTCCTTCAGCTCCCGATTGCGGAGCCGCTCCCGGGGCGTCTCGTCTGCGCCGATCGACGCGAGCTGGCGGTGACAGGGATGTCGCCGCCGGCACGCAGCCACCCCCGCTCGCCCCGGTGCCCTTCCTGCACCCCGCAAACCTGGTCATAAAACACAACAGCGACCGAGACCCCGAGGAGAAGGGACTCCAGCAGTGGGACGATGCAGCGAGCCCTGGGAGGGCGGCTGCGGGTCAGAGCGGGGCCAGGGGCCGGAGCCCATGTGGGGCAGCCCAGAGCCTGTCCCCGCTGCGCCCAGGGCAGGCCCAGGGTCCCGCCACGGCACAGGGACCCCAAGGAGGGAGACAGGGACCCCACTCACGTCTGGGTGCGGTTGTGGGAGAGGTCCCCTCCCGCCGCCAGCCCCGCCGGGCTCCTGCCAGGCAGGCAGCACCGGCCCCCGCGGCGTAGAGACCGGCCAGCCCTGGCACAGAGCGAGCGGTGAGCGTGCAGGCAGCGAGCGTGCAGGCAGCGAACACCCCCCGACCCACGTCACGCCCCCCAGACCTGCCTGCGGCCGTGGGGCTGGGCACCCCGATGTCCCCCCCCCCCCAGGAGCCCCCAGCCCTGTGCCCACCCCATGGCCCAGCTGCTGCCCGCGGAGCCCGGCCAAAAGGGATCCCGGATTGGGGCTGCCCCACGGGGAACCGGGACCCCCAGGCAACCACTCACCAATGTAGAAGGATGAAATATTTCTGGTTTAACTCCCCGACGCAGTTGTTGATCCTACGGATGGACAGACAGACGGGGGTCTCGCCATCCCAGGTCCCACTCTCCGGTGCCCGGGGACAGGAACGAGCCGCGGCGGAGCCCCTCGTGCCCTGGCGGTGGTGGGGCGCGGGGTGGGCCGCGTGCCCGGCAGCGGTCACAACCGTCCAGTCGTCCCGGTCTTACCGGGATGGCGCTCAGCGGGGCCCGGCTGCCGGGGTCATTCCCGGTAGAGCGCAGCCACAACGCAGCCCGTCGCCCCCGTGTCCCCCACCCCACGCCCCCGGCCGCCCCCTCAGCTCCCACTCGGGCTCCCGTGGGGTCGGGGGAGTCGACGGCGGTGCTGGGGCGGGGAACCGCGCCTGGGGACGGGGGGGACGCGAGCACCCGCCTCGCTGGGACACGACGGGGCGGCCACCGCTGCGCCCGGGCGGGGGGACCGAGCACCCGCTACCCCCGTGGCACCCAGCCGGTGCCACGGCGGACACCCAGCCGCGGCGCGCCGGGGTCCCGCGGGTTTTTGGGGGCGCCCCGTGGGCGGGCGAGGATGGCAGGCGTGCGGCGGGCCAGCAGCAGCAGCAGCGCGACGGGGCTGAGGGCGGCAGCGTGGAACGGGCCCCGGGGGCTGCGGGGGGGGGCGCGGGGTCAGAGCGGCGCCGCGGGGACGGTGCCCGCAGAGCCCACGGGGGCGGGGGGGGGGGGGGGGCCGGTACGCGGGGTGGGGGGGCAGCGGTGCAGCGGCCCCGGGGGATCCCGCGCTGCCGGGGGGGACCCCGGGGCCGGAGGGGAGCGGCGGGGGGGCGCGGAGGAAGGCGGGCGCTGCGGGGAGGGGACACGCGGGGGCGGGACACGCGTGGCGGGGAGGGGGGGGACACGGGCCGGCCCCCCCCGGGGGCACCAGCCGCGCAGGGCGAGCTGCGGCAGGGCGCGGGCCAGCAGGGCGCGGTCGCCGTAGCCCAGGCCCAGGCAGGGGAGCAGCGGCCACAGGGCCCCGGCCGCCATAGCGGCCCCCCCCCCTCCGCACCACTTCCGCCTCGCTCGTCGCCGCGCCCAATGGGAGCGCCACCCCTCCGTGGCGTCACCAGCAGGGGGCGGGACCAACAGGCGGAAGCGGGCGCGGTGGCGTGCGCCGTTGCCGCGGCGACGGCGGTGTGGGCGGGGCGTGAGCTGGGCACGCCCCCTTCCAGGCGGTTCCCCGCGTAGCTCCGCCCCCCGTCGCCACCGCCCCTCCGGGTCCCGCCGCCCGCCGGGGCTCCCCCGGGTCCCGCCGCCCGCCGGGGCCCCGCAGCGCCGCCCGGGCCCTTCCGCCCCCTTTGCCCGCCCCAGCCGGGACGCCCGGGGCCCAGCCCGCCCCGGGGCCTGCGCCGCGCCGCCGCGGGCCCTGCTGCCCCAGCGCTGCCCTGCCCCCGCCCCGCCCGGGAGAGGGAAGCACTCGGGCCCGGCCCCTTTAACGCCCGCCACGTCAGGGCGGCCCCACCCCCGCCCTCGCGCTCTCTCGCCGCTCCAAGATGGCGGCGGCGGCCGGGCGGGGCTGAGGCGCTCCCGCCGCCCGCAGCTACCGGGGCAGGGCGGGGCGGGGGGGGGGGCCGGAGCCTCACCCTCCCCTTCCCCCGCGGCGCCCCCGCCATGCGGCCCGGTCCCCTCGGTGCCCCCCCGCCGCCCCCGGTGAGCCGGGCCCCCGGGGAGCCGGGCCGGGCCCCGCCATGCTGCGGCGGCTGCTGGAGCGGCCCTGCACGCTGGCCTTGCTGGTCGGCTGCCAGTTCGCCTTCGTCGCCTACTTCTCCCTGGGGGGGTTCCGTAACCTCACCTCCCTCTTCGGCCGCGCCGCCGGGCCGGTTTTCGACTACTCCCGCACCCACGACGTCTACGCCAACCTCAGCCGCCTCCTGCCCCGCCGGCCCGCCCGCCCCGACCCCGCGCAGCCGCTGCCCTTCTGCCCCGAGCGGTCGCCGTTCCTCGGTGAGTGCGGGGCGGCCGCTGGGGAGGGACCCCCTCGGCTTCCCGGGCCCCGTCCCGCTGCCCGCCGCCGTGGTGGGGCGGCCCCGGGGGGCTGTCGGGGCCGGGACCCCCCCCCCCCCCCCCCCCCCCCCGCCGGGGGAGAACCGGTGGCGGTGCGGGGAGGCTCCCCCCCCGGGGTCAGGGCAGCGGGGAGCGGACCCCGGGGGTCCGCAGCCCCACGCCAGCCCTCCCACCCCTCCGCCTCCCCGCGCAGTCGGCCCGCTGACGGTGAGCTTCAGCCGGGTGCCCACGCTGGAGCAGATCCAGGCGAAGAACCCGGCGGTGCGGGAAGGCGGCCGGTACCAACCTTCCACCTGCGAGGCCCGGTCCCGTACCGCCATCATCATCCCTCACCGCAACCGCGAGACCCACCTGGGGCACCTCCTCTACTACCTGCACCCCTTCCTGCAGCGCCAGCAGCTCCAGTACGGCATCTACGTCGTGCACCAGGTGAGTCCCGGGGCGTGCCGCGGGGGCCGCACCGGGCTGGTGCCGGGGGGCTGCCGCTGCCAACCCGTTTTCTCCGCAGGCAGGCAACTCCACCTTCAACCGGGCCAAGCTGCTGAACGTGGGGGTGAAGGAAGCGCTGAAGGACGAGGAGTGGGACTGCCTCTTCCTCCACGATGTTGACCTCATCCCCGAGAACGACCACAACCTCTACACCTGCGACCCCTGGAACCCCAAACACGTCTCCGTCGCCATGAATAAATTCGGATACAGGTGAGCAACCGCGGCTGGGGGGTGAGCCGGGAGCGAGGGGACCGGCCCCGGCCTGGGCTCAGCATCTGCCCCCCTGTTCTCGCAGCCTGCCGTACCCCCAGTACTTCGGGGGGGTCTCGGCTCTCACCCCCGACCAGTACATGAAGATCAATGGTTTCCCCAACGAGTACTGGGGCTGGGGCGGCGAGGATGATGACATCGCCACCAGGTAGGACGCTGCGGGGACCTGCGGGTCCCGCCGTCACCCGCGTCCTCGTCCTGCCGGGAGGCACCAGCCGGCTTGCCGGGATGGCATCGCCGCGCAGGACGAGCGCGTGGGGGCTGTTGCCGCCGCCGCGCCGGGAAGGGGGACGCAGACGGCATTCCTGCGCCCTGGCACCCTCGGGTGACGGCGGGGTGGGGGGCTCGTCCGCAGGGTGCGCCTGGCCGGCATGAAGATCGCCCGCCCGCCCATCTCCATCGGCCACTACAAGATGGTGAAGCACAAGAGCGACAAAGGCAACGAGGAGAACCCCCACAGGTCGGGGGGGTGCCGGGGGGCTGGCGGGGGTCGGGGGGCTCGGCGGTGACGCTCCCCTTCCCTTGTCCCTTCCAGGTTTGACCTGCTGATCCGCACGCAGCGCATGTGGACGCAGGACGGGATGAACTCCCTCACCTACACGCTGCTGGCCAAGCACCTCCGCCCGCTCTACACCAACCTCACGGTGGACATCGGGACAGACCCCCGCGCTGGCCGGGGCCGCAGGGGGCCAGTGCCGGGCCACGAGGGCCAGAGGTACCGCAGCAGCACCAGCCTTTTTCGGGAGGAGATGCTGCGTAAGCTGCCCCGGGATGCCGTGGGGTGGGGGGACCAGGGGCTGTCCCTGTCCCCTCAGCTGCCCGTGGCCACTGCGCAGCAGCCGCCGGCCGGTAACGGTACCCAGGGCGGTGCCGGCGGGGAGCCGGTGCCGGGTATCACCCAGCGTAGCCCCGAGGCTGCCGGGGAGGGCGATGCCCACCCGGAGAGCGTTGCGGCTGCGGCACAGGAGGAGGGGACCTTGCCTGCCCACAGGGACAACCAGAGCCTGCCGCAGGGTGCCCGCTAGCCCCTGGCCACCGCAGCCCCACATGGACTCTGCTTGCCACGACCCGGCACTGGGAAGGGACGCCGCCGGTTGTGTGCAGGGTGGGGGAGCTGGGGCTGGGCTGGTCACGCTGTGGCCTCACTGGAGAGACTCAGGGGAGCAGTGAGCCCTGGGGCAAGGGCCCGGGGAGCTGTTGGCCGTGGGGCCAGTGCCTGGTACTGGGGGCACCCCCCGGGAAGGGGCGCAGGGTGAGCCAGGGACTTGCCCAGCCCCATCTCCTGGAGGGCTGCGGGTGCCCGAAGAGCGTCACAGGCCACGCTGCCGGCGCACGGTTATTTATTCTATTTATGAGCTGCTCCCCAGACCTTTATAAGGGTTTTTCAATTAAAAAAAAAAACAACCACTTTGTCCTAGGGCCGTGGGGCTGCCTGGTGCCGGGAGGGGACACGGGGACGCCGGGGCTCAGTACGGCCGCTCCAGCAGCCGCCCGACGGCCGCTTTGGCGCTGGCGATGCAGTCGTTGACCGAGACGCCGGTGTAGGAGGCCCCGATGAGGCTGAGGGGCAGCCGTTGCTCCGCCAAGAAGCGGCTGATGCGCTCTGCGGGGACGGGGACGGGCGGTGGGCGTCCCTGCGGGGGCCGGGGGACCCCCGTGCCCCTGCCGCTGCCTTACCTGTGCGCTGCCAGTGGCCCAGCGTGTACTGGGGGATGCAGGCCTGGGGGGGGAGGGGAGAGCAGCCGGTGAGCCCTGTGGGACCCCCCTGGCACCCCCCCCCAAGTCCCCTGGCACCCAGGGGTGTCACCCACCTGGTGCACCCTGACGATGGAGCAGGTCGGGGCCGGCTCCAGGCCCAGCTGCTCCCTCACGGCCGCCTGCGCCCGCTGCAGCAGCAGCGCCGGTGTCACCGCCGCCGGGTCCCCGAAGCTCTGCCCAAACCAGGCGCCTCCCAGCATCACCTAGGCGGCACCGTGAGCCCCCTCCCCGGAGCATCCCGGGGCCGGTTCCCCCCCCACCCCGCCATCCCTGGCGGCTCACCGTCAGCCGCAGCGAGGTGGCCCCCGCGCCGTCGTGCTGCGGGAAGGCCACGGAGTCATAGACGATGCCCAGGAGGGAAGCGTCCTCGGAGGAGGGCACCAAGTGCCCGAAACCCTGGGCAGAAGCGGCAGTGCGAGAGGGATGGGGTCACCCGTGGGTGCTGCGGACACCTGTGGGTGCCAGGGGACAGCTGTGGGTGCTGGCATCGCCCGTGGGCGCCGCTCTTACCGTGACGGGCAACGTGACGCCCTCGTACTGCAGGTTCACCACGGCCACCGAGACGGCCGGGATACGCCGCAGCTCCTGTGCAAGCGGCTCGGCCTCGGCTGGCAGGACCTCAGCCAGGGCTGGGAAGAGAGGGGACATCACGGGGGGCTCCCCCCCTCCTCCCTGTCCCCGGGGAACCCCGGCATGCGGGCAACCCCACCCCTACCTGCGGCCGGGAGGGCGCTGACCACGTGGTCGGCTGTCACGGCGCCGTCTGCCAGGGTGAGCTGGGAAAAAAGAGCGGTTTAGGGGGCACCGGGAAGGGGACCCAGGCGTCCTGGCACCGGGAAGGGGACCCAGGCGCCCTGGCATCCCCCCCCAGGGCCCTACCTGCCAGCGGCCATCGGGGCGGCGGCGCAGGTGGCGCAGGGGCGCGTGGCAGCACAGCTCGACGCCGCACTGGCGCAGGAAAGCTGCCAGCGCCTCAGCCAGGCTCTCCATCCCGCCCCGCAGCGACCACTGGCTCCAGCGCTCGGCCCGCGCCCGCCGGCTCAGCCCCGACTCGGCCCCGCGCTCCTTCCCTGCGGGTGACAACGCCGGCGTCCCCACGTGCCGTAGCGGTGGCATGGGGGGGGTGTGTGTCCCACCTCAACGCCTTCCCCCTTGGCCCGGCGCTCACCGGAGCCCAGCGCCAGCCCCAGCAGGACAGATCGCCGGCGCCGCTCGGCTTCGAAGAGCACGGGGAAGCAGGAGCGGATGCTCAGCGCCCGGCAGTCCCCGGCGAACACCCCCCGGCACAGGCTGTCCACGGCGATGTCGGCCACCTGGCAGGGACGCGGCGGGGTGAGGCCGGTCCCCACCCAGCCCCTGCCGGCGCTGATAAGCCCCCGGCGCTATCACCCGCCGCAGGCGCCCACCTCCCGGCCGAAGCGGCGACGAACGAAGGCGTGCACGCTCTCGTCGGGCTCCGTCCCGGCCGGCGCCAGCAGATCCCGCACCCCGCTCCAGAGCAGCGCCTGTGAGAAGGGGGGCACCGGCCGCAGCAGGCCCCTGGGGACACCGAGGGCTCAGGGAGGGCAGCACACGGGTGGCACCGGGGTGGCACTGGGGCGGGCACCTACCCCAGGCCCGAGGGCAGCTTGTGCAGAGCCCCGCCGGTGTAGAGGAAGCGGTTCCTGGAGGCCGGGTGGTCCCCGGGGACGGGCAGGACGTCAGCCTCCAGGCCGAGCTCGGAGACCTGCGGGACACGGGTGGGACGGGCACGGCGGAGGGTGCAGGACCTGCCCCGGGGCAGCCTCAGGAGACCCCAACGCCCACCCAGGGAACCGGTCGACCTCAGTGTCCTGCACCCACCCAGGGATCCCCCCCCCCGCCCCATACCTTGGCACCCACCCAGGGACCCCAGCACCCTGGACCAACCCAGGGACCCCCACAAGACCCTCGCACCCCCCTCAGGGGGCCCTGTCCCCCAGAACCCTGCACCCAGAGACCCTCTGGCACCCTGCAGCCAGCCCCACACCACAGCACCCTGTGACCCCCGTGCCCGTAGGCACTCCCAGGACCCCAAGATCCACCCAGGGGGGCCCCCCCCCGACCCACCCCAAGTACCCACCCACAGACACCCCCCCCCCCCCCCCCAGACTCCAGCACCCCTGGACCAGCCCTGGGACCCTCCAGACCCCAGCACCCTGCCCAAGAGATGCTGCCCGCCCCAACCCCAGCGCCCTGGGACCCCTCTGGGACCCCAACCCCAGCGCCCTGGGACCCCTGTGGCACCCCAACCCCAGCGCCCTGGGACCCCTGTGGCACCCCCAACCCCAGCACCCTGGGACCCCTCTGGCACCCCTCTGGCACCCCGACCCCAGCGCCCTGGGACCCCTCTGGCACCCCTCTGGCACCCCGACCCCAGCGCCCTGGGACCCCTGTGGCACCCCGACCCCAGCGCCCTGGGACCCCTCTGGCACCCCTCTGGCACCCCGACCCCAGCGCCCTGGGACCCCTCTGGGACCCCTCTGGCACCTCGACCCCAGCGCCCTGGGACCCCTCTGGGACCCCTCTGGCACCCCGACCCCAGCACCCTGGGACCCCTCTGGGACCCCTCTGGCACCCCGACCCCAGCGCCCTGGGACCCCTCTGGGACCCCTCTGGCACCCCGACCCCAGCGCCCTGGGACCCCTCTGGGACCCCTCTGGCACCCCGACCCCAGCGCCCTGGGACCCCTCTGGGACCCCTCTGGCACCCCGACCCCAGCGCCCTGGGACCCCTCTGGGACCCCTCTGGCACCCCGACCCCAGCACCCTGGGACCCCTCTGGGACCCCTCTGGCACCCCGACCCCCAGCACCCTGGGACCCCTCTGGGACCCCTCTGGCACCCCGACCCCAGAGCCCTGGGACCCCTCTGGCACCCCGACCCCAGCACCCTGGGACCCCTCTGGGACCCCTCTGGCACCCCGACCCCAGCGCCCTGGGACCCCTCTGGCACCCCTCTGGCACCCCTCTGGCACCCCGACCCCAGCACCCTGGGACCCCTCTGGCACCCCTCTGGCACCCCTCTGGCACCCCGATCCCAGCACCCTGGGACCCCTCTGGACCCCTCTGGCACCCCGACCCCAGAGCCCTGGGACCCCTCTGGGACCCCTCTGGCACCCCCGACCCCAGAGCCCTGGGATCCCTCTGGCACCCCAACCCCAGCACCCTGGGACCCCTCTGGGACCCCTCTGGCACCCCGACCCCAGCGCCCTGGGACCCCTCTGGGACCCCTCTGGCACCCCTCTAGCACCCCGACCCCAGCACCCTGGGACCCCTCTGGCACCCCTCTGGCACCCCGACCCCAGCGCCCTGGGACCCCTCTGGGACCCCTCTGCGACCCCAACCCCAGCACCCTGGGACCCCTCTGGCACCTCGACCCCAGCACCCTGGGACCCCTCTGGGACCCCTCTGCGACCCCGACCCCAGCACCCTGGGACCCCTCTGGCACCCCTCTGGCACCCCGACCCCAGCGCCCTGGGTCCCCTCTGGCACCCCGACCCCAGCGCCCTGGGACCCCTCTGGCACCCCTCTGGCACCCCGACCCCAGCGCCCTGGGACCCCTCTGGCACCCCTCTGGCACCCCGACCCCAGCGCCCTGGGACCCCTCTGGCACCCCTCTGGCACCCCGACCCCAGCGCCCTGGGACCCCTCTGGGACCCCTCTGGCACCCCGACCCCAGCGCCCTGGGACCCCTCTGGGACCCCTCTGGCACCCCGACCCCAGCGCCCTGGGACCCCCTCTGGCACCCCGACCCCAGCGCCCTGGGACCCCTCTGGGACCCCTCTGGCACCCCGACCCCAGCACCCTGGGACCCCTCTGGGACCCCTCTGGCACCCCGACCCCCAGCACCCTGGGACCCCTCTGGCACCCCGACCCCAGCGCCCTGGCACCCCTCTGGCACCCCTCTGGCACCCCGACCCCCAGCCCCCGGGCCCCCCTACCATGTGCAGGGTGTCGGTGCCCACCACCCCCCCCGGGGCGGACGCCCCTGGGCCCGTGCTCGAACACGGCCCCGTCCGCGGTGCGGGTGCTCTGCAGCCACCCCCCGAGGCGGCCGCTGGCCTCCAGCAGCAGCACCTGGGGACACCGCCGTCAGCCGGGGACACCGGGGCTGGGCACCGCGGCCCCCCCGGGAGGGGACGAACCCACCGCCCCCCCCCGGGGCAGCCCGGGACCCCCGACGCGGCCCCGCGCTCACCTTGGGAGGGCGGGGGCCGCGGGCCAGGTGGTAGCAGGCGGCCAGGCCGCTGATGCCGCCCCCCACGACGGCCACGGTCGGCGGCATCGAGGGACCGGCAGCACCGGACCCGTCCCGCCCGCAGCTCCCGGAGCCCGGGCTCGTCAGGCCCCGCCCCTCCTCCGCGACTGGGAAGGGCAAAGGGCGGGGCTAACTGCACGGCGCGCCAATGGCACGACGCTGCCCCCTGATGGACAGGCACGGGGACCACCCGCCGGCGCGCTACGGCGGCCGGGCAGGGCCAGGCGGCAGCGCGGAGCGGCGGCAACGTGCAGCGGCAGCCGTGGGCGACGCCCCGCCCCTCCGGCAATAACCCCGCCCCCACGACCGGTAGCCACGCCCCCGCCTGTAGCAGGCCCCGCCCCTTCTGCCGCTAGCCACGCCCCTCACGCAAAGCCCACCCCGGAGGCCACGGCAAGCCCCGCCTCCTCGCGCAACAAGCCCCGCCCTGCAACCAACCCACCCAATCGGGTCTAACCCCCCAAGCTCCGCCCCTCCGCCGTTGCCCCGCCCCTCCGCCATAGCCCCGCCCCTCACACACTGCCCCCCCCCCCCCGCAGCGCAGCCAGCCCCAGCCAGCCCCAACCCTTTGCACCTCCAAATTTTGTTTTTTCGGGGTTTTTTGTTTTTTTTTTTTTTAGTAAATTTATTCACAAAAGTCCCACCCAGGGCAGCGTGGGCTGTGGCTGCCCGCCCTCTGTCCACACCCCGCCGTGGGGGGCCGGGGAGGGGGCAGCCCCCCCACTGCGAGGGCTGGGGGGCCGGGGCGCCTCAGGGCCTCCGGCCGGGGGGCTCCTCCAGCTCGTAGAAGAGGACGTAGCCCTCGCTGGACGGCACCTGGTTCTCGCTGATGGGCGAGACGCTGCGGCGGCACCCTCAGCCCACGCCCAGCCCGGCCGGGCAGGGTGGGCGCGGGGGCCCGGGCGAGGTGGTGGGGGGCGATCGGGAGGCGGCGGGGGGCACCTACCGGGAGTCGTTGTAGACGCGCCAGCCGGCCGCGTCCCGGCAGAAGGCGGTGTAGTGGCCGTAGTGGACGCTGCCCGAGTGGTTGCAGAGGGCGTAGAGGCTGTAGACGGGGCTGCCTGCGACGGGAGGCCGGGCTCAGCGCTGGGTGCTGCCCCCCGCCCCGCGTCCCCCCCCCCCCCCGCCGCCGCGCCTCACCCGCCTTCTCGCTGGCAAACTCCCGCAGGTTGAGCTGCTGCAGGGGCAGGTTGAGCTGCTGCAGGGGAAAATCCACGAAGATGGAGCACTTCTTGATGGAGTAGCGGGTGGTGGAGAACCGGTTGAGGTCTGGGCAGCGTCAAGGGAAACGCGTGCCCGAGCGGCTGGAGGGGCGGCACCCCCTTCCCGGAACCCCCCACAACCCCTCGCCACGAGCACCCGCAGCTCCGGGAGTCCCAAGCCTCCCCCCACCCTCCGGACCCCAAAGGATACGGAGCACCAGGATGCGGGGGAAGCGCTGGATGGTCAGCTTCTTCGTGCTCCGCGTCCGCTGCCGGCATTTGTCGCAGACCTGCTGGCGGCACGACGCTGGTGAGGGGGGGGGGGGGCTGGGGGTGCTGAACCCGGGGTGCTGAGCCACCAGCCCCGGCCTCTTACCGGGGCGTTCTCCGAATCCAGCTCCTCCTCCTTGGTGAAGAGGCTGAAGCAGTCGTGGAGCGAGACCTTCCCACCGGCAAAGCTCTTCTGCAGGGGAAGAGGGTCAGGCGGGGGGCTGGGGGGGGACGGGGGGGACGGGGGTGGCTGGGGGGGCTCTGCCCCCCGCCTACCTTTGGGATGGGCAGGGAGAGATCGCAGAAGACCTCGAAGGTGGTGGAGCGGTAGCCACACGCCTGGCACTTCAGGCAACTCTTCAGCTGCCCCACGAAAAGGTCTAGGGGCGAGGGGGGGGCATGAGGCCAGGCGGGCACCCCAAGGGGTTTGGGGGGTCTGGGGGGGGGGGTCGCCTCCACCCATCAGCGCTCACCCACAATCTTGCTGTCCTCCCTCTCCAGGTATCGCTTCCACATCTGGTTGGCGCGCTCGTCGTCACTGCGGGGAAAGGCGGCGTGGTCAGGCTGCGTCCCCGCGGCCAGGACCACCCCCCTCCCCGCGACCCCTCTCCCCCTCACCTCAACGTCTCGGGGTCCTCCAGCGCAGGGGTCCGCCGAGCGTCCGAGAGGATGCTGGGGGTCCTGCGGCCCTTGCGGTTGATCTCCACGTGCAGCCGGTCCATGAAGAACTTGAGGAACTCCTGCGCATCCTGCTGGCTGCGGCGGGATGGACCCATCGTGCCCACCGCTGCCCCCGGACCCCCCCGGGAGGCAGGGGGGCTGCTGGGGGTCCCCCAGGGCCGGGGGGGGGGTGTGGGGGGGTGAAGTCCCACCTGTATCCAGTGAAGGAGGGAACGTATTTTTGAAAGACGGCCTTGAAGCGCCCGGGGTTGACGGCCTCGGCGGAGTCGGGGTGCCAGAGAGCGGCGATGACGTCGGCGAAGGCTGCGGGGACGAGGGACGCGGCGGGCGTCAGCGCCGGCGGGGTTTATGTGAGACCCGGGGCCGGGGCGGGGGATTAGCTACGGGGGGGCTCCCGTCCCACCTTCGGTGAGCTCCTGGGTGGCGCGGGGGCCAGGGGGCTGCTCCTGTTGGAAGTCCCGGCGCAAGCAGTAGTCCCGCAGCGGCTTGGTGCTACTCAGGCACTGCAGCACGGCGTTCATGAAGCACTGCGGGGAGAGCGGCGGGGACGCGGTGACGCCCCGGGGCGGGGGGGGGGGACACACACTACTGCCCCTTGGCAGCATCCTCTCACGGCTCTGCCCGTACCCTGCTGCGCCACGGGGACCCCCGAGGGGCTGGGGGGATCCCTGGGGACGTGCCAGCCCCGGCGGAAGGGAACTGCGTGGTGATGGCCGCTGCAAGGCCAGCGCGACCCCGGGTCCCTTCGAGCCCCGGGACAGAGGGACAGGCAGGCTCGGGGGACATGGGGACGCGGGCGCTTACCGTGTTGCCCAGGTTCCTGAGGCCGACGTGGCCCGAGCCCAGCAGCAGGGTGTGATGGGTCTGCGAGGACACAAAGAAACAGGAGTGAGACGCGTCCCCACGCAGCAGACCCCTCCGGCCGCCCCTCGGCTTCATACGGACAGACAGACGGACGGTCCCCCAGCCGCAGAAGCTTCACCTCGCCGCTGACGAGCAGCAGCCCCATGACGGCCGTGTGTACCACCGACTCGGAGATGTCGGCGCCGCGGCCCTGCAGCTCCCGCTTGGTGAGCAGGGTGCGGTGCAGCTTGCGCGGCAGCTCCACCAGCGTGGCTCCCTGCAGCCCCGGCATGGCTCCGGCAACGCCCGGGCGTTGGGACCGGGACCGCGGCACCGGCGTCGCCGGGCCCCCTCCGCCTCTCTAAGCCACCGCTCATTAGCTGATCCGATTTCCCCTGGCTATTCTGGGCCTTGCTGGAGGCTCATCTCGGGGGGATTAATTAGCGGGAGAGCCACCTTGGGGACAGCGGGCACCCGGAGAACGGGGAGCGGAGGCAAACACGGACGCCTGCGCCGCACCGGCAAGGGCAGGAGGGTGGCACGGGGAGCAGGGCGGCTCGGCGGGGACGGGGGCAGCCCCCTGCGCCGCTGGTGTGGGATGTGCCGCGGGGGGGGCCGAGCTGCGTCCCCGTCCCCCGCCGGCGCAGGCCCGGTCCTGGGATTTCAGGGCACCTAATCCCCACGCGTGGCCCCGGGAGAGCGGAGGACAAGGCCCGGCTGCTCTGCGGGGAGAAGGCGGACGCAGAAATGGGCACGGTACCGGGCAGCCCCCAGCACCCCCGGAGCCGAAGGGACTCGACCCTTTCGCAGCGGGGGTCCCCCGGGAGGAACGGAGCGGGGAGAGGTGAGACCAGCACCACTGTCCCACCCCAGCGGCATCACCGACCCCAACGGGAGCGAAGCTGCTGCCCCGCGACCGGGGGGCAACGCGGGGGCCAGAGCACGTCCCACCGGCGGGACAAATCCTGAGGCTCTTACGGCTGCCGCCTTCTCCTCGGTCCTGCCGGGTGCCGGGGCTCTGCCCAGCGCGGGGCTGCCAGGCGCCGGAACGGTGGGGCTGTGGGCGTACGGGGGGTCGGGGGCACTACGAGTCCTCGGGCAGCCCTCGGGACGGACGGACAGCAGCGGGGCAGCGGGCTTCCCGTCCAGCCCTGGGGAAACGTTGACCCTCCGGAGAGAGGAGCTCCTCCTCAGCGCCAGCGAGCCGGCGCTCAGCTGGTGGCCGCAGTCCCTCAGCACCAGCCGGCTCAGCACCGCTGCCACGTCCTCAGCGCGGCCGCCGCCGCCGCCCTGGCTCAGGTCCCCGATGCTGATGGATTTAGAGCGGGCCAGGTTGCTCCGCCGGCGTTCCGCTTCACGCCCCGCCAGCGAGGCCCCGGCGGGCAGGGAGAAGGAGGCGCTGCCCGGCATGGCACCCGCCTGCGGAGAGCCGGGCACCCGCACCGCGTGGTCCGCCTTCACGGGCCCCCGCCGGCACACCGAGCCGCGGAGAGCCTCCCCCCGTTTCGAGGCCCGACCCCGGTCCAGCTCCAGCTTCTTGCCGCGGTCGTCCAGCGGGCCGGGCCGGGGCGGCAGGAGGCGAAGCTTGGGGGCCGGGGAAAGCCCGTTGGCGGCGGCGGAGGCCAGGGCAGCGGCATGGCGCTCCTGGCTCAAGGCTCGGTGCCCGCTGGGCAGCTTGGTGGCAGCCTTGGGCTGGGAGGTGACGACGGCGTGGTCCCTGGCCCGGCCGACGCGGTGCTCCGAGGCTTGGGGCATCGTGGGGACGGCCAAGAGGGAAGCCCTGCGGGGAAGAGGGACCGGGCTGACGCCGGCGGCGCCGGGCCGGCGCACGGGGGCACCGGGGCACGCACCCACCTCTCTCGCCGCGCCTCCTCCCGCCAGCACCGCTCACAGCCCCCCGCGGCAAGCGGCCGGCCGGAGAGTCCCGTTGGCGGGGGCCCTGCGGCACAAGGAGAGAGGTGCCGGGTCACCGGACAGGACCGGGGGACGGCACGGCCCCAGCGAGACCCCCCGGCCCCCCTCGCCCGGCTGCCACGGCACCGACGGGAGGCGAGCGCTGTGCCCGCTCCCCGAGCCGGTAGGCGAGGGGCTGAGGTGTTCGGCATCACCGGCAGCGGGTTCCTCCCAGCCGCCCGCTCTGGGCTGCTCCGAAACAGCCCTGGGAGCAGCGGGGCTCGGCCCGAACGCCGCTCGCCGCGGCCGGGCGCCCCTCTCCCAGCTCCTGCTCGGCGGTGGCCCCCGACGCCGAGGGGGTGCAGGCCCCGCCGGTGCTCGGCGGCGATGGCTGGCGGCGGAGAGCGGCTGGGGTGGCTCTGCATCCCGCGGGGCGCTCGCCGGCCCCGGCAGGCAGGCAAGCAGCGGGCAGGGATGGCGTTCCCGCCGCCGGTGCAGCCGCGGGGGCCGTGGCACGGCGATTAGCCCCCAGCCCCCCGCTGCTGGCCGGAGCGAAGGCCCCGCGGGGTCCGCGATGCCAGCGAAGGCCGCCAGCCCCCGCCCCGCGGACCCCCGTCCCCAGCCCTGCCGCCCGGCCGGGCACCGTCCCCTGCCTGTCCCGGTCCCCCGCCCCACCCGGCCACCGCCTCCTGCTCCGCTCCCCCGGGCCCCGCTCCCCGCGGCCCTGTCCCGTCCCCATCCCCTCCCGGTACCGGGGGACACCGGGGGGGCGGGGGGAGCCGATGCCCGCTCCCCGCCCTCGCTGCCCACCCCCCCTCCCCGCCTGCCGCCCCCCTCCCGCACCGCCCGGTGCCGCCGGTGCCCCCCGCCCCCGCCCGCCGCCGCACCTCCCGCGGGCCGCCATGGCAACAACTCCCGCAGCCCCCGCCGCCATCTTTGTTCCTCCCGCCCGCCGCCCCGCCCCCCCGGCGGCCTCGCGCGCCGCACTGCGCCTGCGCCGCGCCACCGCCGCCCCGCCTCCCGCCTCCGCGTCGCCATGGAGACCGAGCCGCGTCCCCCCCCCCCTCCCGCTCTTAAAGGGGCCGCGGCGCCCGGCCTTCTTAAAGCGACAGCGTGCCTCCATAGTGTTACTGTGGGGTCGCGCAGGCTGGGCGGACCCCCGAGGGTTGGCGGGGGGGGGCGGGACCCCCCCAACCCCGCTGCAGGACCCCCCAGAGCAGCAGGCAGGGGCAAGGCGGGGGCTGAAGAGTTTATTGGGGAGCAGCGGCGGCGGCGGGGGGCGGCAGTGGCGGGGGGCACCCGCGGGGGGGAGGGGGGAGGCTGCACCCCCACCCCCCCGCTGCTCACTTCTCCTTGTGCTGGACGATGCCTTTGGCGACGAGGTCGGGGATCTCCACGGCCAGCCAGGGGCCCAGCTGCAGGGACAGGGGGTGAGCAGCCCCGCGGGGACACCCCCCCCCAAAACAGGGGACCCCCACCCAACGGGGGAGCCCCCCCCCCCGCACTCACCCCCAGCGCCATCAGGTGGGCCAAGCCGAATTTGGGGACGTTCCTGGCCCAGAGGGGCTTGAAGTGGTCGCTCAGGCAGATCCTGCCGCCCCTGCGAGGGGCGGGGGGAGCCGTCGGTGTCCCCGGGCCCCCCCCCGCGTGGGGTCACCCCCAGCCCTGGGACCCCCCCCCCGCAGCCCCGGGACCCCCCCCCCACCTGTACATCTTTGCTGTTTTCCCGTCCAGCTCGGGGATGGCGATCTCGGGGGCAGTGCCGGGGTAGGTCACTGGGATCTGGCGGGGGTGGGGCACACGGGGGGGTGTCAGCTCCCCCGCCGCCCCCCCCCGGGCCCCCTGCGACCTCCCCCCGGTCCCCCCCCGCTCACATCAAACTCGATGGCGAACTCGTACTTGAGCAGCTCGTGGATGTACCAGCACCTCCCGAACCACCTGCAACACACCGGGGGGGCCCGGCCCCCGCCCCCTCAGCCCCGGGCCCCCCCCCCCGACACCGGAGCGGCCCCGGTGCGGTGGGGGGGGGGGGGAGAGGCCCGGTCCCCCGGCCCCGCTCACCCACCGGGTGCCCTCGGCGTTGGACTCCAGGCGGAACCAGTCGTTATCGGCGCGTTTGTTGTTCTCCACGTACTGGGGGCGGGGAGCGGAGGTGAGCGGGGCCGCGCCAGGCCCGGGGAACCGGGGGGAACCGGGGGGGGAACCGGGGCAGGGGGAAGGAACCGGGGGGGCCCGAAGCGGCGGCGCCGGCCCCGGCGCACCTGGATGAGGGCGCGGTACTCCTCCTTCAGCCGCGCCGCCCAGCCCTCCCGGTCCCGCGGCCCCGCCGCCGTCCGCAGCAGCGGCAGCTCCGCCACCGCCCGCCGCGCCGCCTCCTCCGCCATCTCCCCGCCGCCGGAAGCGGCCCATCTTGCCTCGGGGCGGAAGTGACGCTAGCGGAAGCGCCGCGCCTCACGCCGCCATCTTGCTTAGGGGCGTGACGAGCGCGGCGGGGGTGGGGTGTAGCGGGGGGGGGGTGGAGGGCGCCGCCGCCATCTTTACTAGGGGCACGGGCAGGGCGCGACGCCGCCCGGGCGCCTCCATCTTTAGCGCTGGCAGAGCTGAGTTTCATGGAATCATGGAATCGTGGAACCGTGGAGGTTGGCAAAGCCCTTTAAGATCACCCAGTCCAACCAGTAACTTCACGCTACCAAGGCCACCGCTAAACCAATTAACGGGAGAGTAATTAATTTCCTGTTTCCTGCCTTGGTGGCTGCATTGTTTTTAATGAAAGTAAAAACCGGGAACCATTAAGGTTGGAAATGAGCCCTAAGATCATCGACCACCAACCCAACACCCCCATGCCCACTAAACCATGGCCCCCAGTGCCACCTCTGCCTGTGTTTTGAACCCCTCCGGGGATGGGGACTCCCCCACCTCCCTGGGCAGCCCGTTCCAATGCCTGACCACCCTTTCCGTGAAGAAATTTTTCCTAATGTTGGGTCTCAGCCACGCTCACGCCTCCTCCCCCCCCACCCTGCCCTGGCCCCACAGCACCAGCGACACGGCAGCAGCTCCGGGGCTTTATTGTCACGGGCGGGGGGGTGCGGGGGCTGCCATGGCGGGGCTCAGTGCTGCTCCTCGCCCTTGCCCAGCTGCAGCAGGGAGGAGAAGAAGCCGATGACGCTGGTCCGCAGCTCCTCGGCCAGCGGGGCCAGCTGCTTGTTAGCCCGGTCCAGATAGGTCCTGGGGGAGAGGCGGCCGGTGAGGGGGGGCCGAGGGGTGGCCGAGGGGCACCCCCTGTCCCCCCCCCCGGCGTCCGCCCCGTACTTGGCCTGGGTCTGCAGCTCCTCCGCCTGCAGCTTCTCGGGAAGGTCCTTGGTCACGAATTCAGAAAAGGACTGGAACTGGCGTCTGAAGAAGTTGTCGACGGCCGGTGGGGCGGCCTCCCCCTCCTCGGCCTCGCGCCTCACCAGGGCGGCCTGGAGGCCGCAGGCACAGAGCAGCAGCAGGGCGGCCACCAGCACCTTCATCTCGGCAGGGCTGGGGGCTTGCGGGGCCGGGTCAGCGGTGGCCGGGCAGCCCCATGGCTCTGCCGTCCCTTCTTGTCCCCTCCTGCCCCCCGGCACCTTCCCGCCCCCCATCCCTGCCCCATCCTACCCCGTGGAACCTTGGTCCCTCTCCTGCCCCATCCCTGCCCCATCCCTGCCCCATCCTACCCCATGGAACCTCGGTCCCCTTCCTGCCCCATTCCTGCCCCATCCCTGCCCCATCCTACCCCATGGAGCCTTGGTCCCTCTCCTGCCCCATCCCTGCCCCATCCCTGCCCCATCCTACCCCATGGAACCTTGGTCCCTCTCCTGCCCCATTCCTGCCCCATCCCTGCCTCATCCTACCCCATGGAACCTTGGTCCCTCTCCTGCCCCATCCCTGCCCCATCCCTGCCCCATCCTACCCCATGGAACCTTGGTCCCTCTCCTGCCCCATCCCTGCCCCATCCCTGCCCCATCCTACCCCATGGAACCTTGGTCCCTCTCCTGCCCCATTCCTGCCCCATCCCTGCCTCATCCTACCCCATGGAACCTTGGTCCCTCTCCTGCCCCATTCCTGCCCCATCCCTGCCCCATCCTACCCCATGGAACCTTGGTCCCTCTCCTGCCCCATTCCTGCCCCATCCCTGCCCCATCCTACCCCATGGAACCTCGGTCCCATCCCTGCCCCGTGGAACCTCGGTCCCTCTCCTGCCCCATCCCTGCCCCATCCCTGCCCCATCCCTGCCCCATCCTACCCCGTGGAACCTCGGTCCCTCTCCTGTCCCATCCCTGCCCCGCCAGCCTGCTCCCACCCCCTCCCGACCCCAAAGCCCCGTCCCCCCCAGCCCAGCCCCACAGCTCCGCTGGCACCATCCTGTCCCGCTCCCGTCCCACCCCACGGCACCTCCACCCCCCTCCTGCCCCATCCCCGGGCCCCCTCCTGCCCACACGCTGGGTGCCGGCTGCAGCTCACCTGGGCAGGACTCTGGGGGTGCGGGGCTGCGGGTGCCCCCTCGGGGGCTGCTTATATCCCCCAGGCCAGCTCCCGCCCCTGGGCCAGGGGGGCCGTGCCGGCCCCCGCCGCAGCCTGCGTAAACACGGAGGGGGTAAGGGTCGTTGTGGGCGATGGCCCCTCCTCGTCCTCGCCGGGGGTGGCCCCGCACCCCGGGGTCCTGTCCCTGTGTCCCCAACGCCCCGTGGCCCTGGGCAGGACATGGGTGGTGGGTGACAACGGCACAGGGACTGGGGCTTGTGGGGGTCCTGGGAGCTGGGGCTGCCACAGCGGGGGGCTTGGCCAGTGGCCCCGTGGCATGCAGTGGCTCTGTGGCACGTTGGTACCCCAGGACACATGGTTGCCCCGTGGCAGGTTGCAGCGCTACGGCAAGCAGCGGCACATCGTGGCCCTGTGGCAAGTGCGGCCCCACGGTGTGTCGCAGCCCCACGGCATGCCGTCACCCCACAGCGCAGCGAGACCCCCAGCGCAGCCCCAGGGCCCCCCTAAACCCCAAGGTCCCCCTGCACCCCTGCTCCAGCACCCACCAGCCCCTCTGCCCCAGCCCCGCGGCTCCCAGCGGCCGCCCCACCCCAGGGGCCCGGCTCGGCGGGGGCACCCTGGGGGGCTGCACGCCCCGGCCCGCCCCGGCTGCCACCGGCACCCGCGGGGCAAAGGTCTTCGCCCGCCTTATCGGCGACCCTCGGCCGCCAACGTGACGGTGTGACTCAGCACGGGGCACCCATGGCGAGGACGCTGGGGACGCCCCGCCGCGGGGCCAGGCCAGGGGCCAGCCCCGGCACTGTTTGGGGACACGCGGCCAAAGGGCACCTGGGCGGCACTGGGGACAAAAACTCTCCGTCCCCCGGGGTCACCGGTGGGGCCACCCGGGTCCCCTTCCAGGAAAGGTGCTGGTGACGGCAGCAGGGGCAGGGGACACGGTGGGGGGGACGCACGGGGAAGGTCCAGGGACACGGGGCAGGGGACAAGGAGGGGGACGTGGGACTGGGGACGTGGGGCAAGGAGGGGACATGGCGGGGGACACGGCGGGGGGGAACGGGGACGCAGCCGAGGGGGTCCGGGGACGCGGGGAGGGGGACAGAGGGGACATGGGGGGAACGGGACACGAGGGGGGAAAGGGGATGCGGAAGCGCGGGGACGGGGGGGAGGTGGTGGACACACGGACACGCGTGGGGACACACGGGACACGGCGGGGGGCGGGGCGCGGCGGGGGCGGAACGCGGCAACCCCGGAACGAAGCCGCGCGGGGCCGGCGGTCCGAGGAGCGCGGTCCGGCCTGGCCCCGCCCCCGCCGGCTCAGCCAATGGGCGGCGAGCGCTGCCCGCGCCCAAGATGGCGGCGGCGGCCTCGGGCGGGCGCGGCTTCGCGAAGGCGCTTCCGGTGGCCCCAGCGCCCGCGGCCGCGATGGCGGCGCCCGGCGGGGACGGGGGGGGGCGGGCGGCCGTAGGGCCGGGCCGGGCCATGGGCAACGTGCTGGGCCCCGCCGCGCCCCGGGCCCCGCGCCGCGGGGAGCCGCTCGGCAGCCCCGGCAGCTTCGATGAACTGCACCGGCAGTGCAAAGGTGGGGCCGGGGGGCGCCGGGGCCGGAGGGGCATCGGGCTGGGGGGCGGCGGCTTCGGGAGGGTGCCGGGGCCGGGGGGGGCACTGGGGCCGAGGGGACACCGGGCCGGGCTCTCGGGTGGCCCTGGCTGCAGTGGGGGGGGGGCGCCCCGTGGCGCTGGGGGACCGGGGGGCACCGGGGGGACGGGCTGGGACCGGGGGGCACCGGGGTGAGGGGGGGGGGGACACACAGGCTGGGACCGGGGGGGCACCGGGGTGAGGGGGTGGGGGACACAGGCTGGGACCGGGGGGACGGGGAGGGACGGGCTGGGACCGGGGGGCACCGGGGTGAGGGGGGGGGGGACGATACAGGCTGGGACCGGGGGGGACGGGGAGGGACGGGCTGGGACCGGGGGGCACCGGGGTGAGGGGGGGGGGGGACACAGGCTGGGACCGTGGGAACGGGGGGGGACGGACTGGGACCGGGGGGCACCGGGGGGACGGGGGGGGACGGGCTGGGACCGGGGGGACGGGGGGGGACGGGCTGGGACCGTGGGGCACGGGGGGCCGGGCTGGGACCGGGGGGCACCGGGGTGAGGGAGGGGGGACACAGGCTGGGACCGGGGGGCACCGGGGGGACGGGCTGGGACCGGGGGGCATCGGGGCAACGGGGGGGGGATGGGCTGGGACCGGGGGGCACCGGGGGGACGGGGGAGGGACGGGCTGGGACCAGAGGAACGGGGGGGGCCAGGCTGGGACCGGGGGAACGGGGGGGGCCGGGCTGGGACCGGGGGGCACTGGGAGGATGGGGGGGGGGGGCACAGGTTGGGACCGGGGGGCACCGGGGGGATGGGCTGGGACTGGGGGGGGATGGGCTGGGACCGGGGGGCACCGGGGAGATGGGGGGGACGGGCTGGGACCGGGGGGCACTGGGGTGACGTGGGGGGGGACAGGCTGGGACCGGGGGGCACCAGCGGGATGGCGGGGACAGGCTGGGACTGGGGGGCACCGGGGGGGGATGGGCTGGGACCGGGGGGTGCCGGGGGACGGAGGGGGCAGCCTGTGGGTGGCCCTGGGAAAGGTGGGGTGGCCCGGGGGGGGGCTGGCAGCGGTGGCCTGGGGGGGACGGCAGCGGTGGCCCCGCTCAGCCCCCGCTCTCCCCCAGAGATTTTCCTGCAGCAGATGGAGGGGGTGAAGCTGATCGTCACCAAAACCCTGAGCAGCCACTTCCAGGTCAGGGGGACGCACAGGGACCCGCGGGGTCGTGCTGGAGGTGGGGTGGGGGGGGTCACTGCCACCCCCCGGCCGCCCCCCTGTCCCCCACTGAGGTGCCGTCCCCGCAGGTGACGCACACGGTTCACATGAGCACCCTCGGCCCCTCCAGCTACCACTTCAACGCCACCTTTGTGGGGGACCGGCAGCTCAGCCCCACTGAGGTGAGGCCCCGCGCCCCGGGGTGGCCCTGGGGTGACCCTGGGATGGTGGGTGGCCCTGGGACAGCCCTGGGACGGTGGGTGGCCCCAGGGTGGCCACAAGGCTCTGAAATAGCACCCAGCTGGTGGGGGGGGTGTTACCTGGGGGCGAGGGGGTCCCAACCTGCTGCTCAAGCCAGGGCCAGGGGGTCCGTGTCCCCCCAGCTGACCCCCCATCCCCGTCCCCAGGCCTTCCCCATGCTGGTCGGGGACATGGACAACAGCGGCAGCCTCAACGCCCAAGTGCTGCACCTCGTAGCTGAGCGCATCCGCACCAAAGCCGTCTTCCAGGTGGGGCTGGGTGGGAGAGGAACCCGGGGCGGGGGGTGCCGGGGCGTCTCCGTCGCCCCCAGGCAGTGGCGGGGACGGTGGCAGGACCTGCCGCGGTGCCCGTCCCCTTGCAGACGCACCAGGCCAAGTTCGTGACGTGGCAGTTCGACGGCGAGTACCGGGGCGACGACTGCACCGCCACCCTCACGCTGGGCAACCCCGACCTCCTCGGCGAGTCCGGTGAGCGGGGCGTCCCCCCACCCCGGCTGCCAGCCCTGGGGGGCCGCGCGCTGAGGGCTGTGCTGTCCCCGCAGTCATCCTGGTGGCCCATTTTCTCCAGAGCATCACCTCCCGCCTGGTCCTGGGCGGGGAGATGGTTTATCACCGGCGGCCGGGGGAGGAAGGAGCCATCCTCACGCTGGCGGGCAAATACACGGGTACGCGGGCGCCCCGCGCTCGAGGGGGCCGCAGGCACGGCCCCGGGGGTCCCACCCGCCACGCTGGCCCCGGGGGGGACGCCCCGGCTCCCCTCGCCCTCCGCTTTGCTTCTCTCTTCCAGCTCTGAAGTGGGTGGCGACGCTGAACGTGGGCTACGGCGGCGCCCACGCCAGCTACTACCACCGAGCCAACGACCAGGTGAGCGTCCCCCGCACGTCCCCGTGTCCCCGTCCCTGCCAGGACCTCACGTTTTCTGCCCCCCAGGTGCAGGTCGGGGTGGAGCTGGAGGCCAACACGCGGCTGCAGGACACCACCTTCGCCTTCGGCTACCAGCTCAACCTGCCGCAGGCCAACATGGTCTTCAGAGGTGAGCGAGGAGCCGCGCCGGCACCCGGCACCCCTGGCACCGGCCGGGCGCTCACCTTGTGCCCCCCTGCAGGGCTCCTGGACAGTAACTGGAGCGTTGGGGGGGTGCTGGAGAAGAAGCTGCCCCCCCTGCCCGTCACCCTGGCTCTGGGCGCCTTCCTCAACCACTGGAAGAACCGTTTCCACTGCGGCTTCAGCGTCATCGTGGGCTGAGGGGCTGCGGGGACGGGCGGCGAGTGCCACCGTCCTGCTCAGGGAGCTGCCGCGCCGCGGGGGCACCAGCCGGGCCCCGCTCTCGCACCGCGGGGCCGGGGGAGCCTGCGGAGCGGGGACCTGGTCCCGCACGGCCGGGGGACGCCGCGTGACGGCGTGCGGTGGCTGTTGGCACCTTAGGGCCGAGGAGCGGCCGCTGCTCGGGGCTGGGGGCCTCCGTCCCCACGGCGCTCACCCACGCCGCCCTTCTCGCCCCAGCGCCGCGCTTCCCACCGCTGCTCTGCCTCGGTTTCCCTCCGGCGGCGCGGGTGGGTGGCTCCAGGCCACGGCGGGGGCTGGAGGCGCTGGCGGCGCCCGTGCGCACGCACCCGCGGAGCCTGGAAAAATAAAGGAGCTTTATTCTGCCCTGTAAAGCGCACTGGTAGCTGGTGAGCCCCGGCGCTCGCAGCCGGGGACCGGGGCTTGGCACGGGCTTTAGCTGATGATTTCGGAGAGCAGCGGTGTCATGGTGGACAGGTCCTGGATGTGGAGGATCTGGCGCGTGTTCTCCACCTTCAGCGTCTGCAGCTCCGTCAGCAGCAGCAGCAGCTTCGCGTAGAGAAACCTGGGGCAGGGGAGAGGCACCCGGCTCGGACCCGGCGGCCGTCCCCACGGCGGAGGGGAGCGCAGCCGTGCCGACCGCCCCAGCACGTACCTGCCCTCGGGCATGGGGTGCCGGTGGTCGATGTAGCTCTTGAGCGTCAGGGCCACCTTTTCCTGGAACTGGTCGATGAAATCCCGCTGGGCGATGCTGGCGTGGTCTGGGGGGCGCAGGAGGGGCGGGCGGCCGTCAGCGGGGCCGAGGGGACGCCCCGCCACGGCCGCCGCGGTCAGTACCTGGCGAGAAGAGCAGCATGGCCTGGAGCAGGACGTACTCGGCCTCGTGCAGCCGCAGCTTCTTCAGGCTGACGTGGAACTTGAGCAGCGGCTCCAGGTAGATTTGCTGGAAGCCGGCTGCGGGGAGTGCGGTGGTGATGGGTGAGCCGGGACGGGGACGTGGCTGTCCCCAGCTCCCCGGTGCTGCCACCCCCCCGCCTCACCCAGCGCGCCGTCCTGGATGGTGTAGCAGTGCCGCCCGCACTCCCAGGCGTTGGTCTCCGCGTTGAAGACGGTGTTGAACTGGATCTGGCAGATCTCCAGGGTGGCTCCTTTCAGCAGCGAGATCTGGTCGTCGATGGGCAAGCTCCTGCCGGGGGGATGGCGAGGGAGGCGTCAGGGCTGGGGTGGCAGCGGGGGTCTCCCGCCCATGCTTCCTCCCCGCGGACCTGAAAGCCGGGATCTCCTTGGCGAAGCTGATGACCTGCTGGATCATGAAGGTGCTGAGGTCGGCAAAGTGGGGCAGCATGGAGAAGACGTCGGGCAGCACGTCGTCGTCCAGGCGGTCCGGCTGCGGCGACGGCGGCCAGGCGGCGGGGACGCCCATCTCCGGCGGGCTCTGCGGCTGCGGGCTGGGGACGTAGAGGCGCACGGAGGGCTGCGGCGGGGCGTCGGTGCCGTGCCGGGGCGCCCATGGGGACGGCCGGGTCCTGGGGACGGGGGGGTCCCCACTCACCCGGTAATGCATGAACTGGGAGAAACTGGAGTCGAAGGTGCGTCGGTGGGCCGCGATGAGGATGCCGATGAGCTCCTGCTGCTCCGCCGTCAGCCCCCCCGGCTGCTCCTGCGCCGCCCGCCGCTGCCCCCGCAGCGCCCGCCGCCGCCGCAACGCCTCCTCCGACATGATCACTGCCGCCGCCGTCCCCCCCGCCCCGGGGCCGGGGACTGGGGTCACCGCTGGCACAGCCCCCCCGCAGCCGCCCGAGCGCTCCGAGATGCCGCTGCCCCGTGGTCTCCTCTCCCCAAGGGGGTCCCCCCTTGTCCCCGCTCTCCCGCACCCCCCTGCTGTCACCTCTGCCCCTGTCCCTCGCTGTCCCCTTGCCCCTGGGCTGCGCTGTCCCTGCTGCCCCCGACCCCACCCTGCCATCCCACCCAAGCCCATCCTCTCTGTCCCCGGGTCCCCCTCATCCCCTTTTCCCCCACCTTCTCCCACCCAGGTCTTCCCTCTGCTCCATGTCCCCCTCGCCCTCCCCAGGGCTCCCCTGCGTCCCCCCCCATCCCCTCTCCCCCCCGCGTCCCCCGCCGCCGTCCCCGTGCCGCCGCACTCACTGTCCTTCCGCATGCCCGCGTCGAGGCACTTCTGGAGGCGGCAGGCCTGGCACTGCCGCCGCTTGGCCTTGGTGACGGGGCAGCTCCGGGCGAAGGGGCAGGTGAAGCGGACGCCCTTGTTGACGGAGCGCCTGGGGATGGAGGGGGGGGGGGACACGCGGGAGCTGTAAGACCCCGCGCGCCGTCGCTGCGTGCCCCTGGGGGGACAGAGGGGCCGCGGGGGCTGGGGGACGGGATGTCCTGGGGCAGGGGCCACCTCCAGCCCCCGGGACCCCGTCGCCGCCGTGCCCTGGAGAAGCTGAGCGGCCGGAGCGTGGGGTGGCAGCAGCCATCCCGTCTTGCCCCACCCCGTCCTGTCCTGTCCCATCTTAGAATCGTAGAATCATCAAATTATTTAGGTTGGAAAAGCCCTTTAAGATCATCCAGTTCAACCATTAACCTACACTACCAAGTCCACACTAAACCAATCAAGGGTAGACCAGACTAAACCATGTCCCCAAGTGCCACCTCTGCCCGTTTTTTGAACCCCTCCAGGGATGGGGACTCCCCCACCTCTCTGGGCAGCCTGGTCCAATGCTTGACCACTCTTTCCGTGAAGAAATTTCTCCCAATATCCAATCTAAACCTCCCCGGCGCAGCTTGAGCCCATTTCCTCTCGTCCTCTCGCTAACTACTGGGGATCTTGTTCCATCCCACCCTGTTGTGTCTTGCCCCGTCCCGATTGTCCCATCCTGCCCTGTTCCCTTGTCCGATCCCGTCCCGTTTCATCCCATCTTGTCCCATCCTGTCCCGTATGGTCCTGTCCCATCCCATCTATCTCATCCTGCCCCGTCCCCTTCTCCCATCCTCTCCCATTTCAGCCCATCTTGTCCTGTCCCACCCTGTCTCATCCCATTCCATATTGTCCTTCCCCATCCTGTCTAATCCCATTCCATCTTGTCCTGTCCCACCCTGTCTCATCCCATTCCATATTGTCCTTCCCCATCCTGTCTAATCCCATTCCATATTGTCCTGTCCCATCCTGTCTCATCCCATTCCATATTGTCCTTCCCCATCCTGTCTAATCCCATTCCATATTGTCCTGTCCCACCCTGTCTCGTCCCATTCCATATTGTCCTTCCCCATCCTGTCTCATCCCATTCCACATTGTCCTTCCCCATCCTGTCTAATCCCATTCCATATTGTCCTGTCCCATCCTGTCTCATCCCATTCCATATTGTCCTTCCCCATCCTGTCTAATCCCATTCCATATTGTCCTGTCCCACCCTGTCTCGTCCCATTCCATATTGTCCTTCCCCATCCTGTCTAATCCCATTCCATATTGTCCTTCCCCATCCTGTCTAATCCCATTCCATCTTGTCCTGTCCCACCCTGTCTCATCCCATTCCATATTGTCCTTCCCCATCCTGTCTAATCCCATTCCATATTGTCCTGTCCCATCCTGTCTCATCCCATTCCACATTGTCCTTCCCCACCCTGTCTCATCCCATTCCATATTGTCCTTCCCCATCCTGTCTAATCCCATTCCATCTTGTCCTGTCCCACCCTGTCTCGTCCCATTCCATATTGTCCTTCCCCATCCTGTCTCATCCCATTCCACATTGTCCTTCCCCATCCTGTCTCATCCCATTCCACATTGTCCTTCCGCATCCTGTCTCATCCCATTCCATATTGTCCTTCCCCATCCTGTCTAATCCCATTCCATCTTGTCCTGTCCCACCCTGTCTCATCCCATTCCATATTGTCCTGTCCCATCCTGTCCTGCCCCATCCCACCTTGTCCCCCGCTCCATCCCATCCCACCCCGTCTCCTGGCCCCCGCCGAGCAGCCCCGGTCCCCCCGCGGTGGCAGCCCCCACCTGAAGAAGCCCTTGCAGCCCTCGCAGGTCATGACGTGGAAGTGGTACCCGGTGGCACGGTCCCCGCACACGGCGCAGACCTTCTCCTCCCCGCGCTCCGCATCCTCCCGTCCGGGCCCCCGGGGCCCCGGCAGCGGGTGGGGGCTGCTCTCCGTGTCCGAGGGGCTCGACACAGACATGGCCGGGGATGCGGGCGCCGGGGACCGCAGCGGGGGGGGACCGCAGCGAGGACAGAGCCTGCAGGACGGGTGTGCGCGGGGTGCACGTACGCACACCGTGGCTCCCGCTTGAGCGACGCCCGGCACCGTGCCCTGTAGGCAGCGTTGCCTGTCCCCCCGGCACCCGCTTCTGTCCCCTGTGTGTCCCCCACCCCACGGCGCATCGCCTTCGTGCATCCACCTGCCACCCCGACCTCCCACCCCGGCCACCGCCGAACCGCCGGCGGGACGCCTCCGAAGGCGGCTGGGGCCCTTCGGTGCCGGTACCTGGGACCCGGTGCCCACCGGTGCGGCCGGTGCCCGGTTGCTCGCTGCCGCGCAACGAGGGGCTGCCCAGCCCTGGCTCGTCCCCGCTGCCTCCCAGCCCGGAGCCCTGTGGAGTTTGAACCTTGAACTTGAGCGAGGCTGTGGCAGGCGGGGACAGGCAGCACGGGGCGGGGGGACAGGCAGGGACAGGCAGCACATGGGGGACACAGGCAGCATGGGGGGGACAGGCAGGGGACAGACAGCATGTGGGGGGGGGACAGGCAGGGACAGGCAGCACATGGGGGGGACAGGCAGCATGGGGGGGGACAGGCAGCACAGGAGGGACAGGCAGGGACAGGCAGCATGAGGGGGGACAGGCAGGGGACAGGCAGGGACAGGCAGCACATGGTGGGGGACAGGCAGGGGACAGGCAGCATGGGGGGGGACACAGGCAGCGCGGGAGGGACAGGCAGGGGACAGGCAGCATGTGGGGGGGGACAGGCAGGGACAGGCAGCACATGGGGGGGACAGGCAGCATGGGGGGCACAGGCAGGGGACAGGCAGCACGTGGGGGACACAGGCAGCATGGGGGGGGAAGGCAGCACGTGGGGGGGGACAGGCAGGGACAGGCAGCATGGGGGGGGACAGGCAGCACGTGGGGGGGGACAGGCAGGGACAGGCAGCATGGGGGGGACAGGCAGGGGACAGGCAGCATGTGGGGGTACAGGCAGGGACAGGCAGGGGACAGGCAGCATGGGGGGGGACAGGCAGCACATGGTGGGGGACAGGCAGGGGACAGGCAGCACATGGGGGGGACAGGCAGCATGGGGGGGGACAGGCAGCACAGGAGGGACAGGCAGGGACAGGCAGCATGAGGGGGGACAGGCAGGGGACAGGCAGGGACAGGCAGGGACAGGCAGCATGTGGGGGGGGACAGGCAGGGACAGGCAGCACATGGGGGGGACTGGCAGCATGGGGGGCACAGGCAGGGGACAGGCAGCACGTGGGGGACACAGGCAGCATGGGGGGGGACAGGCAGCACATGGGGGGGGACAGGCAGGGACAGGCAGCATGGGGGGGGAAGGCAGCACGTGGGGGGGGACAGGCAGGGATAGGCAGCATGAGGGGGGACAGGCAGGGCAGGAGGGACAGGCAGGGGACAGGCAGCATGTGGGGGGGGGACAGGCAGGGACAGGCAGCACATGGGGGGGACAGGCAGCATGGGGGGGGACAGGCAGCACATGGTGGGGGACAGGCAGGGGACAGGCAGCATGGGGGGGGACACAGGCAGCACGGGAGGGACAGGCAGGGACAGGCAGCATGAGGGGGGACAGGCAGGGCAGGAGGGACAGGCAGGGGACAGGCAGCATGTGGGGGGGGGGACAGGCAGGGACAGGCAGCACATGGGGGGGACAGGCAGCATGGGGGGGACAGGCAGGGGACAGACAGCATGTGGGGGGGGACAGGCAGGGACAGGCAGCACATGGGGGGGACAGGCAGCATGGGGGGGACAGGCAGGGGACAGGCAGCACGTGGGGGACCCAGGCAGCATGGGGGGGGACAGGCAGCACATGGGGGGGGACAGGCAGGGGACAGGCAGCACATGGGGGGGACAGGCAGCATGGGGGGGGACAGGCAGCACAGGAGGGACAGGCAGGGACAGGCAGCATGAGGGGGGACAGGCAGGGGACAGGCAGGGACAGGCAGGGACAGGCAGCATGTGGGGGGGGACAGGCAGGGACAGGCAGCACATGGGGGGGACAGGCAGCATGGGGGGCACAGGCAGGGGACAGGCAGCACGTGGGGGACACAGGCAGCATGGGGGGGGACAGGCAGCACATGGGGGGGACAGGCAGGGACAGGCAGCATGGGGGGGGACAGGCAGCACGTGGGGGGGGACAGGCAGGGGACAGGCAGCATGTGGGGGTACAGGCAGGGACAGGCAGGGGACAGGCAGCATGGGGGGGGACAGGCAGCACATGGTGGGGGACAGGCAGGGGACAGACAGCATGGGGGGGGACACAGGCAGCGCGGGAGGGACAGGCAGGGACAGGCAGCACATGGGGGGGACAGGCAGCATGGGGGGGGACAGGCAGCACGGGAGGGACAGGCAGGGACAGGCAGCATGAGGGGGGACAGGCAGGGCAGGAGGGACAGGCAGGGGACAGGCAGCATGTGGGGGGGGACAGGCAGGGACAGGCAGCACATGGGGGGGACAGGCAGCATGGGGGGGGACAGGCAGCACATGGGGGGGACGGGCAGGGACAGGCAGCATGGGGGGGGACAGGCAGCACGTGGGGGGGGGACAGGCAGCACGGCAGGGACAGGCAGGGACAGGCAGCATGGGGGGGACAGGCAGGGGACAGGCAGCATGTGGGGGTACAGGCAGGGACAGGCAGGGGACAGGCAGCATGGGGGGGGACAGGCAGGGCAGGAGGGACAGGCAGGGGACAGGCAGCATGGGGGGACAGGCAGCATTGGGGGGGGGACAGGCAGGGCAGGAGGGACAGGCAGGGGACAGGCAGCATGGGGGGACAGGCAGCATTGGGGGGGGGACAGGCAGGGGACAGGCAGCACGTGGGGGGGGCAGGCAGCATTGGGGGGGACAGGTAGCATGGGGGGGGACACAGGCAGCGCAGGAGGGACAGGCAGGGGACAGGCAGCACATGGGGGGGACAGGCAGCATGGGGGGGCAGGCAGGGACAGGCAGCACATGGGGGGACAGGCAGCGCGGGAGGGACAGGAGGGGACAGGCAGCATGGGGGGACAGGCAGCATGGGAGGGGGGACAGGCAGCATGGGGGGGACAGGCAGCATGGGAGGGGGGACAGGCAGCATGGGAGGGGGACAGGCAGCATGGGGGGGGACAGGCAGCATGGGGGGACAGGCAGCATGGGAGGGGGGACAGGCAGCATGGGGGGGACAGGCAGCATGGGAGGGGGGACAGGCAGCATGGGAGGGGGGACAGGCAGCATGGGAGGGGACAGGCAGCATGGGGGGGGGGGACAGGCAGCATGGGGGGGACAGGCAGCATGGGGGGGACACGCAGGGACAGGCATGGCAGACACGGGGGACGGGCAAGCGGGAGGACACGCGTGGGTGCCGGGGGAGGCGTTCGGGGCGGCAGAGCCCAGAGGGGCCGGGGACCATGGCGGGGGCCGTCCTGCCAGCGGTGACCCCGAGGAACGTCCCCATCGCCGGCCGCCGTGGGGGCTGCCAGCAGTGTCCCCGTCCCAGGACCCCCGGGCAGGGCCTGTGTGTCCCCCCCCCACCACCTTTGGGGTGCCCCGGGGTGGTGGCAGCGCGGGGGGTGATGATGGCCCCGGCCCCCCCGGGCCCCCCCGAGCCCCCCCGAGCCCCCCCGGGGCCCCCCCGAGCCCCCCTGGCTCCGGCTCTGCGGGGCGTCGAGGCTCGGCCGGCGGGCGTGAGACACGTGGGGGGGCGGGACTCCAGACGGCCCCGCCCCCGCGCCCCATTGGCTGCCCGCCGCCGTCACTCAGCCGCGCCCCTATAAAAGCCGCGGAGCGCGGGGCTCCGCGCACCGGGAGCGGCGGTGGCGGCACCGGAGCGGCCATGAGCGAGGTGGTGCCGGTGCCGGTGCCGGTGCCGGTGCCGGTGCCGGTGCCGGTGCCGGTGCCGGTGCCGGTGCCGGTGCCGGTGCCGGTGCCGGTGCGGTGCCGGTGCCGGTGCCGGTGCCGGTGCCGGTGCCGGTGCCGGTGCCGGTGCCAAGGTTTTTTCCCTTTTTCCTTTATTTTTAGCAAGGGGCTGGGGAGAGGAGCTGCCCTGGGAATGGCGGGGGGGGGGATGCTGCGCCCCGGGGGGGAGGGGGGGGGGGATGCTGCGCCCCGGGGGGGGCGGCTGGTGGCGGGGGGGGGGTCGACCCCGGTGGCGGGGGGGGGGTCCCGGTAAAGCGCAGCCTGTGCTGCTTTGCTGCTGGGGGCCCCGTGTCACCCCCGGGCACCCCCTTCTCTCCGCAGCGCAGCCCCCATGAGTCCCCCTCGGCGGCGGAGGCCCCCGGCGGGCAGGAGGAAGGTGAGGACCCCCGGCAGCAGCGGGGTGCACCCTGTGGGGTGCCCCGGCACCGCTGTCACCTCTGTCCTGTGCCCTCCCGGGACCCCCTGCTCTCCCCTGGTGCCCGGGACCCCGCTGGCTGCTCCCATCCCCCAAGCCCCCAGGATCTGTGTCCCTGCCATGGCGGGGGGGGGGGGACAATGGGGACACCTGGATGGGTTTGGGGACCTGCTCTGTCCTTCCCCTGTCCCTTTTGGGGGGTGATGGTGTGTCCCCTGGGTGGGTCAGGGTGCTCTCTGGGTGCTGCGGTGAGTCTGGGGGTGCCAGGCTGTAACCAGGGCAGCCCCTATCCTGTGTGTGTCCCCCCCCCAGCCAAAGCTGTCGACCCCAAAAAGGTGGAGGAGGAGGAGGAGATCGACATCGACCTGAGCGCGCCCGAGACGGAGAAAGCCGCGCTCGCCATCCAGGGCAAATTCCGCCGCTTCCAGAAGCGGAAGAAGGAGTCGGGACCCTGAGCGGCTGCGGGGTCCCTGACCCCCTGCCCGCGGCGGGCGCCCCTCTCTTGCACGTTGGGCACGGCCCCATCCTGACCCCCCCGCGTCGTGCCGGGGCTGCTCCATCCTCTGCAAGCGGGGCCGGGGGGGGGCTCAGCCCTTCCCTACCCCTCACCCACCCCCGAGCCAGGACCCTGGGTGAAGCTGGGGGGTCCGTACTGGGGGGACACGGCGGAGTCCTGTGTCCCCAGGTGTGGAGGTGGCCCTCGTGCGAGGGAATGGCACGGAAATGCCCCTTTTCCCTGGGGCAGCCCCCATTTCCCCGTCCCCGGCGATGCTGGGGACGTGCGGGGTGGGGGGACACCGGTGTCCCCTGAGGGAGGGAAGCCCCTGTCCCGTCCCGGGGGTGGGACGCTGGGGGGGACGGACACACAGACACGCAGGGCTCGCTGCAGCCCACCGTGGGGAAACTGGGGCTCCCCTGGCACTGGGGTGCTCCCCATCCTGGCGCTGTCCCCCCCCCACTCCTGTCATTGTCGCTGTCCCCTCCCCTGGGGAGGCTTTTGGCATGTGTAAAGAATAAACCATCGGGAAGAGGAGCTGGGCTGGTGCGTGCTGGGGGGGGGGACCCCCAGGTCCCCGTTCTCGGGGGGGGGAGCGGGGTAGACCCCCTGTTAAATCAGCCCCGCAGGTCCCCAGGGCCGGGCTGTCCCTGCGTGGGGGGCACAGGCGGGGTGTCCCCGGGAGGTGGGTGGAGGTTCCCGCCCTTGGGATGGGGTCCCTTGGCTGGTGCTTTGGGAATGGCTCCCTCCGCGCCCCGGGATCTCCCGTGACCCTCCCGTTTGGGGTTTGCCCCATGAAATTCCGCTTCATGCAGCGGCCGCCAGGTCTCAGCCCCCGGAGCTGTGGCCTCATTTCCCATCGCGCCGCTCTTTGCAGCGGTGAGGAAAGACGCTGCTGCTTGCTCCTCTTCCTCGGGGGACAAAGGCCTCAGGGCATCGCATCCCTCCAGGCATCAAAGTTTTGCTTGGGGCCGGTTTCGGCGGCGGTTTCCAGCCCCGGCTCCCACCGTGGCAACCACTGAGAGCAGCCGCAGGAGGTACCCAGGCTGCTGCTGGTGATGAGGTTAAAAAAAAAAAAAAAAAAAGTGCTTTGGAGTGGATTTGCACTGGGGTTTCTTGGTGCTCCGGCACGAGGCAGCTGCGGGGCTTGTCCCTGCGGTCCCCGATGCCATGGGGTGACCGGGGATGCTGGGACCCGGCGCGGAGCTGCAGCGCGTTGGCAGAAATAGCTCCCTGGAAAGAAAAACAGCATCGGTGGCCAAGGGAAAAGCAGGGCCCAGGGGACGTGCTGGGGTCGGGCTTGGCCCCCGCTTGCTCTGCAGACTTATTAGGGAAAAGACAATTATAGACCTGGGGGGGGGGGGGGGGGGGCAGCGTGGGGGCCCCTCCCTCGCGGCATCGGCTGCGTCGGGGTGGGAGCGAGCGTTCCCCGCGCGGAGTGGGATGCCGGAGCTGCGGGCTGGCACCAGCGCAGAGTCAGCCCGTCACCCCCACCGCCCCCAAAGCGCTGGGGGTCCCGCCCTGCGCCCCGCTGCCAGGACGGGGACGGTCGCCCAGGGCCAGACCTGAGACTCGGCCTCTGCCTTAATTGGGGTGCACTTTAATTAAACGCGAGCGCAACGGCTTGATGGGGGAAGGCGGCCCTAGGGTGGGGCGCAGCCATGACGGGTGGCCTCGGGGACAGCCCTCAGCGGCTGGGGGGGGGGGTCCCTGGGCTGCCCCAAGGACGCCCTCGAGGCGTCACCTCACCCCGGGGGAAACTGAGGCACAGCGGCGGCGATGCCCCTTTCTCTGTGGGAGCTGGCGGGGCTTCCATGCAACGAGTTCACAAGTGCTCAGCCACCCTCTCCCACCCCCAGACACCCCGACCTCGAGCGGGGAATGGCGACGAGCCGGGGCGGATGCTGGGCTCCTGGAGATGTGAGTTTTATTAATGGCGCCATGGGGATTGCAGGGGCGGGGGGGGGGGGGGGGGGGAGACACGGACAGTGCGTAGAAAAACACGTTGAGGAGCGGCGCCCGGCTCCGGGGTGATGGGCACCGGCAGCTCCTCCAGCCCGGCCGCAGCCTCTCCTCCTCTACGAGGCTCCAACCGGCGCGGGGGGGCCGGGGGTTATGGGGCGGGAGGGTTAATGGGGGACGGGAGCGGGACGGAGGGGACGGGGCGGGGGCTACCCCGCAACGTCATTTGGGCTCGGTCGCAGGGAGAGACGAGAAAACGGCCAGAAAAGGAGCAACGATGGGGGCAGAGAAACCCTCCCGGAGACTGGTTTTGGGGGGGAACGCAGGGAGGGGTGTGGGCGGCACGGTCCCACGGGGACCCCGCAGGTCCCTGGGGAGGGGGGGACCGAGGCAGCCCGGGGGGGGAGTGGACAGACCCAAAATTCAGTGGTTGTGTCTTCAAATAGAAAAATTACATCAGTGCCCAGGGCTGGGCAGGGCAGCGGTTGCGCAGAGGAAGGTACCGACCGAGGGGCTTCGGGATGGGGGCGGGGGGACGCCGGGGCGTCCCCGAGGCCGGGGGACCCGGGGCGAGGACCACACCCCGCTCCTCGCCGGGTCCCGCGCCCCGGGGTGGCCGCTTCCCGGGGGCGGGGGGGGGGGGGGCGCGCATCCTGGCCCCCCGTCTCCGCCGGCGGCCGGGCATCAGGTCCCCGAATTGGGCTTGATGATGTGCATCAGGGCGCTCTTGAGGCTGCCCTTGCTGGGGGAGCGGACGGCGGACGGGGGGCGGGCGGCCTCGGCGGCCTCCCCCCGCAGCTCCATCTCGATGGTCATGACAACTTTGGGGGGCCGGGAGGCCCCGTCGCCCGCTCCCTCAGTACCTTCCCTGCCCGCTAACCGCTATTTCTTATCCTTGCGGGAGTCTCCCGGGGCTCCCTTGGCTTTCTTCTCGCTGGCCGCCTTGGTGCTGCGGCTGTGGTCCAGCATGGCGTAGAGCACGGGCGCCTGCGGGCACAGGGCAGCGTTGGCGCCGTGGTTACCCCTCCCGGGGGGCTTCTCCCTGCGGCCTCTCCCGCCCCATGAGGTAGGAGAGGGGTTTGCCCCCCACCCCGGCCAGGCCATTTTGCCCCCCTCCAGCCTGCGCTCACCTGCCGGCTGCGCTTGGACGCGTCCTTGGCCGATCGCTGCAGCTTCCCCTTCTCCATGGCGCTAAAATCGGGGTGGAAAGGCAAAAAGGTGCCTGAGAAAGGCCAGCACCCCCCCAGTCCCGCCCGGCAGCCCCGTTTCGGGGTGGTTTTGCCCCGATTGGGCGGCGGGGCTCACCTCAGTCGTCGCTGCAGGGCCGCCTGCCGCCGCAGCCAGCAGTAGCGGACGAGATAGACGAGGGCCACCACCACGGCCACCAGCAACAGAGCCCCGCCGATGATGGAGCCCAGCACGACGCCGTAGCGGGTGGGCACTGCAGGGATGCCAGCATCCCGTCAGCCCCCGCCCGGCCGGAGCGGGGAAACTGAGGCAGGGAGGGGACCGCCGGCGCTGTACCTTTCTCCAGGACGTAGAGCGTGACCTGGGAGGATTTGCCCACGATGTCGGGGGGGTTCTTGACGTCGCAGGTGAAGGTGCCGTTGTCGGTGTAGTCCAGGTTGTGGATGACGATGGAGCCATCCTTGCGGTGGGGGTTGCCCACCCACTCCATCCGCTCCTTGAAGCTGCCCACGTCATCGATGTAAGGCTGGCCCTTGGCGTAGTGGAATATCTAGCGGTGGGGACAGACACACAGACAGCGGGGTCACGGTGCCGCCGGGCATGGCGAGGCCACCCCGTAAGCGGAGCCGGCGCTTACGGAGATGCTGTCGCGGGATCCCTCGGCTTGGAAGTGCCATGTGATGGAGATGTCCTCGGAGATCCACTCGCTGGACCAGAAGCTGCAGGAGAGGGTGACGTGGGAGCCGACGGTGCCGTACACCTCCCGCTGCGTGTACACGTGGATGGAGGACGTCGGGGACGGCCCTGCCGGGGGGGCACAAACCCGTCAGCCCCACGGGGGACCCCAGCGTGGGGATGGTGCCCATCCCCGGGGCCACCGGCCAGTCCGTGCCCCCCACGCGGGCCCCGTGCTGCTACCAAAGGGCTTTTGTTGGCCCCGGAGAAAGCACAAGGACTGGCAGGGGACAGCGGCTCTTTGTGCCACCGCGGGTGCCTTTGTGGGGAGCCTCCGCCCCGGCGTCCCCGCGGCCGGCTCAAAGGGGGCTGTGTCCTGGCGCTGGCTGATGCCCGGGGACGCCGGCGGGGCTGGGGCTGGCACCCAGCACCCCTCTCCCGGCCCCGGGGAGGGGGCTGGTGCTGGGATTCTCCTTGCAGCCCGGTGACGGGGACCGAGGCACGGCCATGGATATGGCCCCGGAGCGTTGCCACCACCAGTGACAATCCCAAAAGCAGACGTGTGGGTGGCCACCAGCCCCACGGCCACCTCCTGGGGATCTGGAGCTCCCCGGTACCCCCCAGCATCCGGGATTTGGGGACCGGCAGCCCTGGTCCCCCGTCCCCAGCTTACCCAGCACGGCGAGGAGCCCGGCGAGGAGGAGGAGGAGGCTGCCGCTGCCCTTGGCACCCTGCGACATGGTGGCTGCCTGTCACCGGCCGGCTCCGAGCCGCATGGAGGGCTGGTGGTGCGCGGGGCCCGGCGGCGTGCCGAAGGGTGCCGGCGGGCCGGGGGCCGAGGTTTAAGAGCAAGCAGCACCGAATGATGCCGGCGGCGCCCCGGCCTCAGGCCAATGGGCGCCGGGCAGCCGGGGCGGTGGGGGCCAAAGGGGTGCTGGGTGCCCCGGACTGAAAGGGGGCATTTAGTTTGGCGATGGGCGAGGAGGGGGAAGCACGCGGCGGGGGGGGGGGCCGGGCACACAACGCCCTTTGTCCGGCTGCATTCCCGCCTGCAGCGGAGGCGGCTCAGCAGGAATGCGGCCGGAGCCGGAGGGCACCGGCACGCGGTCGCGGTCCCCGGTTGGTCCCAGGGACGCACCCGCATGGCGGGGTTCGGGGGTCTCGCGGGGCTTGGGGGTCCCGCGCTGGCTGCGCCGCGGGCTACCGGCACGACCCCTCCTGTCCCGTAGCCGTGGGCCGGCTGCCGGCACCCTCCGGGGTGGTCCTTGCTCCGGCCAAGCGCGCTCCCAGCAGCCTCTGCTCTGGCTCTGTTTTTGGGGTGAAAACACCCCTTTGAGAGGGTGATGCTGGACGTTCCCCCCCCCGGGGCACGGAGTCAGCTGGGGAGCCACCGAAGTGCCACCGCAGTGCCCTTGGCTGAGGGGCAAGTGGTGGTACTTTGGGGTGAAAAACTCCAAAGCGGGGTTTTCCTCCGAAGGTTTTTGACCCAGAGAGTTCGTGGCTGGGGGGGGGGGACGGGACTCGCCCAGGAGCTGCGAGATTTCCCTGCTTCAATGTCCTCCGTTGGCCGCAGCTGCGGGAGAGAGGGGGCTGGGGGGTCCCGGCAGCTCTGGGGTGGACGGGCAGCCCCGGGGGGGGGAATGGGGGGTAACGTGCAGCCCCGGGGGGGGGGAATGGGGGGTAACGTGCAGCCCTGGGGGGTAACGGGGGGGTAACGCGCAGCCCCGGGGGGGGGGGGGAATGGGGGGGGGAATGGGCAGGCCTGGGGGGTAACGGGGGGGTAACGGGGAGCTCCGGGGGGTAACGGGGGGGGGGGGGGGGTAACGGGCAGCCCTGGGGGGTAACGGGGGGGTAATGGGCAGCCCTGGGGGGTAACGGGGGGGTAACGCGCAGCCCCGGGGGGGGGGAATGGGGGGGGTAATGGGCAGGCCTGGGGGGTAACGGGGGGGGAACGGGGAGCTCCGGGGGGTAACGGGGGGGGGGTAATGGGCAGCCCTGGGGGGTAACGGGGGGGTAATGGGCAGCCCGGGGGGGTAATGGCAGCCCCTGGGGGGCAACGGGGGGGTAACGCGCAGCCCCGGGGGGGGGGAATGGGGGGGGTAATGGGCAGGCCTGGGGGGTAATGGGGAGCTCCGGGGGGTAACGGGGGGGGTAATGGGCAGCCCTGGGGGGCAACGGGGGGGGGGGGTAACGGGCAGGCCCAGGCGGTAACCAGGGGGGTAATGGGCAGCCCGGGGAGTAAGGGGGGGTAACGGGCAGCCCTGGGGGCAATGGGGGGGGGTAACAGGCAGACCCGGGGGGTAATGGGGGGGGGTAATGGGCAGCCCTGGGGGGTAATGGGGGGGGTAACGGGCAGGCCCAGGGGGGCAATGGGGGGGTAACGGGGGGGGGGGTAACAGGCAGCCCTGGGGGCAATGGGGGGGGGGTAACGGGCAGACCCGGGGGGTAATGGGGGGGGGGGGGTAATGGGCAGCCCTGGGGGGTAATGGGGGGGGGTAACGGGCAGGCCCAGGGGGGTAAGGGGGGGGTAATGGGCAGCCCTGGGAGTAAGGGGGGGGTAACGGGCAGCCCCGGGGGCAATGGGGGGGGTAATGGGCAGGCCCAGGGGGGGTAAGAGGGGGGGTAATGGGCAGCCCTGGGAGTAAGTGGGGGGTAACGGGCAGCCCCGGGGGGGGATAATGGGGGGGTAACGGGCAGGGCTGGGGGTAATGGGGGGGGTAATGGGAGGGTAATGGGCAGCCCCAGCCGGTAATGGGCAGCCCCGGGGGGGGTAATGTGGGGGTAACGGGCAGGGCTGGGGGTAATGGGGGGGGTAATGGGGGGGGGTAACGGGCAGGGCTGGGGGTAATGGGAAGCCCTGGGAGTAACTGGGGGGGATAACGGGCAGCCCCGGGGGTGACAGGGGATAACGGGGGGTGCCGGGGGATAACGGGGGGTGCCGGGGCAGCCCCGGGGGATAACGGGAAGCCCTGGGAGAAATCGGGGGGGATAACGAGGGGTGACAGGGGAGCCCCGGGGGATAATGAGGGGTGACGAGGGATAACGGGGGGGTGCCGGGGCCGCCCCGGGGGTGACGGGGGGGTGAGGGGGCAGCCCCGGGGGATAACGGGGGGTGCCGGGGGATAACGGGGGGTGCCGGGGCCGCCCCGGGGGGTGACGGGGGGTGACAGGGGGTGAGGGGGCAGCCCCGGGGGTGCCGGGGGGGGTGAGGGGGCAGCCCCGGGTTGACGGCAGCCCCCGCCGGCGGGGGCGGAAGTGAGTCACTGCCGCTTCCGGCGTGCGGGGCGCTCCAAGATGGCGGCGCTGGCGTTGAGGTGACTCCCGGGGGGGGCCGGGCCGGGCGCCGTAGCGGGACCCACGGCCTCGGGAGCGGCTGCGCGGTGCCGCGGGCGGACGGGCCGGTTGTCCCGTCCCGGCGGGGCCGGGTCCCGCCGCTCGGCCGGGCCGCGGTGCTGGCGGGCGGTGCCGGCCCGGCGGGGGCGGGGGCGGCGCCCCGGGGCCGCGCACGGAGCCCCGGGAGGGCCGGGCCGCGGGGTGCCCCGTCCCGGGACGGCTTCCAGCCCCTGGCCCGGCCGTGGGTAAGGGCCCCCGGAGCGGGGACGGGCCACGCCGCCCCGCCTGCGGCAGCCCTTGGGCCCGGTCTGCCCCGGGCCCGCCCCGGCCCCTGCGCCCTGGGGCGCCGCCGTTTCCCTGGGGCTCGCCGGGGCTCTGGAAGCGCCGGGGCTCCGTGACTCGGCCCTTGCTGTGTCTGCGGTGGGAACGGGGTCCGTGTCCCTGCGGCCCCCCCCCTCCCCGCTCCGGCGGCTGCGGGGAGCCGGTGAGGCCTCGCCCCCTCCGCCGCAGCCAGCCCCGGGGGCAGCCCCGGCGCCGGGGCAGGGCAGGAGCCCGGGCCCCCCTCGGGCTGCGGGGGGGAAGCGGAGGCCCGGGAGCTCTGCGGGGCTGGGGCGAGGCCGGCGGCTGATTGCCGCCGAGAAGGGCGGTGAGCCCTGCGCCGTCCCGCTCCCAGTCTGCAGCCTCTCCCCGTCCCTCGCTCCTGCGGCTCTGGGGGGACAAACGTCCACGTTCTCACCCAGCCGGTGCTGGGGGGGATGGCCCCCACCTCGCGGGGCCACCTGGCAGGGTGCTGGGGGCTTCGGAGGAGCTCAGCGGTCCCATGCAGAAGCGTGTCCCGCCGTGCCCGGGGTGCTGAGCAGCGACGGGAAGGGCGTTGCGTTCGCTTGGCCTGAAGGCGCCTCTTCCCATCTGCCACCCCCACCGAAAAGTTTTGTGCTTCCTCGAGGCTGTGACTGTCCTCCTCCCAGCCCCCATTTCCAACATTCTCCTCTTTGATATCAACCTGGAGACAGTGGTTTGGGATTTCATTCTCTTAATTTATTCTCTTTCTAGCAGCAGTTGGAGCCGTCACGCTTTGGTGGAAAGCTCTTTGTTGCGTGTGCGGGTTTGTTTAAAGGCAGGATCTGCCGGCGGGGGGGGACTCCGATACCTGCTTGGGCGGGCGCCCCGCAGCTGCTGCTTGAAAAACAAGAGGGGAGTCGCTCGCTCTGGTTTGAAGCCTGCGACCGCTCGCTTCATCTTGTGTCTGCTTCTGCTTGTCAGATGAAAGAGCATATCTAATCACTTCTCATCTGCCTCCTCCGTGGCGGAATCTGAGTGATTTTTTTAGACCCGTCTTGTGGAATAAACGTTAACGACGTCTATCAACGTGACGCTGAGCCGATGCTGCTCCAGAGCTGTCCCCCCGCGACTCCCAAAATTCTCCTCCTGACCTAACGGAGCTGCGTGGTGGGGTGTGCGCAGCCAGTGCTGTTCCACCACCGGCTGTTTATAGACGTCTCGTCTGAGCTGCTTTATGCTTGTCCTTCTGCAGCCCCACCTGAGCAGCTGCGCTCTGTAAAGTCCCTGATAACAAACACCATCTGCGGCGCCCGCAGTCTTTGCACCCTTCGGGCACGGGGCGGAGCGGGAGTTGGCTGGGGTGCCCTGGGAAGCTCTCAGTGGGAGTCCGGAGGATCCTTTTTTAGGGCCAGTTCCTTTTAAAAAAACGTGTTTATCAATGATCTGTAAGGAAATGCAAGTTAATGGAGGAGGAGCTGGAGAAGATGCAACAACTTAGAGAATGATAAATAATGAAGAGGACAGGTCCTTGGTACGGAGTGACCTTGATTGCTTAGCCGGAGGGCTGTGTTTTGCAAGCGATAGTCGTTGCACTGAAGCAAGATGCTTTGCATCTAAAAAACATTAAAATTGAGCCCAGAGGATGGGGAGTGTAGCTTTGAAAAAATGCAAACGCCTTGTGCATTTTATTCTTGTTTTGAATGTTGTGTGTGATTTGGAGCCAGCCCTCCCTCTTCCACCAGCACGGCCCCCAGGAGAGGTGTTGAGCGGCTTCCGTAGAAGGAGAGATGAAGTAGGTTTGGCCTTTTAATCTGGAAAAGCGGACTGAGGAGGGCATGAGCGAGGTGTATAAATCATTAATGGTCTGCGGGTATTTATCGTTCACCTCCTCTCCCCTGCGCAAGAACCGGCAGGCGGTGGCCGGCGCTGGTCCGTGGGGGCTCGGGTCAGGCCGGGAGCTGGTTCTCTGCATCTGGTTAAGCCATGAGAATTGGTGCTGGAAGTTGGGGGGGTTGGGAGGCGGCAATGTGATTTCGTGGCGAAAAAAGCCATTTGCTACGGATTGAAACCGTCTGGCTTGGGAAGTGCCTGAGCTGCACATGGTGGTGGGTGCTGCCATGCGTTTCCTGAGACTTTTCTCCGGGGATCCCTTGTCAGCTGCTCTCGGACGCGGTGGTGGCCTTGGTGGAGGTTCGCTGGGCTCAGCCCTTGCCGTGTCCCCCTGAAGCTCTCGCTCTTGCTGTCAGGCTGCGCTTCAGGGAGGGCGTTGATAAACCAGAGACGGTTCAAAGAAGGGTTTTCAATCGGAAATGTTGCACTGCAGCATGGGGTGGGTTCTGCATTGCCGAAAATTCATGCATCCAGCCGGGACGCTTTCCGAAAAAGCTGCTGTGTTTCAAGTCCGGCCTTTGAACGCGAGGGAGGATTTTGAAAGGAAACATCCTAACGATCATTTACACAGGAACTCGGAGTGGTTAATAATAATGACTTTTGTTTTGGATTTACACCTGGTGAAGAGCTGACCTCCAGATGTTTTTCCTACCGCATCCTTGAGACCGGCTGTAGGACAACTGAAGAGCAGCAGAGCTTCGTTTGTCTACTGCTGTGAAAGAAACAGCGGGAGACGCTGGTACAGATGCTCGTGCATTCGAGAAGATTAATTAGTGTCTGTCGCTGTGCCGCAGATGAGCACGCCAAACGTGATTACACACCTCGTTCTCGTTGCGTCGTCAGGAAAGGCAGCGCTGCCTGTTACGCTTTGTCCTGGAGAGGAGCGGGTGCTGCAGATTCCAGCCCACATGTGCAAATGCTCGAGCTGCGCTGGGCCGGGGGCCTGTTCCTCCCTGTTCCTGGAGAGATGCCCTTGAATGTCAGAGTCACGGTTACTACAATCGCTCCGCAGAGAGCGGCACCCACTCCTTCGGGCGCCACAAAATCCCTTTTTACCTCCTGCCCTGCGCCTCGGCGCGGCTGAAACGCTGCGTGCGCTGGGCTGCGACAGTGACCTCCCGTCTCGCTGGTGCTCGGAGCTTGGTGAATGGTGGCAGCAAAATGCTGTCATGAAAATAAGTGTTTGGAGGAAGGGGGGTTGATGTCTTCATCTTCCGCACGTGGAGAGCGGTGGCCTGAACCAGCCCTTTCCGCCGAGCTTGGCAGATGCGCCTTTCTGGGGACGTGTGCCGCCCCGATAATTGCTGTAGTGAGAGTGAAAAATGGACTGCCTCAGCGTAGCTGTGAGCTTAGAGTGCTGTTTATGGCTGTCTTACAAACAAGGTATTACAAGCTGAGCCGACTAATTATGGGGTGTCGTAAAGAATGAACCCCCGGGCGGAGCCTCGAGACTCTAGTTAAGAGCTCAGTGTAAGAGGGAGAAGATTTGTGGAGGAGCAGCCCAGATCCTCTCGTGTTAAGATTGATTTTAAGATACGAGCCACTGAAGTGGCGAATCCCCTCCCCGGCCTCATCTTGCTGGCATTTTCTGGCGTTTATTTGGCACTCACAAAGCCTTTCTACCTTCTCTCTTGCAGATATGTCGGTCGGCGATGCCTGCTGGCTCGGCTTGGCCCCAGCCTTTCTGTGCGACAGTGAGTCCGAGGTTTTACTGAGAGTAACGGGATTAAGCTCTTCCCCGAGGGATCCTGTCTAAGGCTTTGGGGCATGCATGTGCTCCATCCGCTCAGTAATTCTGCTCGATCAACGCCGTGTTTTAGCTGGGCACTTACCGCCTCATGCTGCCACATTTACAGAGGGGGTGGGGATCAAGGGAGAGCCTGGCTGGCTGCTGCGGTGGGCCTGGGTCTCTTGTGGGGTGGCCGTACCCCCGTCACCCCTCTGTGCGACAGCTTTTCACCTGAGGCAGGCTGGGAGCCGCAGAAACCCTCTTGTTCCCGTGCTGCCGGGCTTAGGGAGAAATAGTTATTTTCTGCTAAATTGGGCTGTAAGCGTAATTGCTGTGTAATCTCGGGAACATTAAATGACAAGCTCTTTATTTGGTACAGCATGCAATTACCATGGCAGTAAAGAGCAGGTTGCATGTTATCAGTATTATATAATGTGTTATCTGATATCCTATACCCTGATTTGGGCGGTGCTGGGCGGGGGGGTGGCTCGGCTCTGCTGGCTGAGTGGATTCCAGCGCAACAGCTTCCCGTCCTGTGTATTATTATTATTATTCACTTGGGAGAGCTGGCAGCGATCCTCTCCTTGCCTGTGACCACGAACAGCTGGAGCTGTTCTTTGTGCTGCTGTAGTCAAAGTCAGCCGGGAGCTCGTGTCCTGCGAGATGGAAAGCTGCGGCAGCAAAGCCCGCGCGGAGCAGGCAGGGGTAAAACGCTGCCCATCTCTCTGCACCTCCCATCTCCTCTTCTTTTGCAGCGTTGTCCCGATGGGAACGACGGCCAAGGAGGAGATGGCCCGCTTCTGGGAGAAGAACACCAAGTCCAATCGTCCCATGTCCCCTCACATCAGCATTTACAAGTAAGAGCCTTCCTGGCCTCCTCAGCTTTGCGCTGGGGCGCTTCTGGGCTCTGGCACACGACAGCCCTGTCCCCAGAGGCACCCTTGGGTGGGAAGGCGGTGCGCGTTCCCACTGTCAATGCAGGCGGAGGATGGGGAAACCCACTGCGCTGTGAACAGTCTGCGCTGTGAACAGTCTGCGCTGTGTGCGGGAATCATAGAATTCATCGAATTGTTTAGGTTGGAAAAGCCCTTTAAGATCATCCAGTCCAACCAGTAACCTACACTACCAAGTCCACACTAAACCAATCAAGGGTAGACCAGACTAAACCATGTCCCCAAGTGCCACCTCTGCCCGTTTTTTGAACACTTCCAGGGATGGGGACTCCCCCACCTCTCTGGGCAGCCTGTTCCAATGCTTGACCACCCTTTCCGTGAAGAAATTTCTCCTAATATCCAACCTAAACCTCCCCTGGTGCAGCTTGAGCCCTTTTCCTCTCGTCCTATCGCTAACTACATGGGAGAAGGCCTCCCCCACCGAGTTGGTGACACTGTTTTCGTATGGAGTGTTGGGGAGGGGTACAGTCCCCCCCTGAGGTGCGCCTCGGGGTGCTCGGGCAGGGCAGCGTTTCCAGATGTGCCGCTGAAAGGCAGCTGCCTCCGCGGAGGGCGGTTGCGCAGAACGGCGCGTCCTGCTGCCAAGTTGGCGGTCCTCGGGGGTGGAGGCAGGAGGCTGACTTGGGGCTCTCGGGTTCGCTCCTCAGAAAGGTGACGGCTTCTTTGGGGCCGCCTCCGTCGCTTTTCCAGGTTCTCTCGTTTATCCGGGAGCCTGGATGCCCAAACCCTGCCCCTTTGTTCCGCTGCTGCAGGAGCATTACAGTCTTCTGTTTCATCTCCCTTTAAGCTTTCTCAGCAGACGCCCTTCCCCTTCCCAAACCCGTGCCAGTGGCATTTGCCATTCCCAAGCTGCCTCTGCAAATTCCCCTGTCTCTCCCCTTTTGCTCTGGCTGGATTCCTTGAATAGCTCCGAGTACAGAAATACCCACCAGCAGCACAGAGCTCTCTAGGAATAGACGGGCTGTGCTTTGTCCCGTGGCCTCGGAGGCCTCCCTGGTGTTGTGCCCTGTTTTGCTGACGAGGTTGGTTGTTTTGCAGGTGGTCCCTGCCCATGGCGATGTCCATCACGCACCGGGGCACCGGCATTGCGCTGAGCTTAGGTGCGTGCATCTCCCACCTGCCTGTGGCGACGGAGGGCGGGGGCTGCGGGAGGGAAGACCCCTCTGACGGATTTGGAGACCTGACTCCAGGCGGATGTTTTCTTTCCTCTGTCCCCAGCTTCACCGATGGGTTTTCTCCTGGGAAACCTGTGCTTTGTCCTCTCCCTTTCTCCATCCCCTGAATATCTCCCCATCCCCATTTCTCTGTCCCTGGGTCCTCTTGTGCTGTGAGTGGCTCCAGTCCTGCAAAGGCAGCGATGCTCCCCCGTACGTAAAAGCCTTCGAAGCCTTTGTAGCACTGTGGCCTGGCTTGGCAGCTTTCTTCAGGGCCTTCCTCAGCCTGGAAAAGGCCGATCTGCCGCTCCATTTCTCAGCCCTTCTCTTCTGGGGCTGTTTTTTGCTCATTTACCCTTACAGGAAACCCTGTGTGAGGGAAAGACTGACAGGCAGGCAGAGCTCAGAGGATTTTCCTTAGCACAGGTGGAGTTTTTCAGCTTCCTGGGAGTGGCTGCTGCTTTCCCAGAGATCCCGGTGGGGTAGAAGGCAGTGCCAGCGTCAAAAACTGATAAACTCCCTCCAGCAATTTGACTTGCATGGTTTGACTGAGTGATAGGACATCTAACTGTGAAAGGCTGTTTTATGTCCATTAATGCTCTCTCATGGCAGCAGGAAGGTGTTTCTCTGGTTGCTCCCTGTTGAGTTGGGGGGGAGCTGGGTTGGTGTTTGCAGGAGGGCAGAGAGCGAAAGGACTCAGGAAGGAGGTGCAGGACTGAGGACTTGTGTTCATCACGCAGCGGAGCGAGAGGGAGCAGCGAGAGCTGCGGCCTGCCCCTCCCAGCCTGGCCTCTGTGAGGGCTTGGGAGCTGGGCTCCTAGAAAAGGGCGTGCACATGCCCTCCTGCTCCGGTATCCGCATGGCAGAGCCGTGGTGAGGGCTTGGCTCTGCTCCCAGGCTCCGCTCCTCTCCGGCCAGCCGGCTTGTGCCCAGCTCTGCCTCGCAAAGAGCGGCACGCGTCCTCTGCGGGAGAGCAGCTGAGTGCTGCCTGCTCCGAGCAGGGCAAGGTGACTGCCGGCGTGCAGCCTGTGAGCCCAGCTGGCTCCTTCGGGGTGGCTGCCTGCCTTGCTCCGTGCGTGAATCCAGGGCATCGCACGGCAGCCGTGCCGGCCCCACCTGGCTTAGGGATTCTTATCTCCAGGAGCTCGGGACGTGCCTGTGAGCCCTGTGGTCCCCATCCAGCTTGCTGTCAGATGGGCCGAGCTGGCAGGTCCGCTGTTGCCTTTCTGCTCCGATCCATCAGCCTCTGCCGTAGGGGAAATCATCCCCTTCCCGGGCCGATCGAGCATGAAGGAACATCGCTTCTGCCAACCACAGCTCGGCAGCCAGGAGAAGGAGGGGGAAGTGTTCAACTCCTCTCCGTCAAGGCCTGTAATTACAGGAGCCTCTGACTTCCCGCGCTTCTCGCAGGGCAAACACAAAGGCCATTGAGGAGACAAGTGGCTGAGCGAGGAAGCAGCTGGCTGACTCGCGCTGCCAGCGCCGGCCTCAGCCGAGGTGCTCAAGCTAGCGTGCCGCAGTGTAATCAGGCGCTATTGAGCGGAGGGCGAATCGCGAATTGGCTGACTGCTGGCTGCGATCGTTCCCGTTCTTTTGGCAGCACCATCTGGAGGAACCCTCTTGGCCTAGAAACGAAGAGGAGAAGCTGCTGCGGCGCTTGCAGCTAGTGCAGCCACGCGTGTCAGGCTGTCTTTTTGTCTGCCGGTTCCTTTGCTGGTCCCCGCTGAGGCGGCTTCGCTACGTCGCTGCCTGTGTCGGTGGCTGGCGGTGGGGGGGTTTGTTGTCCCGAGATGTGGATCTAGGGATTTTGTTGAAGAGCTGCCACCTTACATTTCTGAACTTTGTTGTCCCTTTAACCTTGAATTTGGGCTGGTTTGGCTGCAATTGCATGAGCTCACGCCAGCTTGGTCTCTGGGTGTTGTATGAGTAATGCAGCCCCTGGTGCAGGACCCAGATTCGGTGCGTTGCTGTCCCAGTTTGAGTCCTCAGCACCCCGGGGTACACTGTCACAGTGCGGCTGGCACTGCCACCAGACGGGCACGGCCCTTCTCCCTCCTCCTTCCTCCGCAGGCTGCCATGAGCTGATGGTGGTTCAGGCCGTGTCGCAGACCAAACCAGAGTCGCAGAGGTGGCCTGGGGCTCTTTGCGGGGTTCGTAATGCTTCTGCTGGCTTGACCTGTGGGCTTTGTCTCTCCCAGGAGTCTCCCTCTTCGGTCTGGCTGCCCTGCTGCTCCCAGAACAGTTTCCCCACTACCTGGCCATGGTGAAGTCGCTCAGCCTGGGGCCCGCTCTCATCTACTCTGCTAAGTTTGCTCTGGCTTTCCCCCTCTCCTACCACACCTGGAACGGAATCCGACACCTTGTGAGTAGCCCCTGAGAGGGGCCGTGTGCGTGCTTGGGGCTGCGAGGGAAGGGAAGCGTCTGCCGGCTGTGGGAACGCTGCGTGCGGCGCCTCGGAAGGTGCCCTTGGAAATGGGAATTAGTCACCTCAAGTGCTTCAGAACCTCGCTGCTATTTTTGGGTACGTTTAAGTTGCAAAGAGCATTGCTACGCTGGCACTTCACCAGGTGGCACAGCTGGTTGAAGCATCTCCTCGGCTGCGGGAGAGGGACGAGGGGTGGTGGGGAGCAGCGTTACGGCTGGGGGACGCGTCCACGGAGCTTGAGCCCCGCAGAAGTGCCGCACGTTGCTTACCCTCATCATGCAGCCGCTGCGCTGTGATCTTCCAAGTGCTTTAACGAGCCCAGAAGATGTGTGGCAGAGGATTAGAGACGGCGCTGCCTGTGCAGAAAGTAACCTGTGATGTTTGCCCTGGGCTGAAGCGAGGAACAAGCAGCGCCGTTCAGCTGAGCTTCCTGTGTTTGATGAAGGAGAGGGAGCTGGAGAACTGAGAGTTTTCTTGCTGGGAACAGTACAAGACGTGCTGTTTTTTGTAGTTGATTTTGTGTTTTCTGTAGCTCCAGATAGGTTTTACGGGAGCAAATTGCAAAGGCAGCTGGCCCGGAGCGTGACATGATCCTTCTGCTCTGGCGGGGGGGAGCATCACGTGCAGAGCCGCGCTGCAGACGTGGGCTTGCGCTGTGGGCGCTGATGGCTTCCGGTGTTTCCAGCGTGGAAACTCAGGACTTGAGCACTTTTGGATGTTGTATCCTGTACCCGGGAGCGGCCATTACAGGTGCTCCTGTCAGAGTGCCAGGAAGCACCTGGCCGAGCTGTTGGGGTGAACAACAGCGGTGTGCTGCGAGAGCAGCCCCCTCTGCGGGGCCTCGGGGCCGATGGTGGCCGGCCAGCGGTGCCGTGAGTGCTCGTTATCTGCTTTTCAAGCACTCAGCGTCAGAGGAGGTCTCGGAGCACGGGGCCTGCAGCTGGCTGAGCCCCGCTCGCTCGTGGAGACGCTGTCGGGCAAATGGAGCAGTCATAACCGGCTGTTTGTTCGGAGCGTCGCGAGCCGAACGCGTGCTGGAGTCTCTGACTGCACGTATATATTAGGGTGCCAATTAAATTGAGAAGAAAAGAAGCAGCGTTGGCTCCCCAGTGACAGAAGGGGAGTCGACAGGGAGCGGGTTCAGTTTAGTGCCTCTGCCCCAGGTGCTTCTCTGCTTCGAGCCCTGGGGGCTTGCTGGCAGGCTGGGAGGAGGCGTGCGCTCCCCAGCTGCCCTCAGCCACCCCGCTTTTGCTTGATCCAAGGCAGGTGAGAGGTGCAAACCCACCTGGGATACCTGAGGAACTGAGGACCCCCCAGCTCCAGGCTGCCGTTGCAGCGTCCCTCCCTCCCGTCCAGGCTCAGCCTGGCCTCCGCGCCTCGCACCGTGCCCCGGGGGCGTATGCGGAGGTGCGGGGGGCTGAGGCTCACCCCTGCCCGCGGGGATGTTAGCGCTGCCTCAGATCTGCGGCTTGTGCGGTGCTTTATAACCTATTTCTGTCAGCAGGAGAGAAGCGAGCGGAGAGCAGCTGCCGCTTTTGAAGTGAACCTGGCGCGCTGCGGCTGTTGGGGATTAGGGAGAGCTCGCGGGCAGCTTTGCCGATAGATGCGGGGGCTTGGTGGGGGCTAAGCTTCCTCTGGCACGGCGCACGCCTGCCTGCACCCAGGGACACCCCTCCCTGTTGCCCTGCAGCGATGGGCGCTCGTAGCCCTCCCTCCGGTCTGTATCCGGTAGTCCAAAGGCTGTTTTTCGGGGTGGTCTTGCTAGCTTTTATCAGAAAGATGGTGCCTTTCTGCCTGCGGCTGGCACATCAGGGACCGTCTCAGCCCTGTTGAATTAACCCTGCTGTGTCTCTTCTCTTCCGCAGGTGTGGGACCTGGGGAAGGGCTTCAAGATCCCCCAGGTCAACCAGTCCGGGGTGCTGGTCCTGATCTTGACCCTGCTCTCCTCCGCGGGCCTTGCGGCGATGTGAAGGTACCTCCCGGCCGTGTGAAGGTACCTCCCGGTTGACGACCTCCCTTTTTATTGGAAGATTTGCTCCGTCCTGGCACACCTCAAGATGTGCGTGGAGAGGGAGGTGGGAGGACAGGCTCCTGAGTAGCTACAAATCTTTGGGGAAGGTGGCGCTTCCCCTCCTTGCAAATCTCGTGGATGATCAGAGTTGCTTTTCATTAGCCCGGGTGATGTGCTGACCCCCTCTTAGTGGCGGGGGGAAACAGGCCAGGCTGTCTCCTGCCGTGCCACCCTCCCGAGCAGCCACGGAAAGCCGGGCACAAATTAACAGCCGATCCCGGCACATTCAATCGCTTGCAGAGAGCTGCCTAGCTTCTTCCAGGCAAACTCCAGGGCGTTTCTTTTCTCTGCTCTGTCCCCAAGCTTGAGACAATGCTGAATCTGTGTCCCCGCAGGCCCGAGTGGGCTCGGGGACGGTTGGTAGCGCGTGTGTAGGCCTGGTGCAGGACAAGCATCTCCATTGAGGCAGCCCGTGCCGGGGCAGGGAGAGCAGGCGGAGCTGCCAACGCCGGCACCCAGGAGGGGAATGGGTGATCGGTGCCGTCCAGGTGCCGCGCCGGCCACAGGACCCTGCGCTTTCCGAGCCTGGCAGCGTGAGCTGGCTGGGATGGGGTGCTCAGACCTGCAGAGGTTCAGTCCCCACTGTCCTTGAAATGTCGTGATTCAGCCAGCTTTGGGGCCCTGGAGCCCCTGCCAGTGAAAACATCTGATTTTCCCCTCTTAGGAAGTTACTCCGTCTCTGGCACGATGGGAGGGACGTGGTTTTGCAGTTGTGTGTTGCCACTAGCTATCGTTTCAGCACTTGTCGCTCGTCCACCTTCACAATAAAGCAGCCTTGATCCTTCACACTGAGCCGCCGAGTTTGTCGTCTGTGCTCAACAGCGTTCGCTGAGGTGAAGTCGGCCGGGAAGGGGTGTTTTGCTCTGCGATCCGGGGTCACCACTTCCGCGAGGAGCCGGGCGATGGAAAAACAAACTGTTTGCAGCGTTTAGAGGCAGGTGTAGTGCCTGACCTTTGGAGCTGGTGGGTGCAGGGCTGACTTGTTTGTGAAATGCTGCCAGCCTGGCAGAAAGGAATTTCCTACCTGGACTGCGGTTGGTTGTGCTGGTACAAACGCCTGCGCGAGGTCCAGGAGCTTTTTGCTCAAATTGGCCAATTTTTAATGTTTGCCGCTGAGAGCAAAGCTTTGCAAAGAGGACGCTCCCCGTCAGGAGCTCTGTCCCATTATCCCGTCCCAGCGAGGGTCTCGGCTCCGTTTCAGGAAGGATCCTCCTTCCCGTTCACATCATCAGCTGGCAAAATGTTAGCTTTTTGGGGAACATCTGCTCTCTTCATTGGGCTTTTGATGGAGACCTGAAGTGGCAGGGGGGGGAGCCGGTCCAGTAACGCTCTCCAAGATCCCTCGCGCCGGCTGGGCTTGTTTCCGTGTGATTGCTTTTACTCCCGTCACCAATCCGAGCCCTGTTCCTCCCGCTCGCTCAGCGCCTCTGCCTGCCTGCTGAACCTACAAATCTGCCAGTCCTTTAATTAGCTGAAGGCATCGCAGCCCCGAGGGGACATGGAGACTCGGAGATGAGAAATCAAAGGAGGAAAAAACCGTCTGCTGTCAGCATGGCAGAGGGAGAAGACTTACTGCCGAATCACGTGCGGTGTAGCCGCGTGCCCCAGCAGGAGAGAGCTTCTGGGTGAAAACGAACATATTTTAGCTTTAAACCAATTACTTCCTGCAGTTGCTGAAACGGCTTTTATTTGGAACCCGCTTCTGCTCGCTGATGAGCTATTCTGCGGTGCGTGCCAGCTGCTAACGAAGTTAGACTTCGCTGCGTCTCTCAGCTGTGCTTTGCAGATGTTGTTTCCCTGTGGTGGGGGGCCGGCAGCGCTGCCCCACGGCTGGGGCAGACCCACCGCGGCCGCTTTCCCCGGGGATGGGAGATGAGGCCAGAGCTGCCTCTCTTCCCCCCGACAAGACACCGGTTGAGGAATGGATGAAACCAGCCTGCAGCGGTGGGATTTGCGGTGTTCGGCGTGGGGAGAGGCCGGGTGAGCCGTGAGCAGCTCCGGGCCTGTGGCTGGTGGGGAGCGGCTGAGGGAGCTGGGGGTGTTCAGCCTGGAGAAGAGGAGGCTGAGGGGAGACCTGATCGCTCTGCAGCTCCTGACAGGAGGGGGTAGTGAGGGGGGTGTTGGGCTCTTCTCCCAAGGAACAAGCGATAGGACGAGAGGAAATGGGCTCAAGCTGCACCAGAGGAGGTTTAGGTTGGATATTGGGAGAAATTTCTTCACGGAAAGGGTAGTCAAGCATTGGAACAGGCTGCCCAGAGAGGTGGGGGAGTCCCCATCCCTGGAAGTGTTCAAAAAACGGGCAGAGGTGGCACTTGGGGACATGGTTTATTGGGCATGGGGGTGTTGGGTTCATGGTCAATGATCTTAGAGCTCCCTTCCAACCTTAATAACCCCCAGTTTTTACTTTCATTAAAAATAATGCAGCCACCAAGGCAGGAAACACAAAATTGCTACTCTCCCCTTTAACTGGTTTAGTGGTGGACTTGGTAGTGTGAGGTTCATGGTTGGGCTGGATGATCTTAAAGGGCTTTTCCAACCTCAACGATTCAATGATCCCACGTTTCCAGCACGAGATGCGATTAAATGGGACGAGCAAAGATACAACCCAGAGAGGGTACCGCGTCCCACACCGAAGCACCGCGCAGACCCACGCAGCCCGGACCTGCCTGGGGTCTGCCCTGAGCTACAGAAACCAAACACGGGGCCTTATTTTATTTTTTTAAAACTTGTATTTTTCCAATTGCCATGAAAACACAAGCGCGGGCCGTGTGGTGCTGCCCCGGCGCTGGCCTCGCTCAGGCGGCTTTGAGATGTTTCCCTTCCTCACCCTTGGGGGTAGGAAGGGGGTTTCTGTCTGTCTGCGTGCCCCAAGGGGTGGATGGTTTTTGCAGGAGAGGCCGGGAGCAGCTGGGGAAGGAAAGGGAGGAGAACGAAGCCGGCTCTGTGCGAGATGGCCGCCCGGCTCTCACGCCTGCGGCTGTTCCTCCGGGACCGGCCTCCCGCTGTCCCGCACGGGGTGATTCCCGGGGATCCCCCCTCCCTGGGGCTCGGCCCCTGCAGAGCTCCCCGGGCTGGGAGCAGAGACCTGCAGCGGGGTGGCTTGCCCGGAGCCGGCTCCCCTCGGAGCGGGGTGGATTAAGGCTGGGATTTTGGGTGAGCCGGCATCCCCACGGCGGAGATCTGTCACAGCGGGCTGGTGCGAGCGCGGGGTTTGTCCCCCGGGCTCGGCTCGTTGGGAGCAAGGCTGGCGTGCGGCCGGGGGCTCCGGGGACGCGTCTGCCTTCAGCTGGACCTCCGTGCAGCCGGGCTGGCGGGAGGGTGGCACCGCGGCCGCGGCTCCTGCTCCAGGAGAGGCCCCGTCGGGCTGGGCGCCCTTGCTGGACGCGCGACCGCTCCTTCGGGAAGGTTCCTTGGCCGTTTGCGCGTCTGACCGAGCCTCCTGGGGCTGTGCGAGAGAGAAGCGTGCTACGCTCCTGGTGCGGCGATGGGGATGAGGGGGGCAGCGGGAGAAGTGGGGGGCAAATGGAGCGGGCAGAACCCCTGGGGCAGGTGGGTCGGGGCCAGCCCGCGCTGCCGTGGAGGGGCTCGCTGCAGGGCCAGGCTCCGCGCTGGGCTCACCGCAGCGCCCGGGGCTGCTCTGCCCGGCAACGCGGCACCGTTGCAGCCGTCCCCGCGGAGAAGCAGGGAGTGGAAAAGGGGAGCTGGGGATTCTGGGGCTCTCTTTGCATCATGGCAGCCCCTATTTTTGGATGCTTTTTTCCGGGAGGAGAGCGGCAGCTTGTGAGCTCCTCCTGCCGGCGCGGCCGCGGCCCGGAGACGAGCCCGGATTTGAGGCGAAGCCAAGGGAGCCCCATGCCAAGAGCAGGGGGAGATGGCAGCCCAAGCACCGGGTGCTGCCGGGCCGAGTGCGCCTGGTCGGATCTACCGGGAACGAGTCTGGAACATCCCGTGGGAGAGAGGGAAGCGGCGCAGGGAGCAGCAACTTTCCCCGTCTGGCTCCGTCTCTGCTGCCTTCTCCCCTCTCCTGCTCTTCCCCAGCCTGGTGTGGGCCTGGGGTGGTACAAAACGCCCCCGAAATCTGCTCGTGGGCCGGGGTGCCGTCCCTGGAACCCCGGAGGGGGTCACCTACCTTCCCGGTGACCTCTGTGCGGAGGCCGTTGCGGGCACGGGTCAGGGCGGTGGGTCGGCGGATCCAGTTAACGAGCTGCGCGGCGGCGGCGGCCGAGCGGGAGGTCAGGTCCAGCCTGGCCGGGGGAATCCTCGGCGGCATCTCCCAGGTCCCCACAAACCCGCCCCACGGCGACGCCTGGGAGCAAAGAGGGGGAGCGGGGTCTGGCGAGGGCCTGGCAGCCCCGGGGAGCCCCGGTGCCGGCCGAGGGGCAGGAGAGGCCGCCTCCGGCCCCCCACGGGTGCCCGTGGACCCGGCTCACCTGGGAGCGGGGCACGGTGGGGAGCAGGTGCCCCCGATCATCGGCAACGATCGGCGTGGAGCCCTCCCGCAGCGAGGGGCGCTGGGGGGGGGGTGGGTGGATGTGTGGCTGGGGGTCCTGGGGCAGTCTGGGCTGGGGCTGAGGGGGGTCCTGGGGGTCCAGGCTGGGGCTGGGGGGTCCCTGGGGGGCTGGGATGGGGCTGGGGGGGGGATCTCAGGGGGTGCTGGGTGGGTCCAGGCCAGGGCAGGGGTGGTCCTGAGGGGTCTGGGCTGGGGCTGGGGGGGTCCTGGGGGTCCAGGCTGGGGCTGGGGCTGGGGGGTCCCTGGGGGTCCAGGCTGGGGCTGGGGGGGGATCTTGGGGGATGCTGGGTGGGTCCAGGCCAGGGCAGGGGTGGTCCTGAGGGGTCTGGGCTGGGGCTGGGGGGGGTCCTGGGGGTCCAGGCTGGGGCTGGGGGGTCCCTGGGGGTCCAGGCTGGGGCTGGGGGGTCCCTGGGGGGCTGAGATGGGGCTGGGGGGGGATCTCGGGGAGTGCTGGGTGGGTCCAGGCCAGGGCAGGGGTGGTCCTGAGAGGTCTGGGCTGGGGCTGGGGGGGTCCTGGGGGTCCAGGCTGGGGCTGGGGGGTCCCTGGGGGGCTGAGATGGGGCTGGGGGGGGATCTCGGGGGGTGCTGGGTGGGTCCAGGCCAGGGCAGGGGTGGTCCTGAGAGGTCTGGGCTGGGGCTGGGGGGGTCCTGGGGGGGGTCTGGGCTGGGACTGAGGTGATTCTGGGGTGTCCTGGGGGTCTGGGCAGGGGTTGGGGGGTCCTGGGGGGGGGTCCAGGCCAGGACTGGGGGGGTGTCGGGGGTCTGGGCCGGGGCTGGGGTGTCCCAGGGGGCCGGGTGGGGCTGAGGCAGGTCCCGGGGGGGTCTGGGATGGGGCTGGGGTGGTTCTGGGGTGTCCCGGAGGTCCGGGCTGGGGCTGGGGTGTCCTGGGGGGGGTCTGGGCTGGGACTGGGGTGGTTTTGGGATGTCCCGAGGGTCTGGGCAGGAGTTGCGGGGTGCCGGGGGGGGTCCAGGCCAGGACTGGGGGTGTCCTGCGAGGTCCGGGCAGGGGTTGTGGTGTCCCGGGGGTCCGGGCTGGGGCTGAGGTGGGTCCTGGGGGGGTCCGGGCTGGGGCTGGGTGGTCCCGGGGGGGTCTGGGCTGGAGCTGGGGGGTCCCAGGGGGGTCTGGGCTGGGGCTGGGGTGGTTCTGGGGTGTCCCGAGGGTCTGGGCAGGAGTTGGGGGGTCCCGGGGGGGGTCCAGGCCAGGACTGGGGGGGTCCTGAGAGGTCCGGGCTGGGGCTGGGGGGTCCCGGGGGGGTGTCTGGAATGGGGCTGGGGTGGTTCTGGGGTGTCCCGGGGGTCCGGGCTGGGGCTGGGGGGTCCCGGGGGGGTCCCGGGGGGTCCGGGCCGGGGGTCCTGGGGGGGTCCCGGGGGGTCCCGGGGGTACCTGCCGGCCGGGCCGGGCCACGCTCCAGTTCCGGAGGCGCTGGGGGCTGAAGGCGTCCTCGTACTGCGGGGGGAGCGGGGCCGGTGGGAGCCCGCACCGGTACCTGCAGCGGCCCCGGTACCGGCCCCGGCCCCCCCGCCCCCACCTGCCCCGCGCCGTAACGGGCCGCCATGGGCCGCGCGCGCCGTCTCCTGGCAACGGCCTCGCGTCACCTCGCGCCGCGCGCGCCCCCTGGCGGCCGCGAGGGGAGCTGCCGGAGGGGTGTGGTCCGTGACGTCAGCGCCAGCCGTTCCGCGCCGGGGCGGGGCGGGGGGGGAGGGGGGAGTGACGGCGGGGTCAGGGGTCAGGGGTCAGGGGTCAAGGCCGGGGCGGGGGGAGCCGGGGGGGCGGGCCGGCCGGGGCAGCCCCGCCCCCGGGACCCCGCCCCGCCCCGGGACCCCCCGGGACCCCCCGGGACCCCCCGGGACCCCCCGCTCCCCACAGCCCCGGGCTGGGCACGGGGGTCGGGGCCGGCGGGAGCCTCGGGGCGGTGCTGGGGTCAGGGTCAGGGTTGGGGTCAGGGTCAGGGTCCGGGTCAGGGTCAGGGTCTGGGTCAGGGTCCAGGTCAGGGTCTGGGTCAGGGTTGGGGTCAGGGTCAGGGTCAGGGTCCGGGTCAGGGTCCGGGCCTGGGTCTGGGTTGGGGTCAGGGTCTGGGTTGGGGTCTGGGTCAGAGCCCAGGTCAGGGTTGGGGTCTGGGTCCAGGTCACGGTTGGGGTCAGGCTCAGGGTCCAGGGTCGGGGTGGGGGTCCGGGTCAGGGTTGGGGTCAGGGTCCAGGTCTGGGTCCGGGTCAGGGTTGGGGTCAGGGTCAGGGTCCGGGTCAGGGTCTGGGTCTGGGTCTGGGTCTGGGTGTGGGTTGGGGTCAGGGTCCGGGTCAGGGTCCGGGTCTGGGTCCAGGTTGGGGTGTGGGTTGGGGTCCAGGTCAGGGTCTGGGTCCGGGTCAGGGTTGGGGTCAGGGTCTGGGTCTGAGTTGGGGTCTGGGTCAGAGCCCAGGTCAGGGTCAGGGTCTGGGGTCAGGGTTGGGGTCTGGGTCCGGGTCAGGGTCAGGGTCTGGGGTCAGGGTTGGGGTCTGTGTCCGGGTCAGGGTCCGGGGTCGGGGTGGGGGTCTGGGTCTGGGTCCGGGTCAGGGTTGGGGTCAGGCTCAGGGTCCAGGTCAGGGTCTGGGTCTGGGTTGGGGCCAGGGTCTGGGTCAGGGCCTGGGTCGGGGTCTGGGTCCGGGTCAGGGTCAGGGTTGGGGTCTGGGTTGGGGTCCAGGTCAGGGTCTGGGTCAGGGTCAGGGTCTTGGTCTGAGTTGGGGTCTGGGTCAGAGCCCGGGTCCGGATCAGGGTTGGGGTCAGGGTCCAGGCTCGGGGTTGGGGTCTGGGTCCAGGTCAGGGTCAGGGTCCGGGGTCAGGGTGGGGGTCTGTGTCTGCGTCTGGGTCAGGGTCTGGGTCCAGGTCAGGGTCAGGGTCTGGGGTCGGGGTGGGGGTCTGTGTCTGCATCCGGGTCAGGGTCAGGGTCCAGGTCTGGGTCTGGGTCAGGGTTGGGGTTAGGGTCAGGGTCCGGAGTCAGGGTTGGGGTCTGGGTCCGGATCGGGGTCTGGGTCCAGGTCTGGGTCCGGGTCAGGTTTGGGGGTCAGGGTCAGGGTCAGGGTCGGGGTCCAGGTCTGGGTCTGGGTCGGGGTCGGGGTTATCGTTAGGGTCACCCTTAGGGCAAGACTCACCTGGGGGTCAAGGCCAGCCTCGTGGCCAGCGCTGCACTGGGGTTAGGATCCAGATTAGGGTCAGGGCACCCCGGGCCCCGTCGCCGTTCGGAGCCGCCCCCGCTCCCCGCTCCCGCCCTCCCTCCCGCCGCGGGTGCCCGGGGGCCGCGCTGGCTGTGCCCCCCCCCCGCCCCAGACCGCGCAGCAGCCCCCGGGCGACGGCTCCCCGGCACATCCCGGCTCGCCCGGCGTCCCGGCCGGCGCAGGGCACCCGTGGCCGTGCGGCAGCGTGCCCTGGCAGCGGCCCCAGAAAGCACCCATGGGTGCTGTGGGGTTGTGTCAGCGGCGTCCGCATAGGGACGCCGGGACGGGCGCTGCCGGGAGCGTGCCGGGTGCCCTTGCCGCTGCCACGGCGTTAACCAATCCATCCCAGCATGAGCTTTCCTCCACCGCGCCGGCGAACCGGTGCTGCTGACCCCCGGCGCCTTTCCCGAGCGCGGTGCCGGGGCCGGCGGCTGCCTCCTCCCGGGGCCGCGCAGCAGGGCGGAGGCGAGGGACGACGGGACAGCGTTGAATTCACTTTAGTTTATTTCTTTTCTTTTTTTTTTTTTTTTTTTCTTTCTTTCTTGTTCCAAACTGCGAATCCTGGTGCCAATGGCGTCTCGTCTCGAATAACACCCAATTGCTAAAGCCAATGCGGGAGCGCTGGCGGCACCGGGCCGGAGGCGGGAGGCTGCCGGGCAGCCGGTTCGGGCGATTCGGGGCTGCCACGTCCCTGCTCGACGCCGAGGGGACGGGCCGGAGAGAAATAAATATTGCTGCACTAGTGAGGGATGCCTCCGGGAGCGGGGCCGGCAGCCGCCCCGAGAGCCGGGCTGTGGCTTGGGGGGGGACATACAAAAAAGGGGCCCAAAAAAAAAAAAAAAAAAAAGGAAAAACCAACGAAACAGAGTGATGAACCGAACGAAGTTTGCTGGAAGCTGGGGCTGATTCGGGGGTGGGGGGGCGGAAGGAGCTGGATTCCTGACTTCAATCTTCACGGCGAGCCCCGGCAGCACAGCCCTGCGCCGCTTGGCCCCGGATCCCGGCGGTGCCGCCGGCTCTGGGCTCGCAGTCGCTCCCCCCCGTGGAGCCGAATTGGGGGCGAGGGCGGGGCCGTGCGGGGGGGGGGGGGCGGTTACAGCGCCGGGCAGGCGACCTGATGCCGGATGCCGTCGTTGCACATGAGGGCGGCCGCCCGCTCGTCGCCGTCGCTGTGCTGGCACTGCATGTAGCTGATGCCGTGAGGCGAGTAGCTGTGGTGGGCGCAGACGTTGCAGGCGCGGGTCATGGTGCCACCCGTGCTGCTCCTGCGGGCAGAGCGGAGCCCCAGCGGCACCCATCAGCGCTCGGCAGGGCGCGGCGGGCACCCCACCATCGCTGCCAAACCCTCTGGCACCCATCGGTACCTGATGGCACCCACCAGCGCCTATCGGGGTCCGTTGGTACCTGGCGGGTCCCAGTGGTGCCTATCAGCACCCATTGGTGCCCATCGTTGTCTGGTGGTACCCATAGGTGACCCGCGGTGGCCATCAGTGCCTGGTGGCACCCAGTGCTGCCCGTGGGTGCCCCTCGGTCCCCAGCAGTGCCCGTCAGCGGCACCCGCCGGTGCCCATCCCGTGCCCCTCACCTGCAGTCGCTGCAGGTCCGCTGGCACTCCTTCCGGCGGTAGCGGCAGATCAGCGCCCAGATGAGGAGCCCGAGCAGGCTGAGGAGCAGGAGGGAGCCCAGGATGGAGCCCACGATGATGCCTGCCTGCCTTCCTCCTGCCGCAGGAGCACAGCCTGTCACCACCGGCCTCCCCGCCAGCTGCCCGCTGGTCACCATGCCCCCGCTGGCACCCTGGCACCCGGAGCCAGCCCCTGGCAGCATCCTGCCTGCGCCGTCCCCCTCACGGTGGCACTTACTTGGTGCAAAGTTGACGTTGATCTGGCACACCGAGTAGCCCACACGGTTGGTGACACGGCACTGGTAGACGCCGGTGTGCACCTCTGACAGGCTACGGATTAACAGGTCGCCGGGAGCACGTCCTGCAGCGGGGAGAGACGGCCCCATCAGCCCCACCACTGCACCCCTGCCAGCACCCGCACCCTCGGACATGGGTGCACAGGGGCGTGGGAGCACAGGGACATGGGAGCACAGGGATGTGGGTGCACAGGGGCGTGGGAGCACAGGGACATGGGAGCACAGGGACATGGGAGCACAGGGACATAGGAGCACAGGGACATGGGTGCACAGGGACACGCGAGCACACAGACAAGGACGCCCATGAACGCACAGACACACACACGCACCTGGGTGCACACACAGCCATGGGCACCCACTGACACGTGCACCCCCAGACAGGGACGCCCCACTTCTGAGCATCCCCCGTGCCCAGGTTTCCCCTCCTCCTCCCCCTGGGTGCCGGAGGGGCTGCACCCACCTTGGATGGTGCCGGAGGGCAGGTGTCCCCCACCGTAGCCATCGGCCAGCTTGGCCCACTGGTAGGCGAGCGGGGAGGTGCCCCCCCGGCTGTAGCATCGCAGCAGGATGCTGCTCCCCTCTATCAGCTCCCCCTCGGTCCAGCACTGCGGGGTGGCCGGCTTCTCTGTGGGGAGAGGGACACCGTCACTGCCGGGGCTACCGGGGGGGGGCAGCCGGGAAGGGGACAAAGCAGGGGGGTGTGGGGTAGGGCTCACCTTGCACGGTGACGATGACTTCGTGCACGGCCACGGTGTTTTTCTTCACCCGGCACTGGTAGGTGCCAGTGTCGGAGACCTGCAGGTCGGCCAGGCGGATGGAGGCGTCGTGCTGGCTGGGGTCTGGCTTCACGAAAGCCACCCGGTCCTGGAGCCCCGAGCCGCTGCCGTAGTTGACGTGGTGGTCGTGGTAAGACAGGAACTGGCGGGGAGCAAGCGGAGAGACTGGGCAGGACTGGTCGGGGTGCGGGGACCCGAGGCTGCCAGCCGGGGAGGGAAATGCAGTGGCCAGTGCCTGCCTGCCCCTGCTTGCCCTGCCTGTTCCTTCCCTGCCCTGCTTGCCCTGCCTGTTCCTTCCCTGCCCTGCCAGACCCTGCCTGGTCCTTCCCAGCCCAGCACTCCCAGATCCTGCCTGGCTCTGCCCGCCCTACCTGGACCTTCCCCTGCCCTGCCAGACCTTGCCTGTCCTGCCTGCTCTGCTGGGCTTTCTCTGGTCCTTCCAAGCCCTGCCTGGTCCTTCCCTGCCCTGCCAGACCTTGCCTGTCCTGCCTGCTCTGCTGGGCTTTCTCTGGTCCTTCCAAGCCCTGCCTGGTCCTTCCCTGCCCTGCCAGACCTTGCCTGTCCTGCCTGCTCAGCTGGGCTCCATCTGGTCCATCCCAGCCCTGCCTGCACGGTGGGATGGCAGCTGCCAGGACAAGTGACACTCACCACATTCTCTGGCCCGGTCCACTCGGGCGTGATCTGGATCCACTCGATGCCCACGCCCTGGGGACCGTTGTCTTCAGGCTCGAGGACATAGGGGCAGCCCAGCTTCACCGAGTCACCTTTGGCCAGGTACAGCACCTCCCGGCCCTTGCCATTGATCCTGACGGCCAGGAGGAGAGCTGGGGAGAGAACGGCACCTGTCACGCTGGCCAGGGAGCACCCCAAACCTGCGCCGCAATGCACCCTGACCCCAGGTCCCCCAGCACCCAACCCGCAGGAAGCAGGGATGGGGCAGGGACCCATCTGCCAGGGGCAGGCACCCTCAGCGGCTGGGTGTCCCGTGGGGCTGAGCACCCATCGGTGCTGGCACCGGCTGGGTCCCGTGAAGCTGCGTCGGGGACAAAAGGATGTGGCGGGCTCAATGCCACCCGCCCGGCTCTGGCCAATGCAGGTGGGTGTTGGGGCAGGACCAGCCCCAGCTGCAGGTGCTCTGCTGACCATGGGGTGCATCTGGCACCCTGGGGTGCCCCGCAGCTGGGCAGGGACCCCTCCATCCTCGGCGGCATCACTGCAGGAGCAGGTCCAAGCGCAGGGATCCACCAGCGCCTACCTGGCATGAGACCCAGGAGCAGGAGCAGGCTGGCGCCGTGCCCTGCCATGACGCTGCAGCCGTGCCGGGCGGTGAGGAGGAGCGGGAGCGGAGGAGGCTCCGAGGCGACAAGGCAGCCGGCCGTGCGGGGCTGCTTTTACATGCTGGGCCGGGGCGCTCCTCCCTGTGGGGCGGATGCCTTTGGGATGACTGAGTGGCTCCAAGCTGTGCGTGAGCGATGCCGCCCTGCTCCACTCCCTACCTGGTAATTAAGCATCGCCATGCTATGGGCTCCCATCCAGCCAGACCCGGGCCGGGGGCCACTGCAGGCAGCGGGGGCTGGGGGGGGGGCCATCACGCCCTGGGGCTCCCCAAGCAGCGGGGCGGGGATTGGGGGGGCTGTGGACCCCATGATGCCCAGTGGTTGGTACGCTGGTGTGGGCACTGGCAAGCTGAGTGTGGTTGGTGGGAAAAGGCTGCCTGGGACCCTGCAGGAGCAGCACAAGTGTGGCTGAGCGCTGCAGCTGCAGGAAAGTGCCAGCTTGGCCCCATGCAGGTCCCAAAAGGATTTTGGTCTTGAGGCAGGACTCGGAGCAATTGGAAGAGCTTAAAGGTGTGGTTTGACCATGGGCTTAAGCTCCTGCAGATCTCCCTCCTCTGGTCCTGTCCCCACCCTCAGCGAACGGGCACAGGGATGCCATGGCCGTGTCGGAACCGTGGCACCCACCAAGCCCGTGCTGGTGCTGGTGGCACTGCTGAAATACAGCGCGGAAGCCCAGCTGGTGCTCCAGGCCAAGGCTCGCTGCACAGGGACATGGTGGCATGGCAGCAGCAGGGGCAGCACACTCTGCACCATGCTCAGCACAGCGGAGGGGACATACGGTGTAGTTGGAGGAGGCTGGGACAGCCGGAGGGGAGGAAGAGAGGGGATGAAACCTGCTGGGATCTGAGGGCAGGAGCTGCGGACAGGGATGCTCTGTAGCGGATGGAGGCATTGGGAACGGGATGCTCTGCAGCGGATGGAGGTGTTGGGACAGGGGTGCTCGGCAGCAGATGGAGGAGCTGGGGCAGGGGTGCTCGGCAGCGGGTGGAGGAGCTGGGGCAGGGGTGCTCGGCAGCGGGTGGAGGAGCTGGGACAGGGGTGCTCGGCAGCAGATGGAGGAGCTGGGGCAGGGGTGCTCGGCAGCAGATGGAGGAGCTGGGGCAGGGGTGCTCGGCAGCGGGTGGAGGAGCTGGGGCAGGGGTGCTCGGCAGCGGGTGGAGGAGCTGGGACAGGGGTGCTCGGCAGCAGATGGAGGAGCTGGGGCAGGGGTGCTCGGCAGCGGATGGAGGAGCTGGGACAGGGGTGCTCGGCAGCGGGTGGAGGAGCTGGGGCAGGGGTGCTCAGCAGCGGGTGGAGGAGCTGGGACGGGGGTGCTCGGCAGCGGGTGGAGGAGCTGGGACAGGGATGCTCTGCAGCGGATGGAGGAGCTGGGGCAGGGGTGCTCGGCAGCGGGTGGAGGAGCTGGGACGGGGGTGCTCGGCAGCGGGTGCTGGGGCCGTGCTGGGCATGCTCAGCCCCACGGGAAGCCCCAGCCATGGGCACTCTCCGTGCCTGTGTCCCTTGGAGGGGCTGAGCCCCCACGCTGGGCTGCTCTGGTGCTGCGGGCCAGGCTCAGGCCCCGCGTCCGGCTCACCCGTGCGATGCCCTGCGGCACGGCTCGGCCATGCTGGTGCTTTCCAGACCACGACTGCCCCAGCCGGCTCGGCAGCACCGCCCAGCCGGTCCCAAACACTCCCTGGGGCCAAGAGCTGCTCCATTTACTGGCCCCAAGCTGAGCTCACCGCTGCCAGTTAACCCCTGCCGCCCTTGTGCTGGGAACTGGGGCCGAGCCCGGCACGTGCTTTGCCGCGTCTGTGATTTTGGGGCCCCTGTGCGCAGCCTGGCCCCGGGGCAGCACCGACGCGGCGAGGGGTGCTGCCTGCCGGGGCCATTACCGCGTGGCCGAGGCCGTTCCCGCCGTGGCCGAGGCCGTTCCCGCCGTGACGGCGGCCGTTCCCACCGTGACGGGGCCGTGGCTCACCGCGGCTCCGGGCTCCGTGCCGGCGCTTTGCTGGCTCCCCGGCCAGTGACTCCTGCATTCCTCGGCACAGGGAGCCCCGCTCGCGCAGGAAGGGTGGGGAAGCCGCTCCACCCTGGCCGGCCGCCCGCCGGTGGTCACAGCCCCTTGGGCACGGCTGGCGCGGTGGCTTTGAAGCCCTCCAGGCTGAGCCTGGCCTAGAACAAGGCTGTGACTGCCTGGCCGAGGCGGTGACCGGGAGTGACACGGCAGAGCGTGGCTGCTGGGGACCGGGGATGGAGGTGCGGGCAGCCGAGCCCGGTGCCGAGCACTGCAGATGCTTTCGGGGCTGACCACGGGTGCCGAGGCCCCAGGGGCTCTGGAGAGCTCGGTGGCCGCGAGGGTGGGTGGCAGATGCCCTGCGGCACCGGCAATGCCTTTCAGCCCCAAAAGGGATGGCGCAGCCCCGCTGCCCCCGGCTCCATCACAACATGGGGACGCACGGCAGCGGGAGAGGAGATAACAAGAGGCTCCAGCATTTTGTCCTCCCCATTTACCTGGAGGAGGCTCAGGACTCACAGCAGAGTCCTCCGAGCCGTCCCCCTGCCCTGGGCAGTCTCGCCTTTCCCGGCTCTCCTTATTTTTCAGCTGCTCTGACAATTAATCAGAGCCACTCCTACGGGATCCCAGCCCTCTGAAGCTGCCAGTCCCTATCCAAACAGATTTTAAATGTTTGCATCATGCTCCCGTCCCTTTGCTTTGCCCCTGAAGGAGGCGGCTGCCGCAGAGCCTGGAGGTGACACCTCGGTGAGAAGGTGGCACTGCCAGGGCTGACGCAGCTGTGGGCGGCCAGACCAGGGCTGCGCGCGTGGAGCAGAGCCCGCCTGGCTCGTGGGGACCCTACCTGAGCCACCCGCGCGGGCTGGGGACACCCACCGGGCTACGAGCTCCTTCGGTGGCGACACCGAGCTGTGCCAAGGGCCTGGAGACGCTCCTGGCCGCTCCGAGGACATGGCCCACCTCTGGCATCTCTCTCCCACCCATGTGGGAAGACAGGCAAGGGGTGATGTCTGTCCCTGGAGTGGGGCAGGACGGACAACGAGCCTTCGGGCTACTCCAGCCCCAAGGGCAGTTCCCGGCCCCCAAACCCAAAGCGAGAGAAGGATGAAAGACACCGTCTACTCAATAAACATCTCTGTTCGTAGAAAACCCAGCCTGAGAAAATGGAAACCCCTAAGTCGCTGTGGAACCGGAGCTCTGCTCCTCACGGGGCTGAGGCTGGCCAGGGGCTGCGCTTGCTCGGCTCAGGGTCCTCCGCTCCACCTGGGCGCAGTACTTCTCGGGAATGCCGGAGGCTCTGCAGAGGAAAGAAATCATCAGGCACCCCGTGCTACGCTGGAGCCGAGCTTTAGGACCGTGGCCACGGAGCGGATCCTGTTTGATGCGGATGCAAAGGAACCTGTAAGGTGGCCCAGGGTCAGGAGATGGTGGGAAGCCAGGAAGGACTTTGGGACATGCAGGGAAGTAAGGAGCCGCTGGCAGCGCATCACCTGAGCTCCTGCATCTTCTGCCGCTTGAGCTGGGCGATGCGCTGGCTGCGCTGGCGGGCCTCCTCCTCCAGCCGCCGGCACTCCTCGAAGGCGGCCACCCGCTCCTGCGCCAGCTGCTGCTGCCGCTCCCGCATCTGGCGCCGGACGTCGTTAGCGTGGGCAAGCTGCAGACCTGCCCTCCGCGCTTCCTCCACCTTCTCCTTCTCCATCTGCTCCTGCTGGGCCCTGCGGGAGAGCTCGGGGCAGGTGAAAAGCCCCACTCCAACGCCCATACATGCCGGCAACCTGCCCGCGGGGCATCGGCCAGCACCAGAGCCACCGACCGTGCTGACTTGTCGCTGGGAGGCCCCACGGCAGCCCCCCTGCCACCGTGTCACCCATCCCTCGGCCCCATTTTGCGAGGCAGGGCCCGTCCATCTCGCCAGTGAGCTCCTAGCACTGTCCCTCTCACCTGAGGATCCTCTCGAACTCGTTGCGGTCCTGCTGCACCTGCACGGCCATGCTGTGCTCCCGCTGGGCGATCTGCTCCAGGCGGCTCCGCTTCAGCATCTGCTCCGTTTCGGCCTTCCTCTGCGCCGCCTCCTTCTCCTTGCGCCGCCACTCTCGCTCGGCAGCCTCTTGGCTGCGCTTGGCCCTCAGCGCGTCCTGCCGAAGGGGGACAGCGGTGACGCTGGAGGGGTCGTGGAGCGCTTCCCTCGGGGGGAGGTACGGAAGCGCTTGACTGTGGTTTTGCCTCTCTCCCAGCGCCACAGCCAGCACTGCTCCAGGACATCGCCTGGCTCCAGGTGCCGGTCCAGACCTGCAATGCCCCCGTAGACCCACCACATCCAGGAGAGCTTCCACTTTGCCCCCGTAGACCCACCACACCTAGGAGAGCTTCCACTTTGCCCCCGTAGACCCACCACATCCAGGAGAGCTTCCACTTTGCCCCCGTAGACCCACCACACCTAGGAGAGCTTCCACTTTGCCCCCGTAGACCCACCACATCCAGGAGAGCTTCCACTTTGCCCCCGTAGACCCACCACACCTAGGAGAGCTTCCACTTTGCCCCCGTAGACCCACCACACCTAGGAGAGCTTCCACTTTGCCCCCGTAGACCCACCACACCTAGGAGAGCTTCCACTTTGCCCCCGTAGACCCACTACATCCAGGAGAGCTTCCACTTTGCCCCCGTAGACCCACCACACCTAGGAGAGCTTCCACTTTGCCCCCGTAGACCCACCACATCCAGGAGAGCTTCCACTTTGCCCCCATAGACCCACCACACCTAGGAGAGCTTCCACTTTGCCCCCGTAGACCCACCACACCTAGGAGAGCTTCCACTTTGCCCCCGTAGACCCACCACACCTAGGAGAGCTTCCACTTTGCCCCCGTAGACCCACCACACCTAGGAGAGCTTCCACTTTGCCCCTGTAGACCCACCACACCTAGGAGAGCTTCCACTTTGCCCCCGTAGACCCACCACACCTAGGAGAGCTTCCACTTTGCCCCCGTAGACCCACTACATCCAGGAGAGCTTCCACTTTGCCCCCGTAGACCCACCACATCCAGGAGAGCTTCCACTTTGCCCCCATAGACCCACCACACCTAGGAGAGCTTCCACTTTGCCCCCGTAGACCCACCACACCTAGGAGAGCTTCCACTTTGCCCCCGTAGACCCACCACACCTAGGAGAGCTTCCACTTTGCCCCCGTAGACCCACCACATCCAGGAGAGCTTCCACTTTGCCCCCGTAGACCCACCACATCCAGGAGAGCTTCCACTTTGCCCACATAGACCCACCACATCCAGGAGAGCTTCCACTTTGCCCACATAGACCCACCACACCTAGGAGAGCTTCCACTTTGCCCCCGTAGACCCACCACATCCAGGAGAGCTTCCACTTTGCCCCCGTAGACCCACCACATCCAGGAGAGCTTCCACTTTGCCCTCGTAGACCCACCACACCTAGGAGAGCTTCCACTTTGCTGCCGTAGACCCACCACATCCAGGAGAGCTTCCACTTTGCCCACATAGACCCACCACATCCAGGAGAGCTTCCACTTTGCTGGGGTGGTGACGAGGAAGGTGGCGAGTGAGCCAGCACGGCAGCGCGTAGCGCATCAGCAAGCTGCTCACCTGCTCTGCCTGGTGGTCCCGGGCCCTCTCTTGCATGGCCCTCAAGCGCGCCGTCTCCTTCTCCTTCTCCCGACGGATTCTCTCCTGCTCAGCTTCAAACTTGGCCTCGCGCTCCTGCATGGGACAGAGCCTCGTGACAGCTCCCTGCAGCACCTCTGCTGCCTGCTGAACCTGTGCCAGCGCCACACACGCTCAGTCCTGTTACCATTTTCTGCCTCTGGTACTCGAGCACCCGTTCGTCTGCCATCTTCTCCTGCTCCCGCTGCTCCTCCTTGAGCCGCTGATTCTCATCGTTGATGCGTTTAATCTCAGCCTGGATTTTCTTCTGTTGCTCCTGTCTCCGCTCCAAGTCCTGAAAACGTAGCAGAGGGTCTGAGGGTGACAGCGCAAGCGCCACAGCACAGAGCGCTCCCTCCGCTCCTCCCCGTGCGCCTTCCTGAGGGGCCCCCAGCACCCTCGGGGCAAGGGAGGGCTCAGGTCACTTTCTGAGGATGCCTCAACTTCCCCAAGAGACCAGAGCTTTAATTCTGCCGGCTGTTGTCTCCACACACCAAGTCTGATTTACCCAGCACTGGGTCACCCTTCTAACGAGGTGAAAAATCTAACTCCAGCCCACCCTGCTGCGTCACTGGCCGCACCTTCAGGTCCTCCATCTTCAGCTGCTCCAAGTACTCCAGCAGCTCCTGTGCCTCCTGGTCCCGTTGCTGGGCTCTCATAGCCTGCTCCTCCGCGTTCTGCTCTATCTGCTTCACAAGCTCCTGCCTCCCTCTGGAAAGAAGAGAGCAGAAGGTTTCCCTCTGGCTCCGTCCCGCTCCCAGAAGCAGAAATGCCAGCACGGACGTTGGGTGGTGTGTCTGCCGCCTCGTGCTGCCCGCTCCACTCACTGTGACCGGGAGGCGCGCTGCAGCGTGAAGCTGGCAGCCGTAGCTTATCCCAGCTCCTGCCCAAGGCCTGGGAAGAGGACGGATGCCTCCGTGGCGAAGAGGGACTCTTGCAAACCTGATCAGCTCCTGCTTCCTCCTGCGCTCCAGCTCCTCCTGCATCTCGTTGGCCTTTTTCCTCTCCACCTCCATCATCTTGGCCAGGCGCTTCTCTTCTTCCTCCAGCTCTTTTGTGATGAGCTGCTTCTCGAGGATCTGCGTGTCGCGGATCATGTGGCACTTGGCACCGAGTATCAGCTGCAGGGACAAAAGGTCTCCCTGGTCTCCGAGCCAGACTTGGCAACGGCAGCAGGGACAGACATGCAGACGAGGAGGGGGAAGAGGGAAGAAGACCCCGGGTAGCAATAAGTAGAGCAGGGTTTAGGTCTACAGCGGCTGGGTGGAGCTCATGGGGGCTCTCAGCAGCCTGTCCGAGCGGGCAGCTCAGGCAAGGTCTTGGCATCTGCAGAAGGTGCTGCAGTGCCGGGCGACACAAGGGAGATCCCGGCTCTACCTCGCTGAACTCCTTGATCTCGTCCTCCTGCTCCATGCGCATCCTGCTTGCCCGCTGCAGCAGGTACTGGGCCCGCTCCTGCGCCTCCTCCTCCAGCTCGCTCAGCTTCCCCGTCTGCTGCTGCAGGACAGCCTTTTGCTTCGCCGCGCTCTTGCGCTCGCTCACCGCCTCCTGAGGGGACACAGGCAGGGCTGCCGAAAGCCGGGCACCCTCCCAGGGCAGCCCCGCAAGGCTCAGCCTGCCTGAGGGTGCTGCAGGGCAGCCTGGCTCACGAGGGGCACGCTCCACGGCACCGCATCCCCGGCGAGGAGCCAAGGGGCACGGTAGGCTCCGGCAACGCATCCCCGGCGAGGAGCCAAGGGGCACGGTAGGCTCCGGCACCGCATCCCCGGCGAGGAGCCAAGGGGCACGGTAGGCTCCGGCAACGCATCCCCGGCGAGGAGCCAAGGGGCACGGTAGGCTCCGCCAGCCGCGGCACAGGGGCTGCGTAGCCCCTTCCCACGCCCCTGTTAAGAGGCCCCACTCCCTTTGCAGGGTGGCAGAAATGCAACACAGAGGCTTCATCGGCAGCCTGCGGGGTCACCGTGGCCTGGGGGAGCAACCCGTCTGGGATTGCTGGATGCAACCAGCGTGGGATTCCTTCCCCACTGGCCAAACCCAGGGATCCTGCACAGCCCTTCCTGGGCTGGGGATCAGAGGAAACCTGAGGCACGCAGCCGTGCTCCCCTGCACGCTGCCCTGGCAGCGACAGGCACACCAAAACGTGGGTGAAAGAGGGATGAAGGTGGTGGCCCTTGTGCAGAGCTTCCGGGGACAGCCCAGCTGGCGTGTCTCCGATCCGCAAGGCTGGCCCTACCTGGGCGCATCCGCCTCCACCCGCAGCCCGAGACCCGTCAGCAAGCAGGGAAAGAAGGGGCAGGAGGGGAAAAGCCTACAAGAACGGCTTCCTTCTCCGCTTTGAGGGCTGCCAGCTTGGCCTCACGCTCCTCCTTGGTCAGGACTCGAGCTGCTTCTTTAATGCGCTGGAAATCCTCCCGGCCAATAACGAGGGATGCTGCTGGGTTCTCCGCAGGGACGCTGGGCACAGAGAGCGAGTGGTCAGTGGCACGGAGTCTCCCGACAGCTCCCTCCGTTCCCTGCCCTGCCGCCTTCCCTGCCTGGGCTGCCCACGGCAGGGGCGGCAGGAGCGGCTCTGTGAGCCAGAGTCACCGGAGAGCAACGTAGGAAGCTCCTGAGCTGTGGAGACCCGACTCTCCCGGTCAGCGGGGGGAGGAAGAAACTGAAAGTGCAGTGAAAGCGGCAGCGTGCTGTGATGCACGGGGGACGGGGTGCTGGGCAGGGTGGCCAGGGGCATCCCGGGAAAACCCCAAAACATTCAACATGGGTCTAGTCAGCCCCAATAAAAAAAAATGCTGAAAGTATTTCAGCCCAATTTGACTTTCCCAGCCCTCATTTGGGGAAATGTTGACCACTGCCCTGACTCCTTTTCCAGTGGGATGCTGCTCATCCCTGCCCCTAGACTGACTGTTGCTCCTGCGTGCCGGATCGGAACCTCTGTTCCGTGCGGACAGGTTCTGGGGAGCAGAAGCTGCCTTTTCACTCTGTTGAATGACACTCAGCCTGCTCGGGCTCCAGACCTGCACAGCGCAGCTCAGCTTCGGCTCCGCTGCCCCAGGAATCCACCTGGCACAAGAGGAGGAAATGCCGTGCTGCCCAAACACGAAGCACCCTCTCCCCTCCCAGCGCTGGCAGGTGTCCCTCCAGCCGTCACCCCGGCTCTGCAGGACACTGCAGAGCCATGAACTCTGCCCGTGACTCACGCTGTGGTTTAGAGGAAATCACCGAAGCTCTTGGTGCCCCCATTTCCCCACTTGTAAAAATGCGGATAATAATACGGGGCTGTTTTCCAGAGGAGCTGTAAGGAGTTAATTACTCTTTGTATTACTCAGATACCATGGTGACGCGTGTGGTGTAGGAGCGTATATTAACCAAATGCATAGAGCACTTCTTTGAAGATGTTCAGGACTAAGAATTTACTCATTATTATTGTGTGTCACCTTTCATCCACCCTTGTGAATATGAAGAGATACCTGCATAATGATCGTTGGAGAGCTGCATCACAGCATCGGATTCCAGGACGCTTTAAAGAATGGCTAATGGTCACAACGGCACTAATAAATGTAATGATACAGTGGCCACTGCTTTGGTCGTCTCAGTGTTTGGGTGACCAGCCTGAGATGTCTAGGGCCTGATTTTCAGGAATTAAACCAGCACAAAGAGTTTCCATTAGCTTCAGCTGGAGCCGTGGCCGTGCGACACATCTGGAAATTGGCCCTCAGCTTTGTTAGCAGGGCTAAATAAGAACGTGACCGCGTAAAAGCAGGTACCAGCCTCGAAACCCTGAACCGGTGCCTCTGTGCCACTTCACTCTCCACAAAACCCAAGCCCTAACCATCCGCGGGGTGGGTGTCACGTTTTCCGGGGTGTAAGAACATTACAGGGCGGTTCAAAACAGGAAGCAAAGATGCACCTCGCACTGAGCGACAACTACAAGGAAAATTCGGTGAGGTCAAAATGAGGCGAAATTGGAGCTGGCTGGGATAATGGCCCTATTCTCGGCTATGTGCTGTAGGCTTTTAACGAGGTGTAGTAATTAGGGCCAGGGTTCTTACAGTTCAGCCTTGCTTATAAAACATCCCTGTAGAGAAACGCACAGCTCCCCGCGCGCAGGGGCTGCGGGCGACGCTCCGCTGCCTTTCTCACGCGGCGCTTTTTGGTGTCGGGGCATGGGAGGCAGCGCTTGGTACGTGATGGGGGGCAGGTGCCACCCTCGGGGGGCTGGTCAGCCCAGAAGGAGCTTTTCCGGCGTCTGAGCAGGTTTTATGTTGCTTTTTACTGGTTCTTACGATGATTCAGTGCCTCTGTAAAAGCTCAGCACTCGCCGGCTCCATCGGCGCCCAAGCCAGGCGCATTGGAGCGCTGCTGCCCACCCGTCCTCCCCCGAGATGTCCTGGCGAACGGCAGGATGCGTGCCGTGCACCGAGACGGTGCTGTGACAGACACGCAGGGCCCCCAGAGCTCCTCGGAGGTGCCACTTGGGCACAGACTTACACGAGGTCGCGGATGAAGTCCTTGGTGACGAGACGGAGGGTCTCGGGCTTGTGCCCGCCGGTGGGCGACACGTTCGGGGCAGTCTGCGCATCCCGAAGGATCACGATGGGGCTGTCGGAGCGCAACCGCTGCAGGCTCTGCAAGAAAGGACGGCGTTTCCTTTGGCTTCTGTAGGAAGGATGGGGGCAATCTTTTTAGCAGGGCCTGTTGTGACAGGACAAGGAATAATGGATTTAAACTAAAGAAGAATAGATTTAGACTGGATATAAGGAAGAAATTGTTTACAGTGAGGGTGGTGAAGCACTGGCAGAGGTTGCCCAGAGAGGCGGTGGAGGCCCCATCCCTGGAAACATCCCAGGCCAGGCTGGACGGGGCTCTGAGCACCCTGGGCTGGTTAAAGCTGTCCCTGGCACTGCAGGGGTTGGGCTGGGTGGGCTCTAAGGGTCCCTTCCCACCCAAAGCATTCCGTGATTCCATGATTCTATGCTCAGCTCTCTGCCCCCGGCTCCTGGGCACAGATGTGCTCTGGGCACGAGCGGCCCCAGGTTCCCGTGAGCTCGGGACGCTTTCTGACAAACACCCTCTCGCACCGCCGAGACCAGCGAAAGCTGGGCACAGGAAGGGTTTTTTTTTTTTTTTTCTGTCATGGTTCAGCCCCAGCCAGCAGCTCAGCACCACGCAGCCGCTCGCTCACTCCCCCTACCCCGATGGGATGGGGGAGAGAATCGGAGGAGTAAGAGTGAGAAACACTCCTGGGGTGAGCTAAGAACAGTTTAATAATTGAAATAAAGTACAATAGTAATGCTAATAGTAACAGTATAATAATGATAATAATAATAATGATATACGAAGCAAGTGATGCCCAATGCAATTGCTCACCACCCGCCGACCGATGCCCAGACAGTTCCTGAGCAGCGATCGCTGCTCCCCGGCCAACCCCCCCAGTTTCCATACTGCCCATGACGCCGTATGGTATGGAATGGCCCTTGGGGCAGTTTGGATCGACTGTTCTGGCTGTGCCCCCTCCCAGTTTCTTGTGCGCCTGGCAGAGCATGGGAAGCTGGAAAGTCCTTGACTAGCATAAGCAGCACTGAGCATCAACTAAAAACATCAGCGTGTTATCAGCATTCTTCTCCTACTAAATCCAAAACACAGCACTATGCCTGCTGCTAGGAAGAAAATTAACTCTATCCCAGCCGAAACCAGGACATTTGCCCTCAGCGGCCCCGGCTCCGAAGGCCTGATGAGGACATGGGGAGAACCAAAAATACCCCTACAGCACTGGTTTTACTGGAAAGATCTGGGCATCAGTCTCTCACCCAGATCTGGAGTAAACGATGAGCTGGGAGCTGCTTGCTCAGGGCAAGACCTCACAAATGCTCAAGCATCACCTCGGCCACCTTGAGCTGCCCCTTCCCCGCTCCCCCGTGGCCACCGTGGCCACCGGCACCTCTGTCCTGCTGAGCCCCACAGACTCAGGACAAACCAACCCTGCCTGACCCAAAACTCGCGGGGGGCTGGCAGGGGGGTCCTGGGGGGCAGGGGGGAGGAGTGGGGACAGCTCCAGGTCTGGCCTCGCAGGGCAATCAACCAGCAGACGGCACTGGGCAGAAACCAGTCCTCCCAGTAAAGCCTGGACTGGTGCTGGTCCCTTTGCTCGAGCGGACACTGCCACCTAGTGAAGCCTCCCCCGGCTGTGGGGTGACACGGGGACCCCCGCTCCGCACCCCCGGGCAGGGTGGGCGCTGGGTGGGAGCAGCCGAGGGATGCCCCGAACACGCGTGGGGCCACCCCACGGGAACCCCCCGGGCAGGGGTGGGCGCTGGGTGGGAGCAGCCGAGGGATGCCCCGAACACGCGTGGGGCCACCCCACGGGAACCTCCGACCAGGCTACCGGGTCTGCGCTAGGCAGGAACAGGCATCCTGCCCACCCCGGCGTGAAGCCCTTGCCGGGGCTGCTGACAATCCCATGGGAAGCAGCATTTCGGATCAGGCCGCGGTCTGCAGAGCAAACCTCCAGCAGCCGCGCGGGACGGGACGGTCCCCGGCCAGGAGACCCGAGCCCAGCAGGGCAGGTTCGGCTTCCCAAGCCCGGGGTCGCTTTCCCAAACCCAAGCACGGCGCAGGCGTCCCAGCGAAACCCTCACCCGGGTCAGGGAACCGCAAGAGCTAATCTAAGGTACACACAGATGTGTGGTTTCCCTTCTGCTTCTATTTACTAGTTCAGCTTTAAAATCCTAAGCGACTGCTGGAACAACTCCTACAGCTGGCCAGACGCTGAGCAGTTCCCTGGGAACTTGCTGCCGGCAATATTTCCATTTTACGGCTCTGATGACCCCAAACCACGGGCTCTCCTGCAGCCCGGCACGGCAGATACCGGAGCAGCTTCCCAGCCACCGCGGGCCCCAAATGTGAGCTGTTGAATTAAAGGGTTTGGCACCGAAACACCCATGCAAAGATAATCGCGGTATTCAGCGCAGCCAGCTCGTGCGTTGTCCCCAAAGTCAGGAGAACCCCTTGGACTAGACCTGGGTTAATCTCAGGGAACTCAATTAACACCCGTATGAGCGTTACGACGTTTTTAATCTAACTGCCTTGAAGGCCTCCGAGATAACAGATCATAAACCTGCCCCGGGCTCCTCAGCTCGCGGGGCAGCCGAGCACACGGAGCCGGCAGCCCCAGAGCAGGGCGCTCGCTGGGAGCGCTCCCAACGAACGGTCCGCACAGCCTCCAGTCCGGAGTGGAGGTAATCTTCATTACACGCTTCCTTCCTCTCCTCTCAAAAGCCACAGGGTTTTGGCAAGTCTTTTCGGACAGATTTGTTTCAAGCGATAAGACGCGGGAGAGGAAATTACAGCCGCAAACACCACCCCCACACACACACCCCGTGAAGGGACAAGCGGCTCAGCCGCGGCACGGTGCCCTCACGGCAGCTGCCCGCCTGCCGCGGCCCCGGCACAGACACCCCCATCCGAAGGGGCATCGGCCGAAGAGACGGCGAGCGTGAGATGGGCCAAGCTCCAGCGGCATCCAGCCTGGCCCTCGTACCTTGGTCTGGCTCAAAGACAACACGAAGGGTGGGGAGAGCCAACGGCTGCAGCCATAAACCCAACCTGGCACGGGGCGAGCACCTGGGCGAGTCGATAAAGGGGGTGGGGGAAGCAGCAGCGGGGGGGGAAGGACGTCCAAAACATCCCCCCGGTCTGGAAAACGCCGTCGTCCACCGCGGCGACAGCGGCTGCAGCTCTCCCCTGGGTTCTCCTCTGGGAGCCAGGGACAGCCAAGGGACGAGTGCGGAGGAAGCGAGCTTTTTCCTTACAAGACTGGAGAGGAAAGAGCTGTTGCTTTCTGTTTATCTTCTCTCTCCATGGCCAAGGCATCCAGCCAGGAGGTCAGAGACCTGCTGCAATTCCGCCTCGTCTCCAAGGGGGCCGATTTCGTAGCTCCCTGATGAAAGCCTAAAGATATTGGCAACGAGCTGCTCTGGAAGCTTCCAGCCCCTGCTCCAAGGACTCTCTAAGCTATCCCATGTGAAATCAGCGCTAACGTACAGACCCCGTAACACCGCTGCCTCTCCCTTACAGAGCTGCCTGACCCTCCTGAGCCTCCTTCGGCTAATGAACTAATTAACCCTGTGAAAAGCAGAAGCTCGCGGTGTCACGGAGGCCGGAGGCACCCGCAGGCCCTGGCTGCAGCCTCGGCAGGCTTGCAGGAGGCGGGGGGGTGGGTGGGTTTTGCGCCTTTCCAGAAGGAATTGAACGCCCGGCTCCCGCGGCGGGGCAAGGAATTAAGAGCGCGGAGGTGGCAGGGCCCGGCGAGGGGTGTGACGGCATCCGGGAGGTTTGGAAAACGGTGCCGCTGGAGGCCATGTGGTGAAGATCCTCTCTGGCGCGAGCAGGGCGGGATGGGGCCTGGCACAAGAGGCGCGAGGGGCTGAGGCAGCCGGGGAGCTCCCAGCTCCGAGCCGGAGCTGAGGGGCACCGGGCAGGACCCCAGCGCCACGGGCCCCGGGGCTGGCTCTGGCCCGGCGCAGGGGGTCGGGCAGCCGGCGGTGCCCCCCGGTATCCCAGCCGCCTTACCCGGCTGTCCCCGAACAGCAGCTCATCCACCGCCGTGCTCCGGGGCCTCCTCCCGCACCGGCTGTGGGGCCGGCTGGGGGCACGGCGGGGTGGGACGGGGCGGCTGGCGGGCTGCGGGGGGAGAGGTGCCGTGAAGGGGCTGCGGCGGGGGGCACCGGGGGGGACCGGGGAGGAGGGCCCAGGGACCCGGGGGGGCACCGGCGAACCGGAGAGGGGGGACTGGGGACACGAGGAGGGGGGCCCAGGGACGCGGGGGGACACCAGCGAACCGGGAGGGGGGGCCCGGGGGGGAGGGTCCAGGGAGGGGGGCCCAGGGACCCGGGGGGGGACACCGGCGAACCGGGAAGGGGGGTCCTCGGGTCCAGGGAGGGGGGCCCAGGGACCCGGGGGGGGACACCGGCGAACCGGGAAGGGGGGGACCAGAGGACCCGGGGGGGCCCAGAGAGGAGGGCCCAGGGACCCGGGGAGGGGACACCGGAGAACCGGGAACGGGGGCCCCGGGGGCCCGGGGAGGAGGGTCCGGGGCCCCGGGGCGGGGGACACCGGCGAACTGGGAAGAAGGGCCCGGGGACACGGGGAGGGGGGCCCGGGGAGAAGGGCCCGGGGACATGGTGGGGGGGGACACCGGCAAACCGGGAACGGGGGCCCGGGGAGGAGGGTCCGGGGAGGGGGGCCCAGGGACCCGGGGCGGGGACACCGGTGAACTGGGAAGGGGGGCCCGGGGGGGGCCCGGCGAACCGGGGAGGAGGGATCGGAGGACCCGGGGGGGGGGGGCCCGGGGGAGGGCCCGGGGGGGCCCCGGGGAACTGGGGAGGGGGGCCCGGGGACCCGGGGGGGGCCCGGGGAAGAGGACCCGGGGGGGGGGGCCCGGGCCGCGCTCACCATCCCGCTCCTCTCGCCGGCCGCCGACCGTCGCCATGGCAACGCGCCCCCCCCCCCCCCCCGGTCCCCTGGCAACGGCCGCGCGGGCGGGGCGTTCCCGAGCGCGCGCGGGGGGGCGGGGCTGAGGCCGGCGGGCGGCGCGGGGGGGGGGGGGGGGGGGGGCGGGGGCGCGTGGGTTGGGGCACGCGGGGGCTGCGGAGCGGCTCGGGCGCAGCCCACGTGCCCAGGCAGGCCCCGCCCCGCCCACGCGTGTCCCCCTGCCCGGCCACGCCCACCCGGGACCACCGCCCCCCCCCCCCCCGTCCGCGGGCCGGCGAGTAGGCAACCGCCCTTGCCCCGCCCCTTCAGCCCCACCCTATCAGCCCACGCCCTGCTCTGCCAAGCCCCGCCCCTCCGCCCTTTGCCCCGCCCCTTCAGCCCCACCCTATCAGCCCACGCCCTGCTCTGCCAAGCCCCGCCCCGCCCCTCCACGTGGCCCGGCTGCCGCCATCTTGTGCTGCGAGGCTGTGGGGTCCCTGCACCCCAGGACCGGCCCCCTCCCCCACAGCTCCCCCCCTCCCCCCGCGGCCTCGCGCCCCCCCCTCCAGCCCAGCCCCCCCCCCCCCCCACAACTGCCCAGGCCTGGGAAGAGGAGGAGCCATTTATTGGGGTGCGGGGGGGGGCACCGCGGCCCCCAAGGCACTGGGAAGGGCGCGGGTGCAGCAGCGGGGGGGGGGCAGCGCGGCAGCACCCCGCCCAGCCAAATAATAATAATTAAAAAAAAAAAAAAAAAAAGACTTTGGTCCTGGAAATACTGGCAGGGGGGTGGGTGCCCAGGCTGGGGGCACCCAGCTGGTCCACGGGGGGTGGGGGGGTTAAGGCAGTTTGGGGGCCAGCCCCGGGGGGCCCCTCGCAGGCGGGGGCCGCGCTGGGGGCAGCCGGGGAGCGGCGCGGGCGCTCAGAGGATCTGGCGGGGCATGCCGTAGCCCGTCATGCCGGCCTGCGAGGCGCCCCGGTTGGTGCCCATCTGCAGCCCGATGACGTTCTGGCCCTCCTTCAGCTTGTCCTCGGAGAAGACGCGCCGGTTCTCCTGCGACTTCCTGCGGACACGGCGGGCGTCAGCATCCCCGCGGGACCCCCCCCCCCCGGCCCCGCACCCCTCCCCGGCACCCGCCACCTACTTGGGGAACCAGTTGGGGTCTCCCACGAAGAGCCCGTCGCCCTTGGCCACAGCCAGGCTGCCCAGGTTCATCAGGGTCCTCTGCACGCACGCCATGTTCTTCCCTGCAAGGCGCCAGGCGGGCTCAGCCCCATTCCCGGCTGCACCCATCCATCCCCGTGTCCCCCCCCCCCGACGCCCACCCAGCCGCTCACCCTCCCAGAGGTCGACGGTCTGGAAGATGTCGGTGGCGGCGATGCCGTAGCGCTCGGCAGCCTGCAGGAACTGCGAGATCTGCTCCATCTGCTTGAAGGCCATGGCGGACGCCTGGATCTTGGCCACTGGCCCCTGGCCTCGTGGGTGCAGGCTGTTGATGAGGTGGCACAGGACCTGGCCGGGAGGGAGCCAGGGGTCAGGTGGCACGGCACAGCGGACCCCCCCTCCCCGCCCCGGCTGGCTCCGGGGGGTACTCACGGTGCCGTCCTTCAGCCACTGCTGGAAGCCGTCCTTGCCAGGCGCTGGCTGCGTGACGTCCCCGCCGCACTGCGCCAGGATCCACCGCACCAGGATCTGCTCCAGCTCGGGGTCGTACTGCCGGTCAATCTTCTGCTGCACCTCTCGGCTCAGGCCGTACGACGGTCCCCGGTTTGCCATGCTGACGGCGGGGGGGGGGGGTGTCTGCAGAGATCGGACCCCCGTCAGCGGCTCCAGCGGCACTGGGGCATCAGGCACGGGACGGACACGGCAGCTGCTCCCCAGCAGCGTGGCAGAGCCCCATCCTGCCTGGCCAGGCTGCCTGGACGTCCGGCGCGGAGCCTTATCGCCCGTGCCAGGCGCTGCCCAGGCTCTGCCCTACCCTGCCTGTTTCCTGCCCAGCCGGCCAGGAGCAGGCGGAGGGTCTGTGCCCACCCAAGGGCGACGGGACAATTTGGCCCTGGGCAGAGTGGGCAGCGCCATGACCCCTCTGTGCCAGGGCCGGACCCCTCACCCCGAGCATCCCTGTCCCTGCGGCTCGGCCCCACCAAGCGCACGCGGACTTGGCAGGCACTTGCTGCCCGTCGAAGCTTGTTTGCGAAGCTCACCCGTTTGCTCAGGCCACATGCCAGATCCGGGACCGGCTCAGGAGCACGGGGCCCGGGGCTGCCGGCAGCAGTGCCCCCACCCCGGCAGGGAAACCGGACCTGGCGGGCCCCGTGGCCAGGCACTGCCCTTGCCAAGGTGCCGTGGAGCCGGTGCTGCCCGTGCTGGGAAGGATGGAGCTTGCGTGAGATGCCCACGGGGGGATGCGAGCGGACCAGCGCTGCCCTGCCCACGCAGCTGGGGTGCTCCAAGCCCTGGGTGGGGGGGTCCAGACCCTCTCTGCCCACCAGCACCGCGGTGGGCACGCAGGGCTGCCCGGGCCGTGCCTCCCGCGCCCAGTCCTGCACCCCGGCACGTGGAAGCGGGAGCACGTGCTGCTCCCCCCAGGGGTGCGGATGCCCCTGCCAGCCCTGCTGCCCGTGCCCCAGCTGGGGACATGTGGCAGCTGCCAGCCCAGCCCACACCTGGGGGGGGACCGGGGCTCAGTTTGGGACAGAGCTCGACCCCGTCACACGCCTGCCTTCAGGATCGGGGCTCCTGTCACCGGGAGCAGCCAGGGGACGAGCCAGCCCGGCTCATCGGGACAGGAGCAAAATCAACCCCAAGCCCCCAGGGAAACCAGCGGCAGCAGCGGGGCGGCTGCGCGAAGCCTCGGCGCTGTGGCTGCCCCGCAGCTACGCGTCGCCCGGGGCCAGCTGGGAGCCCCCCCAAATCCGTTGGGAGCCATGGGGCTCCCCAGGGCGAGGGCAGCCCCCACAGGGAGGGAGCCAGCTTCCCCGGAGCTCGGGGAGTGCCCGGCTGGGGGCCAAGCTGGTTGGGAAACAAAGAGGAGCTGAAATTGGTGCAGACAGGGCTGATTTCCCGACACAGCTGGGGCTTGCCCAGACGGGAGGGGAGGGCCGGACCCAGCCCAGCTGCGCCACTGCCGCGCTGGGGACCCCACGGACACGGCGGGAAGGGGCTGCACCCAGCCCTGCCGCCCTGGGGACCCCATGGACACGGTGGGAAGGGGCTGCACCCAGCCCTGCCGGGGCCCCACCGCCCTGAGGACCCCACGGACACCATGGGAAGGGGCTGCACCCAGCCCCACCGCCCTGGGGACCCCATGGACACGGCGGGAAGGGGCTGCACCCAGCCCTGCCGCCCTGGGGACCCCACGGACACGGCGGGAAGGGGCTGCACCCAGCCCCGCCGCCCTGGGGACCCCACGGACACGGCGGGAAGGGGCTGCACCCAGCCCCGCCGCCCTGGGGACCCCACGGACACGGCGGGAAGGGGCTGCACCCAGCCCCGCCGCCCTGGGGACCCCACAGACACGGTGGGAAGGGGCTGCACCCAGCCCCGCTGGGACCCCACCGCCCTGGGGAGCCCAGAGCAGCCCCAGGAGCAGCGGGGAGGGGACCATGCCCGGGCCAGCTGGGGCACGGCCACCATGGGGACCCTCCAGGCATCCCAGGGGGCAGCAGGGAGGGGATCCCAGCTGGGATGCAGCCGCCCGGGTGACCCTGGGGAGGGCCTGGGGACCCCACAGGTCTCCTAGGGCCAGCAGGGAGGGGACTACACCCAGCCCAACTGGGCCAAAGCCACCCTGGGGACCACCTAGACCCCCCCTGCCAGTGCCAGCAGGGAGGGGACCCCGGCCGGCACAGGGCCACCCTGGGGACCCCCGCGACACGCTGGGGACAGCAGGGAGGGGACTGTACCCAGGGCACGGCCACCCTGGGGTCCCCACAGCCCCCCGGGGCCAGCGGGGAGGGGACCCCCGGCTGGGACATAGCCACCCTGGGGACCCCGCAGCCAGCCCGGGGTCGGCAGGGAGGTGACCGTACAGAGGACAGGGCCACCCTGGGGACCCCGCAGGCACCGGGGCGGAACCGGGGAGGGGACCGGACCCAGCCTGGCCAGGACATGGCCACCGCGGGGCCAGCGAGGCGGGCACGGGGGGCTCGGACGAGGCGCAGCCCCGGCACCGGGACCGCCGCGCCGGCTCCCAGGGCCCGGCAGCCCCGGGACGGAGGAGCCCCCCGGGGCTCCCGCAGCGGCGGGGCCGGAAGCCCCACCCGGGTCCCGCTTCCCGGGCGCGGCCGCGTGTCCCGGCGGCTCGGCGGGCGCCGCGCCCGGCCCTGCCCGGTGCCGTTACCCCGGCGGGGCGGGGCGGGCGGGCAGCCGCGGGGACGGGGACGGGGACACGACACACACCGGTCCCGCTCCGGCGGCCGGTGGGCAGCGCCGCCCCGGCCATTTTGGGGGCAGAACGGCCGGTGCCATCCCGGTGCCCATCTCCATCCCGGTGCCCGGGGCCCCGTGCCCACCTGCCGCCCGCCCCCCGCCCTACCTGCGGCGCCGATCCCGCGGTCCCGGTGCGGCAGTGGCGGATGCCGCCGCCCGCGCCCTTTTCACGGCTGATGTCAGCGCGGCCGGGGGCGGCCGGGTACCGCCCGCTCCCGGGGCGGGCCCGCCGGGCCCGGGCCAGGGCCTCGCCGCCACCGCGCCCCGGGCAGCCCCGCCCCGCCCCGCCCCGGCGGCCCCGCGGGGAGAGGGCTCCGGGGGTCGTGGGGGGGGTTGGGGGTCGTGGGGGTCAGCGTGGCCGTGGGGGCAGGGGAGCAGAGGGGCGGTGTTGGGGACAGGGTGGCCGTGGGGGCTGAGGATGGGGGGCTGCGGGGGGGGCTGGCCACAGCGCTGGAGGGGCGGCAGGGTTTCGGTGGGGGACCGGGGGGCTGTAGTGGGGGTACCGGGGGGCTGTAGTGGCAGGGGGCTGCGGCGACCGTGGGGGAGACAGGGCCCGGCACGGTGGCAGCGGGGGACAAGGCTGCGATGGCGACAGGGCCCGGCTGCGGTAGCCGGCGTCACGGACGCGGCGGTGGCAGCGGACACGGTGCTGGGGAACCGCCGTGGCCTGGCCCCGGTGGCGGGGGGGCCAGCTCGGGGGGCTGCGGGCCCCACGGGGGCACGGCGTCGCCAGCACGCGCGGTGGCCCCGGCGGCGCGGGGAGGGATGATGGCGCTTGCACAAGTCCCGTCTCCATGGGAAGTGCAACCAAAACAACAAACAAAACCTCGGCCCGAAGCCACCCGCCGCCTCCGGAACGGGTGGCAGGGCCACTGCCACGGCGTCCCCATGACCCCACCCGCCCCTCAGCACCCAAAATCTCACCTGGGCTCAGCACCCACCCTCCTGAGCGAGCCCAAGGTGCCACCATCCCTGGGGACACCGTCACAGTGGGGACCAGCCTCGGAGTGCCCCTCCTGCACCCATGGGTGACACGTGGCGGGTTGGGTGTTGTCCCCGTCGTCCCCATACCCCCCCCAAGGTTGCGGGTGTCCCCCGGGGATTTCCAGGGGGGTTTCCTGTGGCTGCGGTGACACGGGTGCATGGCTGGGGGACACGCACACGAGGGGACCAAGGGCAGGGGGTGGCACATGACCAAGGGTACCGGGGTGACCCATGGGTCAGGGGTGACAAGATGAGGGAGTGAGAGTGGGGTGCAGGAATAGGGGCAGGGTTAGGGGTAGCAGGAGCGGGGGGGAACAGCTTTAAGGGTGACACAGGGGGGCAGGACCCATGGGGGAGCAGGACCCATGGGGGGGTGGCAGGACCCATGGGGGGGGGCCCAGGGTGACACAGAGAGCAGGAGGGGATGATACAGGGGGCCAGGTCCCATGGGGGTGACAGAGAGCCAGAGAACGGTGACACAAGGGCAGGACCCTGGAAGGACTCGGCCAGGGGAGGCAGGGGGTACCAGAGGGCGATTTGGGGACAGGAGCAGCGTGGGGACAACCCGGGGGCAGGAGCGCCAGGGCACAGGGCCAGGGTGGCCCAGGGTGGCCCATGGCAGTGACACGGGGACAGGGCTGGGGACAGTAGGCAGGTGAGGGCGTGCCGCAGGACGGGACGCTCAGGGGATGCAGCCGGGGACGCTGTGGGGGTGACACGGGTGGGGACCCGGGGGAGGAGGTGGTGGACAGGGGTGGGGCTGATGGGACACGGGGGGACCCCGGGGGGGGGGGGGACACAGGGCAGGGCCAGGCAGCACGATGGGGTGCAGGGCAGGTCCGGGGGGGAACGGAGCCGGGGGTGACCCCGAAGGACGGAACGGAGGGGGACAAGAGGCAGGCAGGGGGACACGGGGGGACATGGGGGGGACACAGGAGGCAGGCGTGGGGACACGGGGGGGACACAGGAGGCAGGCAGGGGGACACGGGGGGACACGGGAGGCAGGTGGGGGGATGCGGGGGGACACAGGAGGCAGGCGGGGGGATGCAGGGGGACACGGGAGGCAGGCGGGGGGGACGTGGGGGGACACGGGGGGACAGGGGGACACGGGGACACACAGGAGGCAGGCGGGGGGACACGGGGGGGACAGGGGAACACGGGGGGACACGGGGGGACACAGGAGGCAGGCGGGGGGACACGAGTGGGCGGGGGGACAGGGGGACACAGGGGGACACAGGAGGCAGGCAGGGGACACGGGGGGACGTGGGGGGACACGGGGGGACAGGGGGACATGGGGGGACACGGGGGGACACAGGAGGCAGGCGGGGGACACGGGGGGACACGGGGAGGACACAGGAGGCAGGCGGGGGGACACGGGAGGCAGGCGGGGGGGACGTGGGGGGACACGGGGGGACAGGGGGACATGGGGACACACAGGAAGCAGGCGGGGGGACACAGGGGGGGACAGGGGAACACGGGGGGACATGGGGGGACACAGGAGGCAGGTGGGGGGACACGAGTGGGCGGGGGGACAGGGGAACACGGGGGGACACAGGAGGCAGGCGGGGGACACGGGGGGACGTGGGGGGACACGAGTGGGTGGGGGGACACGGGGGGACAGGGGGGGACACAGGAGGCAGGCGGGGGACACGGGGGGACACGGGGAGGACACAGGAGGCAGGCGGGGGACACGGGGGGACACGGGGAGGACACAGGAGGCAGGCGGGGGGACACGGGAGGCAGGCGGGGGGGACGTGGGGGGACACGGGGGGACACGGGGGGACAGGGGGACATGGGGACACACAGGAAGCAGGCGGGGGGACACAGGGGGGGACAGGGGAACACGGGGGGACATGGGGGACACAGGAGGCAGGCGGGGGGACACGAGTGGGCGGGGGGACAGGGGGACACGGGGGGACACAGGAGGCAGGCGGGGGACACGGGGGGACACGAGTGGGCGGGGGGACACGGGGGGACAGGGGGACATGGGGGGACACGGGGGGACACAGGAGGCAGGCGGGGGGACACGGGGGGACACGAGTGGGCAGGGGGAGACGCACGGGCGGGCCCCCCGGGGGCTGCCGGGGGAGGCCCGGGACACGGCCCGACGCGACCCGCGGCCCAGCCCACGAGCGACCCCCGGAACCGCGCGGGGCGGGGGGGGTGACGTAGTGCGCGCCGGGCCCCGCCCCCCCGTGACGCGCTCCCGCGGCATGGCCATGTAAGGGCACGAGGCGCGCAAGCCCCACCCCCCGCGGAGCCACCGCCGGGGCCCGGCCCCGCCCACAGCCCGGGGGGGGGCAAAGGGGGGGGCTTGGGGGGCAGCAGGGGGGCGGTGGCAGCAGGGGGGGTGCAGTGGGATGGGGCGGGGGGGTGGAGCAGGAGGGGGGGTGCAGAGAGGCTGGGGGGGTGCAGGGGAATGGGGGGGTGCAGGGGAATGGGGGGGGAATGCAGTGGGATTGGGGGGGTGCAGGGGATTGGGAGGGACACAGGGAGCACGGGGGGGGAAATGCGGTGGGACTGGGGGGGCAGGATGTGGGGGGACGCAGGGAGCATGGGGGATTGGGGGGCAGGACGCGGGGGGACGCAGGGAGCGGGGGGGAATGCAGTGGGACTGGGGGGGATGCAGGGGGATTGTAGGGGACACAGGGAGCACGGGGGGGAAATGCAGTGGGACTGGGGGGGCAGGATGTGGGGGGGCAGGGAGCATGGGGGGGCAATGCAGGGGGATTGGGGGGGCAGGAAGCCTGGGGGGGCAATGCAGGGGGATTGGGGGGGTGCAGGGGGATTGGGGGGGCAGGACACAGGGGGACGCAGGGAGCAGGGCGGGGGAATGCAGTGGGACTTGGGGGGATGCAGGGGGATTGGGGGGGATGCAGGGAGCACAGGGAGGGAATTGCGGTGGGATTGGGGGGGCAGGACGTGGGGGGACGCAGGGAGCAGGGCGGGGGAATGCAGTGGGACTTGGGGGGATGCAGGGGGATTGGGGGGGACGCAGGGGGATTGGGGGGGATGCAGGGAGCACAGGGAGGGAATTGCGGTGGGATTGGGGGGGCAGGACGTGGGGGGATGCAGGGAGCAGGGCGGGGGAATGCAGTGGGACTGGGGGGGATGCAGGGGGATTGGGGGCAGAATGTGAGGGGATGCAGGGAGCACAGAGAGGGGATGCAGTGGGATTGGGGGGTATGCAGGGGGATTGGGGGGGACGCAGGGAGCACGGGGGGGGCAATGCAGGGGGATTGGGGGGTATGCAGGGAGTATGCAGTGGGATTGGGGGTGGGGTGGGTGGGACACGGGGACGACGGCGGCCCCACGGGGTGCAGGGAGCACCAGATGGGGTGGGGGGACGCAGCAAGACCCTGGAGGGGCGAGGGGCCTGGGGATGGGGGGTGCCCCGAGGCTGGGGGGTGAGCCTGCCACACGCGAGCCGCCGCTGCTCTCACGCCTCTTTATTCCTCCCCAACATCCTTCTCCCCCGGGCCGGGGGGTGCCGGGGGTCCCTAGAGCAGCGTGGCCAACTCGAAGCGCTCAGCACAGCACCCACGGGGGCCCAGGCGCTGCCGCCGCTGCTGGGCCACCTCCCTGCGACGCCGGGATGCCGCCAGCTCCTGGCGTGGGGCTGCGCCGCGTTCTGGGGGGCCGCCCGCCGCCACCAATGCCTCCGCCGACACCGAGCTCACCGGGGAGGAGCCGCTGCCGGGCTCTGCGGGGAGACAGGCAGCATCTGGCCCTGCTGTGCCACCCGCCCATGGGGCCACCCCCAGGGATGTGGGTGCCAAAGGGACCTGCACCCTCTTTTCCCACTCCCCCCGGCCCCTGGGAAGGGTGGGCGAGAGCCCCCCGGGGCCGCGATGCTCGGGGGGGTCTGGGTGCGCCGCACTCACTCTGCCGCTCCAGATCGCGCAGGGCGATGGTGGAGACAGGCCGCGCTGGGTCCCCGCTGCGGTAGAGCTGCAACGCCTCGAGGATGTCCGACTCCAGCGCGAACTCCGCGTCCCACTCGTAGTTCTCGTCCACCGAGGTGTTCCTCCTGCGGGGACGGGCGTCAGGACAGCACCCACGCAGGCACCCACCCCCAGGGCTGCGGGGCGCGAAGGCTGGCGGGGACGCGGCGGGGATTGCTGGGGTGGGCGCCGGCGGGGTGGTCCCCGGGGGGGTGGCCCCCGGGAGCAGCGGCTGGGGCTGGGAGGCAGCAGGGTGGCTACGCGCCGGGACACCCCAGCCAAGCCCTGTGGGACAGGCCGAGAGCTGCCCCAGCATGAGCCGGCTCGTCCCCGGCACCCTGCCCACGGCTCACCTCTTCCCGCTGCCGCCGAGGGCTGCATCCGTCCTCGCCCTGCCCTCCTCCTCCGCCGCCGAGCCTCCGCTGTGCCAGCTGCCCCCGTCCCCGAGTGGGGGGCCCAGGCAGTTGCCCCCCAGGGACGGCGCCAGCGAGGGGGGCCGCAAGAAGGACGCGCTGCCCCGGCCGCTGCTCTGGCTGGTCAAACTGCCCCGCGGCAGCTTCTCCAGGGCTGCGGGATCCGGCGGCCTGCCCGGCGGCCAGCCGGGCTCCGCGGTGCCGGCTGCAGGCACGGCTTCAGTCCTGCCGCCACCGCCGGGCAGGCGGGCGGCCGGCTGGGTGGGGGGCCGCGGGCCGGCCCCGGGGCTGGGGGAGCCAGGCCAGGCGGCAGTGCCGGGCAGCGAGGCCTTGGCAGGACCCACCGGCAGCCTGGGGGGCTTGAGGAAAGCCGTGGCTGAGGGGGAGGTGGCGTTGGCACATGTGTCAATGCAGTCCGGGCACAGCCGCCGGCCTGCGCGCTGCGGGGAGCCCCCAGCCCCCGGCGGGGCGGGCAACGGGCTGGCGGCGGGGTCTGGGTGGTTGCCAGCGTGGCTGGGCTCAGCCGGCATCTCCGGAGGCGGCCAGTCGCCGTCGACGCACATCTCCTTGAAGAAGGGCAGGCTCAGGTACTGGAGGATCCCGCTCTGGCTTGGGGGGCCAGCCGGCTGCCGGCTGCGCCGGAGGCTGGGGGAGCCCAGGGGGCCGAGGGGTGGCCGGGGGGAGCCCTCGGGGGGCAGCGAGTCCCACAGGGCGCTGGCTGCGCTCCGGCAGGGCCCGGCACTGCCGGGGCTGTCGCGCAGCTCCTCCACGGTGCTGTAAGGCAGAGTCGCGGCGGAGGCCACGGGGCTGATGTTGACGATGCACAATGCCGCGGCCTCATCCACGGGGCTGCTGCTGCCGTAGCCAAAGTAGCGGCCCCGGCGGTAGCTGGCAGCCCGGGCTCCCCGGCGGGCCTGCCCCACGGGCCGGGGGCGCAGCGAGACCCCCTTGCGCCAGACGGGCTCCTCCTCCTCCTCCTCTTGGGGCAGCTGGAGGTAGGGCTCAGGCTGCGGCCCCGGGGGGTCCCGCTGGGGGTACGGCTCCAGCTCGGCGTAGGGCAGCGCCCCGAAGCCGCTCTCCTGCGGCTGCGTGTCGGTCTCCACCACGAAGCGCCCATCGGGGCCACGGCAGATCCGCTCGAGGGGCACCTGCTCCCCGACGTGGCTCTCGTACACGGCGTACTGGGAGCCGGCCCCGGCGATGCTGAGGCCCAGGCTGGTGCCGGCCTTCTCACCCCACAGCAGCGTCCGGCGCAGGCTCCGGCAGGGAGACGGCTGCAGCTTCAGCTTCACGGTGCTGTCTGGGCTACCAGAGCCACGAGAATTGCTGTAAGGAAGAAGGCAGCCACTGCAGCTCCGGGCTGGTCTGGCTGCCCCCCGTGCTGGGAGAACTCGTGCTGGGCATCTGGCAGCAGGTACCGCGACCCAGCACCGCTGCTGCACGCTCAACAGACCTGGTCCTGTGCTTTCTGATCTTTTCTTCGGCCAAAACTCCCCAGAGGGAGCACCCCGGGGGAGCCCTACCCCACGGCACGCCCCGACCCCAGCACCTCGCTCCTAACACCCCCTCTGCCCCCAGCCAGCGGCAAGCGAATGATGCGGAGCGCAGCGAGACAGGGAGGGAGCGGGACAGGGAGGGAGCGTGGCATGGCATGACTTACTGTGGAGGTGGAAGCTTCTTGCTGGGGGAGAAGACGAGTGGTGGATCTGGAAGGTCATGAGAACACAAGGGGATCACACGGCAAGCAACTCAAAGTGATGATGAGGAGACAGCGGCACCCACTCAGCCCTACAGCCGCCCCTGGTGAGCCCCCCAGCGCCGGGCTGGCCTGTGCCCTCCCTGGGCACCGTGCCCTGCCGCCCTGCACGCCGTGCTTCGAGGTCTCCGGGAGCCCCGGGATCCAGGCGCCTGCACCCGGCCAGCCCGCTCCTACCTTGCCTTCGCTTCTGGATGCGGGCGGCACGCCGGCGGTTCATGATGCAGGCGGCCATGGTGCTGAAGATGACAGCCACGCTGAGGAAGCAGATCCCCCCGATGACCCCAGCCAGCACCGGCTGCGGCAGGAGCTCCGGCAGCTGGGTGCGAGACGGATACACCTCCATGCCTGGGCCAGACAGGAGACACTGTCAGAGGCTCCGTTACCCGTGGAGCACAGCGGGCACGGCCTCCCTCACGCTGCCAGCACCACGGGGATAAACAGCAAAGCCTCGGCTCTCTCGCCCCTCGGGGCCGGTCTGGCGTTGGGCAAGACCTCTGCCCTCCGCCGTGCCGGGTGCCAGGAGCAGGGATGCTCTGTGCAGAGCTCTCCCGCTACCCAGTCCGTGAGACTGAAGTCAGGCCAGATCCGCACGCAGAGATGGGTGTTCCCACGGCATTAGCTTTGGGGGTCCTGCTCTGGGCGCCGTGTCCCCTGGTCTAGCAGCAGGGACACTTGGGGGTGGGAGCAGCGCGAAAGAGTTTCTGTTTGGGAAGATCCTAGACCACGCTGGGCACTTCGCACCTCCGATTTCCGTCCCCCGGGCAGGAAGAGCAAGCGGGTGCCAGCCCAGGCCTTACCTGCTGTGGAGACGTTCACTGTGTTGCTGGGATCGCTGATGTAGCTGCCAGCAAAGGCCACCAGTCGGAACTCATAGAAGGTGTCCTGGGGGAGCAGAGGGCCATTAGCCTTGTTGGCACGGTGGCCAGCCAAGCCTCAGCCCACACAGCTGCAGAGCCGAGCGGCTCTGCGGCATCACCAGATGCCCCAGCTCCAGGTAGCAGCGACGCAGGAGATCTGACCCCCTCCCTTGCTGCATCCCCCCAGAGCTTGCCCTGCAGCCAGGGAGCGCCCGGTGAGATTCCCACCTTGATGAGTCCTGGCACCAGGACCTGGGTCTTCGTGCTGGGGATGGAGCGGTCCAGCACCTCCCAGCCGCCCTTGTTCTGCCGCAGCTCCAGCGCGTAGCCGCTCAGCGCCACCGAGAACTGAGCCGGGGGCTCCCACCGCAGCAGGACCCCGCGCACAGTCTCGTTGGCGGTCAGAGCCTGCGGTGGGGACAGGAAGACGCGCATGGTCATGGCCGGCGGCTCTGGAGGCACTGTGGTCACTGGGAAGCCTGAGGAGAAAGGGGATGCTGGTCTGGGAGCTGATGTGGGGGACAGCAGGGCAGAAACAGGAGCCTCTCAAGCACTTGAGGGCTCTGGGGGGACAGGGGCTGCTTTGGGGAGCACACAGACCCCCCTCTTACCCCTGGGCATGGAGGTGACAATCTGGCTGAAGGGGCCGCTGCCCAACTTGTTCTGGGCCAGGACGCTGAACTGGTAGCTCATGTCTGGCTGCAGATTCTCCACCAAGAGGTGCTGAGCCCCCACCGGCACAGAGAGCGACACCCAGTCATGATGGGCCCAGGGCGGATGCTTCACCCTGAGGAGATGCGGGACTCGTGAGGCCAGAGCTGAGGGCCCCAGGTGGGACGCCAGACCCTGCCCACAGCAGGGACTCACAGCGGTGTGTACCAGACGCTGAACCTCTGGAAATAACCTCCGTCAAAGCCCGGCTCCCAGGAGATGTTGGCTGCCAGCAGGAGCGGGAGCACAGAGACATTGGTGACAGCGTGAGGACTGGTACCTGGCAGGGAAAGCAGAGAGAAGACCTATCAGACCGGGCAGCTTGGACAACAGCCGTGCAGGGGCCTTTCCGTCCCTTCCGTCCGCCCCAGGCCAGCCCAGCACCCACGGAAAATGCCTGCCCACCAAGGACCGGCGACGCACCCAGCACGTGGATGGAGGTGGCGGTGCTGACGCTGGCCACCTGGTTGGTGGCCATGCACTCCCAGACCCCATGCTGCTCCTTGCTGAGCGGTCGGAAGACGAGGCTGCCGTTCCCATCCACCTGGGCGCCGCTCTTCCCCGCGCTGCCCACCTGCACGGTGAGGCACGGACACGTTGAGGGCGGGCGACCACCCAGCCCACCCCACTGCAGGCCTGGGATGGCCGCGCTGCAGCGACCCCGGGCCCTTGGGGAAAATGGGACTTGACGTGCTCCACCACCCTGGGGCTGCTTTAGGGACTCAGGGGCAGGACTTTGCCCTGGTTCCTTAGAGAGCAACACAAGCAAAGTACCCCGAGCCCCTTCTCCCGCAGAAACCAGGAGAGATGCCATCCTGTAGCATCCGTGGGGACATGGACACCGGGACTGCCCTAGAGCGATGCCCCAGAGCCCACAAGCAGCGTCCGCCTCCCAGGAGGGCTCAGCTGTTCCCCAGAGCAGCAGCTCCTACCTTCAGCCAGGTGATAGTTGGGGGGGGATCCCCGTGGGCTGCACAGGGGACCACCAGCTCCCGGCCCACCTCCTGGAAATATTCCTCCTTGGGGCGCACCGTGAAGGTGGGGGGGTCCTGGAAGACAGGCATGCACAGCGCAGGGCTTGGCGGCAGGCGGGACGGGGCGCAGACCCGCGGCGGGGCAGACCGACGGGCACCGCAGCGCAGCCGGGCTGCTCGGCGCAGCGGGGTGGGAGCAGCTCGGGCAAGGGGCTCGGGCAGCGCGCCCACCCGCCCAGCCTCACCTTCAGCAGGACACGCGTGGGCTGGGACTCGCCAGCGGTGCCGTAGCTGTTGTACGGGGTACACGTGTACACTCCCAGCGCGTCGTCGTTCCCCGTCGCGATGACGATGGAGCCGTCCGGTCTCATGGACCAGCCGGGGAGCTGGAAGAGGGGGCCGCAGGGTGAGGACAAGGGGCTCAGGGGGGTCGGAAGGCGGGGGAGGGCGCAAGCGGCGGTACCTTGTCCAGCTCCAGCGGGCGCCCATCCCTCGTCCAGCTGACGGAGAGCAGAGGGGGGTTAGCCCTGGTAGGGCACTGGATCACACCCTGCATCCCCTTGGGCAGGTGGGTTTCTGGGAGCATGGCGGTCACCTGCGCCGGATCTGCGAGGACAAACAGGGGCCTGCGTGAGGGTGGCGGGGGGCTGGGGTCCCTGCGGCAGCTGAAGGGGCACCCCCCCCCCCGCCCCGGACTGGCCCAGCAGGGCCTTTCCGTGAGTAGAGCTGGCGACAGCATGGCCTGGGCTTGCGGGGGGCTGCGGGGCTCTTACACAGCACCGTGACGAAGGCCGAGGCAGAAGGCGGCTTCCACAGCCCGTTGCTGGGGACGCAGGTGTATTTGCCGGCATCATCCGGGGTTGTTCGCTGCAGCAAGAGACTCCCGTCCACCAGGATGCGGACACGAGCTTGGAGGCGGCTGCAAGGGAAGGGGAGGGCGGTGGTGAGCGGCGCGGCTGGGACCACCCCCAGCGCCCCGGGATGAGTGACCCCCGCCGCCACGCACCCAGCCAGCCCATCGCGCTCAGATCCAGGCTTCGCAGGGCCACGGCAGCCTGCTGGCCCCAGCACCACTGGCAGGAGCCCACGGCTGCCTCGGTGCCATCCCCGTCCCCGCTGCACCTGAGGTGGAAGACGTTGCTGCTGCCCTGGAACCAGGTGTAGGTGAGGTTTCCCGGGTATGCCTCAGCCTGGCACGCCAAAAAGGCATCTTGGGAGATGTTGACGGTGACGTTCTGCGGCGGCACCACAATGATGGGTGGCCCTGCAGTGTGGGGCAGAGGGCAGGGTGAGGGCTGGGGACAGGGAATGGCCCCGGGTGCTCCCACAGCTGTCAAACCTGCGCCTGCCCCAAAACCAACTCCCATGACCTGGCTCCCTCCGTGCCCTGAGGCAGCACCCAGCGGGGTGGCCCACGCGGCCAGGGCTGGGAGAGCACCCGCTCTTACCCTGCACGAGCACACGGGTGGTGTGGGTGACGGTGCCCTCCTTGCTGGAAGCATGGCAGGTGTAGGTGCCCGCGCTGGCGCGCTCCACGACGGCGATGCTCAGCGTGCCGTTCCTCACCTGCAACGGCACCGGGCACATGGCGCAGCCACCGAGGGACAGGACGCAGAACAGAACGTGGCGCCGGGGGCCGGGCTGGGGGCAGGAGGTGGGTGCCACCGTGGCGGGGACGCGTGCCCGCTCTCCAGCCGAGTGCTGCTCTGCGCACCTGGCTGCCCCACGAGACCCCGGCCGAGGAGGGGGACGCATCACGGGGGGGTTTGCTGTCTTCACCTGCACCGTGTCCCCGCTCTCGACAGCCAGGTCGCTCCTCTTCCAGATGACAACAGGCTGGGGGTTGCCGACAGCCGTGCAGGTAAGGCTCAGCGTATCCCGGTCCCGCACCTCCACGAACGCAGGGGGGGTCTCCAGGAAGGTGGGGGGTGCTGTGAAGACAAGTCCAGACCCTCACCCCCAGGTGTGGCTCAACTGGTCTTGGAAGACCAGCGGATCCAGTCCCAGCCCCGAGAGATCTTGGGCAGCGCTGGGCAGAGCAGCAACTGAGGGTGGGATCAGCCGGTACCGTTGACGGTGAGGTGGATCCAGGTGCCGTTCTGGAAGTCAGCGTCGGTACTGTGCCGGTCAAGGAAGAGTACGCGGCACTCGTACCAGCCTTGGTCCTCGGCGCGCAGGACATCGATGCGCAGCGAGGCGCCTTCCTCAATCCGCACGCGACCTGCGCACCCAGAAGCGGCCGTCACAGCCAGCGGCACCGGCTCGGGGGCAGCCGGCTCCCCGGGCCACCCGCACACACGGCGCTCGCCCCTGCTGCAGCAGCTTCCCTGGGGATCAGGGCCAACTGGCCCGCGTGGCAGCGGCAGGGTCTGCCCATGCAGCCAGCCCACGCTCGGGCTGCTTCTCCCTCGGTTGGCACTGCAGGAGGCTGGGAACAGCTGCGGGGCAAAAGCCAGGGCGGCTGTGCTGCGGTGGAGGCTGCTCACACCGACGTTTAGCGCTACCCCTCCTGCTGCTGTCGAGGAAACAGGGAAGGATGCGGTGGTGGGCTCCACCACCTGCCCCTGCGTAGGGCGGCCTCGGCAGGGACCCCCCCAGCCCCCAGCAAGGTGGGTCCCTGTGCCCTGAGCGCTGCTCCCACCGCCCTCTCTGCCTTCCCCTCGAGCTGCCAGCCTGCCTGCAAAATCCCTCCGACACCTTCCCCCTTGCCTTTCAGGGACCGCTCCCCCGCAGCCTGGGCCACCCGTTCCCTGGGAAGCCCCCCCGGCCATCTCACCCTTAGGAGCCCTGCTAAGCCCCAGGCACCCCCGCACCGTCCCCTCGCACCGGGGCGCGGAGTCAGGCTGAACCCCTCGCCCGCCTCGCAGGGACGAGCGCTACAGACCCCTCGAGGGGCACGGCAGCGGGGGGCTCTCCCGGGCTGTGGGGCCCTTGCCCTGAGCAAGCAGTGGCCCCGCGCCCCATGGCCTCTTTGATGAAGAAGAGGATAAGGGTGCAAAGCGACAGCGAGCACAGCCCTTTAATCCCCTGGGCTATTATCAGAGCCATAATCAGCTCAGGCGTGCAGCAGGCAATTGGCTCAGCCCCGGCCGGGGTGCACAGCCAGCGGCACCCACTGCCCTGGCACCCCCAGGGCTACACGCCCCCAGCCCCGCTGCAGGAACCCACGGCCTGGAGAGCTGCTCCAGGCTGGGGACGAGGGTTTAGCCCCAAGCACGCCATCGCCCCGGGTGGCCTCGCTCCCAGCACGCCGTGGCAGAGCCACGGTCACGGTGGCGGCGGCACTGCACGCAGCTCGCGGCACTGGAGCTGCTGTCGACACCCCAGAGCTCCCTGGGACCAGCATCTTCCTGAGGCGTTTCCAACAAAGTGCATTTTGCCAAACCTCCCCCTCCCTCGGCTCTACCCAGGAGCTCGGTGCCAGAGGTGCTCCCCATGCGCTGCCAGAGCCACCGGAGCCCAGGCTGGGCACCGCACGGGCGCTACTGGCAGCAAGAGGCTGCATCCCGCCAGACGAGCCTGGCGAGGAGGAGGAGAAGGAGCAGCGGGACCCGGGCAGGCTGGTTTGGGCACAGAGGCTGGGCGGTTGAGGGACAGGATCGCACACTGAGCGCCGGGGCCACGCACCCAGCACACAGACGAGCGCAATCCCTTCTCAACAGCGCCCGGGGCTTCTTCCAGCTGCTGCAGCCACCTGCCGTGTCTCCCACCCCTCCTGCCTCTCCCCATGGCCAGCTCCAACACAGAGCCACGGTGTCTGTTGCAGCAGGAGATGCTGAGGACAGACGGACACATCTGGGCACCTCTGGCAGCATCCCTCACTTGGAGCACGAAGCAACACCCCAGGCAAACTTTGAACACGAGGGGGGTGGCAGGAGCGGCCCATGGGCAATGGGAGAGGGATGGGAGCCACCCACGGGCAACACACCCGTGGGACAAGGGGTCCTCCCAACCCTCACCCCGGAGGCAGCTCCCACGCCGAGCCCCGGGAATCAGGGCAGCTCCGGGAAGCCCCATCCCTGCCTGCAGCTGCCAGCTCACAGCCCCAGGAGCCGGGTGGGAGCAGCAGGCTCCTGAACAAAGCTCCCTTTGGAAGGGATCGGAGTGCCTGGGGGACGCCCCCCAGCCTCCCCCTAATCCCCCGTGCTGGCCCCAGCCCCCTCCTCCTCTTCCACCACCCAGCCGATAACAAAACCGCCGCTGCCCTCCAGACCAGCATCCCCCAGCGCCTGGCAACCGCCATTCAGAGGGACACAAAGAGGGCTGCAGCCCCAGCCGCCGCGCTTGCCGTGCCGGGAACGGGGTGCCCGAGCAGGGAGCCAGGCCAGGGACCACCGGCCCTGCTCCAGGCCAGCCGGCAGCAGGGGACAGCAGCCCACGACACCGTGGGGGACGGTGGCACCTGGGGGAGAGCAGACCCCCTTCCCCCAAGTGACCCAAGGGCTCTCACAGAGGTGGCTGCAGCCCAGCCCGGTCCCAGGATGACCCAAATTGCCCTGAGGGATGTGGGTGACAGCAGGGGCTCCCCAACCCCTCTGGGTGACCCCTGATCTGCTCTGCCTGGGAAGGGCTGGAAAGGAGGGGCTGCCCTCGCCCTTACCCCGTGCCCGCGGCCCCTGCCCTTCCCTCCATCCCTGCCCTTCCCTCCATCCCTTCCCAGCTCCCCAGAGGATTGAAAACAAGCTGCCCCGCTGCCATGGTGACAGCCGTCAGCCCCCCTGCCCACCCACCTCGCCCTCATTACGGCCACCAGCCCCCTTCCCCCCCAGCGCTGATCCCGCAGCAGCCCAGCCCGCTCCCACGGCCCCGCAGGGCTGCGCCGGCAGCGGGGACAAGGGGAGGGCTGAGGGCAGCGCAGGCAGGAGCGGGCAGGACGCTGCCAGGCCCTTTCTGGGTAACCAGAGCTCCTGCAGCTGAGGGGCCCTGCGATGCCGGGCTCAGGTAACAGGAGCCTGGCCTGGGCCCCAGGGAAAGCAGGTGCCTTGCCATCACCGCAGGGTTTGTTGTCACCACGGGTCCCACCGAGCCGGCTTGGGGCTGGCTGCAGAGCAAAGGTGTCCCCGCGCACGGGCTGGCGGCGGGGAGAGGCCGGGGCGCGCCCCGAAATCGGTCTCCTATGCAGCCCGGGAAGAGGCAGCGCCGCTCTGTCCGTGGCCAGGCAGGAGAGGGCTTGGCTCAAACCTCAGCCTGCCGTGCATTTTTTAGGCAAGGGCCAGCTTTGGCATGGGGGCAGGCTCCTGACCCAGCCACATTCCGGCACTCCAGCCTTCCCCATCCCATTCCGCGGGAGGATTTTGGTGCATCGCTGCCACAGGCTGCTGGGGCCGGGCTCAGCCGAAAACGCTGGCTGCCAGCCCTTCCCCTCCTCCCCAGCCATCCCCATCCTCAAGGGACGCTCCCGTTGTCTTCACCTCTGTGCTCGCAAAGGCCTGCCGCCGCTTCACTTTAAATATCCCGTAAAGAGGAGAATATCCCCCTCCCACGCCACAGCCCTTGCCCAGTGCAGCTTTGCTCCAAATCCCAGCCAGCCCAGCACCACCAATTAGCAGCTTCGCCAAAATCCCCTCGCCAGGCTCAACCTTCAAGCGACCCGCATGGGCCGAGGCGGCGGCGTGGCAGCGCCCGGCTGCCCAAGGCCTCCGGCACGGGGCATCCCGGTGTCACCGTCCCCGGTCCGTCACAGCAGGCATTGCCACGACGCCGCAGCCTGGCACGGAAGATGGCGGGCACTCAACCATCCCCATGCCGAGTGGGCAGCGCTGGGGGAGGCCCCAGCAGCCGGAGGGCACGGTGATGGGAGCAACGGCTGGTATGCCGGGAGCCTCCTGCCTGGGCAGCTTCTCCCACCCTCTGTCCCGGTGGGGAACCCTCCCGCTGCCGAGCTGGGCCGGGGGCTGCGTCTTCCCTGCGAGCCGGGTGTCCGCATCCCTCCTGCCTCTTACTCTGGCCATCCCTGGAGCTGCTGCGTGGCGAGGGGACCCTGCCCCGCTGCGAGGGGACCTCCCCGGCCCTGCAGCATCCCCTCCTGCCGCCCGGGGCCAGCGGGAGAGCACTGCGCTTCCCCACCGCCCCGGCACCGTGATTAATGCGCTCTGACAGCAGCGGTAGCCCTCGGCTGGGGCCCCGCCAAGGCAAGCGGGGACGCGGGACGCCGGGGCCAGCCCGGCCGGCCTCACGCGCTGCCCCGGGGCCAGTCCCAGCCCGGAGGTTGGGGCCAGGAGGGGCCCCCCCCCAGGACCCCATAACCAGCCGCTGCTGCGGGGACTCACCGATGTACTCCGGGTCCACCCGCGGCGAGTAGAGCCCGAACTTGATGAAGATGGGGAGGACGAAGCCAAAGCGGACCCACTCGATCACGTAGAGAGGGGGACGGGCCTCGCGGGGGTCCAGGAGGTCGCAGCCCAGCACCGTGCTCTGCCCCACGCGTCCCACCACGGCCCGGGACCCGCTCTGGCCGCTGCCTGCCGGGAGCGGGGCGGGAGGGCTGAGCCCCGACGGCCGGGCCGGACGGGACGGGAGCCGCCGCTTCGCCCGCCGCCGCCCCCCGGCCCCGGCACCACGTGCACCGGCCCCGCCGCCACCCGCGTCCCGGGGGCCCGGCACCTGCCAGACCGGCCCCGCCGGCAGCGCGGCCGCTCCCGCCCCGGGCTCCCGCCCCGGCCCGACCCCTCCGCCGCGGGCGGAGCGGCGGCCCCTTACCCTCGGCGCCGGCGAGCAGGCTGAGGACGGCGGCGCGCAGCCACCACCGCATAGCCCAGGTCCCCCCTCAGGCGGCCCCGGCGGGACGGGCGGACGGGCGGCGGGGGCCAGCAGTTCGGGTCACCGGGGGCGGGGGGGGACACCAGCGCCTCAGGGCCCGCGCACCGGCGGGCTCCGCCGGGCTGCCCACGGCGCACTGGCCCCGGGCGGGGGGCGCTGGCGGCTCCGCGTCCCGCCGCTCCTCATGCCCGGCTCGGCTCGGCTCGGCTCGGCTCGGCTCGGCTCGGCTCGGCTCGGCTCGGCTCGGCTCGGCTCGGCCCGGCCCGGCCCGGCCCCGCGCTCCCTCCCCGCCGCTCCCGCCGCCGCCCGGCGGCCGCAAACAAACCCGCGGCGGCGGGAGGGGCCGCCCCCAGGCCACGCCCCCCCAGCCACGCCCCTTACCGCCGGGCCAGCCAATCACGAGCCCGGCGCCAGGCGGCCCCCGAGGCGGCCAATGGCGGAGCGGGGCGGTGGGAGCCGCGGGGGCTGCTGGGAGCTGTAGTTCCGGCGGGGGGGGCCCCGGGTGGGCGATACACGCGTGGGACACGGGCACGCGCCGCGTGTCACCAGGTGTGCGACACAGGTGTGCGACACAGGTGTGTGACACAGGTGTGCCCGCACGCTGCCTGCCCGGGGGGCGTCGGCGCTGCCCGGCGCTCACCCAGGGCCGCCGCAGGCCGTGCCGCGCCCTGCCCCGCCATAGCACGCCGGGCCGAGCCACGCCGGGCCGAGCTGTGCCGTAGAACCATCGAGTCACCGGATCGTGGACAATCATCGAGTCATCGGAACGTGGAGGTTGGCAAAGCCCTTGAAGAGCATCCAGTCCAACCAGTAACCCAACGCTGCCAAGGCCACCACTAAACCAGTTAAGGGGAGAGTAATAATTAATTTAATGTTTCCTGCCTTGGTGGCTGCATGATTTTTAATGAAAGTAAAAACTAGAAATCATTAAGGTTGGAAGGGAGCTCTAAGATCATCGACCACCAACCCAACACCCCCATGCCCACTAAACCATGTCCCCAAGTGCCACCTCTGCCCGTTTTTTGAATGCTTCCAGGGATGGGGACTCCCCCACCTCTCTGGGCAGCCTGTTCCAGTGCTTGACCACTCTTTCCATGAAGAAATTTTTCCTAATATCAGAGACTCATAGAATCATTGAATCATTTAGGTTGGCAAAGCCCTTTAAGATCATCCAGTCCAACCATTAACCTCACACTGCCAAGTCCACACTAAACCAATTCAGGGCAGAGTAGCAATTTCGTGTTTCCTGGCTTGGTGGCTGCATTATTTTTAATGAAAGTAAAAACCAGGAATCATTAAGGTTGGAAATGAGCCCTACGATCATCGACCACCAACCCAACACGCCCATGCCTACTAAACCATGTCCCCAAGTGCCACCTCTGCCCATTTTTTGAACGCTTCCAGGGATGGTGACTCCACCACCTCTCTGAGCAGCCTGTTCCCATGCTTGACCACTCTTTCCGTGAAGAAATCTTTCCTAATATCCAATCTAACCCTCCCCTGGCGCAGCTTGAGCCCATTTCCTCTCGTCCTCTCGCTAACTACTGGGGAGCAGTTGTGCCCCACGGCGCACAGCCCCGCAGCCGGCAGTGCACGTGCTGGCGTGGGGCACCCCCGTGACCGCCGCCGTGCCAGGGCTCCCCGCTCCGGCCATCACCTCTCTAATCCCATCCTAAATGCGTCCCTGGCGCAGCGATGGCCACCGGCGCGGCGTCCCCATCCCGCCAGGCTGAGCCGGAGCTGGGCTGCTGGCCAGGCCGGGGGCTCTGGAAGGCCTCTTGGGACAGGGGCTGACCGGGGAGGGGACATCCCCCGCGCCCTGTCGCCACGACAGAGCCCGGCGTCGACGGTCAAGCGTGGCCATGCCGGACTGCATGTGCCGTGCTGGGCCCTGCTCTGCGGCACCGCCGAGTCCCGGGATTGGTGCCGAGCACTGGGGCGGGGATGCTGGGGCAAAGCCCCCCTTCCCTGGGGCAGGGGGGTCCGCAGTCCCCCCTGTCGGCCCGGCCTGGCCCGGCCCCCTGAGCCCGGGGGACTATTAAGGACAGAGCTAAAGTAAGAGGAGTTAAAGTAAATAATTCTGCGCTTAAGCTGCTTTCCTGCATCTCACGGGCCCATGTGAGTCCTGCAGCTCCCGCAGGCTTAGGTGCTGCAGCTGGACGGCGCTGCCCCGTCCCCATCGTCCCTGTCCCCGTCGTCCCCGTCCCTGTCCCCCAGCGCAGGGCTGCCCCCCCCCAACCACTCGTGCCCCAGGCAAGGAGTGCAGGCAGTCAAGCACCCCCGGATGGCCCCACGTCCTGGTGGGGTGTCACAGCCCCCCAGAGCCACGGCACGGCTCATGGGACACCGCTGCTGCCGGAGTCCCCACCGGGGACGGGCCACGGGCCACTGGGCAGAGCTGGGGGCTGCTTTCTACTCCCTGCTTTTTGGGGTGCCCCACATCCTGCAGCGAAGACCCCCCCCCCATCACCTCCTCCGTCCCTGCCTGTCCCATCCCAAGGCCCGCAGGAGGAGCCGGGTCCAGGAGGGGTGGGACACCCAGGTGCTACAGCTGCCCCGAGACAGGCAGTCACCCCCAGCCACGGCTCGGAGCTTTGTCAGCGGCGCTCAGTGCCACCACCCTGGCGCTTCGTTCCTGAGAGAAGACGAGGACGTTTTGTGGTTTCAGAGCAACGTTTGGGGGCCGTGGAGCTGCCTGGCAGAGGCAACGGCCCCGCCAGCCCAGGGCGCGGACATGGTGCTTGTGCCCAGCGAGCGCCAGGCGCTCCCGGCCATGTGCCGCACGCCCGGGAATGGGGACGGTGACACTTCTTGCCCTTAGGATTTAAATGCCACCAAGGTTAGGAGCAGCTGAGAAGAGATTTTCAGGATTGGACTTTTGGACAGAGATGCCTAAATTCCGTCTAAGCTTCACTTTAAGCATCAACGTCCCGCGCCAGCCACCGTGCGCTGACGCGGCTGCCACCCTCCCCGTGGCATCGCCGCTTTGGCGGGCGACCAGCTCCGGGACCTGCTGCTGGTGCCCGAAGCGGAGCCGCTCGTGCTCAGCAAGGGCTGAGGCCAGGCAGAGCCACAAGAGCCAGGACCCCCGCAGCCCGGAGTGCGGCTGCCGAGCGAGCCGTGTGGCACAAACAGGATGGCGGGGAGCCCGGCAGAGCCACGAGCACGTGTGCTGCCCACCGGTTCCCCACACGCAGCGCTGGAGAAAAGCCACAGGAGAGTCCTTTAATGCGGGAGGGGACAGATGGCAGCACCTCGGGGCTGGGACAGGCCTCCCCGCCATTTCAGAGCGACTGTCTCCATCGAACCCATCCGGCACGCGCTGCACAGGGGAGATGGTCGTGCTCACACCTCCTCGCTGTCCTCTCCAGCGCTGCGGTGGGGCAGAACCCGCTGGTGAGCTGGGCTTTGGGACTTGTAGCTCCCCTCCCACTCGCTGCGCCTGGCACACCGCCGGCAACGGCACCAGGAGCCCCTCCGGGAAGGGGAGCGACAGAGACAGGTCTCCCCACCGCGGGGCTGCACCTACCGAATGTGCTGGCAGAACTGGATCACAGCTTGCTCCTGCTCCCGCGTCTCGATGGAGCCGGGCCGCAGCCGCCGGATCTCCCGGATGGCGTCGCCGCCGCTCATCTTCTGTGCCTTCGCCAGGTAGCAGGCCAGCATGGTGCCAGTCCGGCCGTGTCCTAGCATGCAGTGCACCGCCACAGCCTGGCCGGCAGCGCCGCACCGTCAGCGGGCACCGGCACGGAGGGACATGGGCGTCCCTGCCGCAGCCCCCCCGCGCTGCCCGCCATCCCCCCTTGCTGTTACAGGCGTTGCCTCCCTTGGCGTTACTCTCTCGGCGTAACCTCTCCCTGGGTGCCCCCTCCTCCCACCCCGGGGTGCCACCCCCCCTGAGGCGTCACCCCCCTTGGTGCTGCCTCTCCGGTGGGACGTGCCCCCTGCCATACCTCCCCGTGGGCGCCGGCCTCCTCCACCAGCTGCAGAAAGCTCTGGATCTGCCCGGGCGTCGGGGGGCTGAAGTCGGGCACGCGGAGCCGGTGGAGCCGGATGGCAGGGCAGCAGCCGTGGTGCGGGGGTGCCCGCTCCGACAGCGACACCAGGTGCCGCACGCCCTGGCCCAGCAGGAACCGGTAGTGCCCCGGCTCCCGCGGCATGGCCAGGCCCGCCAGCCGCCCCTCCACCACCCACGAGAAGTTGGGGGGCTTGGGTGCCCCCATTGCCTGCGGGGACCGTCACCGTGGGCCTGCGTCGCCACGCTCCCTAGGGACAGGGCTGCTCTGGGGACCCTGGCCGGGCTGGACCCCTGGCAGACCATGGCCAGGACCCCCATGGCCCCATCCCCAGTTCAGAGGCCCCCCAGGACCCCCTGCCCAGCCCCCCAGGTGACTGTGGCCAGGACCCCCCGGACCCCTAGTACCACCCCCGAGGATAGTGGCCAGTGCACCCCGGACCCCCAGTACCACCCCCAGGGACCACGGCCAGGGCCCCAGGACCCTCAGTACCACCCCCGGGGACCGTGGCCAGGACCCCCAGGACCCCCAGTACCACCCCCGGGGACCGTGGCCAAGGCCCCCAGGACCCCCAGTACCACCCCCGGGGACCGTGGCCAGGACCCCCAGGACCCCCAGTACCACCCCCGGGGACCGTGGCCAGGACCCCCAGGACCCCCAGTACCACCCCCGGGGACCGTGGCCAGGACCCCCAGGACCCCCAGTACCACCCCCGGGGACCGTGGCCAAGGCCCCCAGGACCCCCAGTACCACCCCCGGGGACCGTGGCCAGGACCCCCAGGACCCCCAGTACCACCCCCGGGGACCGTGGCCAAGGCCCCCAGGACCCCCACGACCACCCCTGGGGTCCGTGGCCAGGGTCCCCAGGACCCCCAGTACCACCCCCGGGGACCGTGGCCAAGGCCCCCAGGACCCCCAGTACCACCCCCGGGGACCGTGGCCGAGGCCCCCAGGACCCCCAGTACCACCCCCGGGGACCGTGGCCAGGACTCCCAGTACCACCCCCGGGGACCGTGGCCAAGGACCCCAGGACCCCCAGTACCACCCCCAGGACCGTGGCCAGGACCCCCAGTACCACCCCCGGGGACCGTGGCCAGGCCCCTGGGCCCTCCCAGCTCAGGCCCCCCCCGGGATCCCCGGGCCCGTCCCCACGACCGGGCCCGTCCCCCCGCGGCAGCCCCGCACCGGCCGCAGCCCCCCGTAGGCCGCACCGCCCGGGCCCGGCCCCCGCGGGCTGCCCCGAGCAGGGCCCCGCGCCCGCCCCGGCCCGGCCGATCCCCGCAGGCCGCCGCAGCGGGCCCGGGCCCCTCCCGCCCCGCCGTACCGGGGAGAAGCGCGGCGGCGGAGCGGGGCCGGGCAGCGGCTGCACGGGGCGGCGGCGCGGGCGGGCAGGGACCGTGCGCCAGCGGCGGGGCCGCGCTGGCCGCCGGGACACGGGGCTGCACCCCGGGGCTCCGGGACGACCCCCCACAGGGGCTCCGGGGCTGCACCCCGGGGCTCCGGGACGACCCCTCCCACCCCGGTTCCGGGGCTGCACCCCGGGGGCTCCGGGACGACCCCCCCACCCCGGTTCCGGGGCTGCACCCCGGGGGCTCCGGGACGACCCCCCCACCCCGGTTCCGGGGCTGCACCCCGGGGGCTCCGGGACGACCCCTCCCACCCCGGTTCCGGGGCTGCACCCCGGGGGCTCCGGGACGACCCCCCCGGTTCCGGGACTGCAGACGGCACCCCCCGGAGCACCGGGACTGCCCCCCCCCCCCCGGGGCACCGGTACTGCAGACTGCACCCCCCGGGGCTCCCATACTGCATCCCCTGGGGGCACCGGGACTGCCCCCCCCGAGGCACCGGGACTGCCCCCCCCCGGGGGTACCGGGACTGCAGACTGCAGCCCCCGGGGCTCCTGTACTGCATCCCCCGGGGGCACCGGTACTGCACCCCCCGAGGCACCGGGTCTGCCCCCCCCGGGGGTCCCGTACTGCACCCCCCGGGGCTCCTGTACTGCACCCCCCGGGGCTCCGGGACACGGGGCTGCTCTGGGGCTGCCCCTCCCGGCCCCAGCCCCGCTCTGTGCCTGGGGGTGGGCGGGGGTGCACGTCCCCCAGCGCTGGGCAAGGGAGTGACCGCTCTCTGTCCCCCGACTCGGCCCCGGCCCCGGTGTTCCCGGTGGCCCCGGTGTTCCCGGTGTCCTTGGGACAGGAGTGGGCCGCTGGGCTGGCGGCAGCCCCTTCCCCTGGCTCATGCTCCTTCCTGCTCTCCCACCGACCCCTGCCCTAACGAGTTTTCTGAGCCCGAATTAATTACCCGAGCCACGCTGAGCTTTGGTGGGCTTCAATTAGCCTGGCAAAGCCCCTTCCTGCTTTTGAAATCACAGCATTTATACGTTGCCAGGTGGCTTTGGGGGGGTTACACAGCAGGGAAGGGGGGGCCGCCCAGCGCTCGCCAACCGCCACGCGTGAGAACCCCGGGGTGCGCAGCCCCGTGCCGTGCGCCGGGCGTCAGGGCTTCAGGTACACCTCGCCCACGATCTCGTAGGGGAAATTCCTCCAGCCGAAGATGGGGGCTTTGTGGGGGCTGTTGTGCATGGCCATCCTCACCCCGCTGGTGGAGATCCCTGTGTCCCACATGTACACGGATGAGATTTCCCCCACGAAGGACTGCTGGGCGTCGAAGCCGCCCCCGAAGGCGTCCTGCTCCTGCCCCAGCACGATGACCCCCTCCGCCCCCACCGTGTAGCCCCTCTGCAGCCCCTTGCGGGGCCAGGGCTTCTCGTTGAACCAAAACCTCACGATGCCGGTGGCGGACTCCCAGCTGGCACAGACGTGCTCACTCTCCACAGTGCTTCCGGGGACGCTGAAGGTGATGAACTTGCCCCCCACGTAGAACCGGTACTCGCCGGGCTTGGGCTTGAAGAGGAGGATCTCGTTGTCCTGCGCCTTGGTGGCGTAGGAGAAGAGGCTGTAGGGCCGGGTCAGGTCGGTGTAGGACTGCAGGCACACGGTGAAGTTCTGCAGCGGCTGCTCCAGCTTTGCCCTCACCAGCACGTGGGAGACTTTGGTCTCTTGGGGAAACACGAACACTTTGTGCAGCAGGTCTGGGAGAGGAGAGAGAGGGGTGGCTGCTCCTGCCACAGTGCAGGCATCCGGCCACGTCCCCCAAGAGGAGGCAGGGTCGCAGGGTGCCAGCGAGGAAGCCACCACCAACCTGGAGGTGGCCTCCAGCATCAGCCCCCGAGGTGGCTTCCGCCACCAAGACTACCAGCCATATCACGTGGGCTGTGACATGGGGCGGCATGGGCACTGGGTGGTGAGGACGAGCTGTGGGAAGGAGGGGAAGAGCCCTCGTCCCCAGCCGTCCCCGTGGTCGTCTCCCTACCGTTTACCCACAGGCTGTAGGTGGCCACGGCGGTGCCGAGGGAGCCGGTGGCTGTGCAGGTGTAGGTGCCTAAGTGGGTCTTGTTGAAGGAGGGGAAGAGGAGGATGTTGTTGGGGCCTTTCTGTAGGGGGTTGCGGCTTCCTTCCTTCTGCCACAGGAATATCTGGGGGCTGAGCCGAGTGTCACTCAGGTGGGTAGATACCCTGGCGTGGCCATGCCATGGGGTGGGGGGACATGGAGGGACCATGGTGCTCCCTCGCCAGCCCCTTCTTCTCCTGCTGCCCACGGGGCTGGGGATGCCGGAGCTGCCTGCCCCACACTGGTGCCATGCCAGAGGCCACGGGAGGGTGGGGAGCGCCTTACCCGGGGTCCCCTGTGACCTTGCAGAAGAGCATCAGCTGGTGGTACAGGGTGGGTGCCAGCGGGTCAGCCTGGATCTGGGCGGTCACTTCTGCTGCAGCACCCCGTGGAAAGGGCCAGGTTGGGTGGAGGGCTCTCCCTGTCCCCCTGTCCCCACCTGTGGGGCCCAGCTGCACCAGCCCGTGGGACCCCCGTGTCCCCACCCCAGCCCCCGCTGCAGCCCTGTGGCACTCTGCGTGGTGCCCGGCGTTGCGTCCCTGCCGCCCCCCGCTGCTGTGCTTCAGGGTGCCCCTTTTGGCTCTTGCCACGCTGCCATTGCATCTCCTCCTCCCACCCCTGCTGCACCCCCAGCACACTGCACTGTGCCCACTGCACCCTTCTGCAGAGCTCTGGGTGCCTCCTCCGCTGCGCAGCTACTGCGTGACCCCTGCGCCTCCCCCTGCACCCACTGCACCCCTTGCTGCACCCCCTGCACCCTCGCTGCACCCACTGCACCTCTCCCTGCACCCCTCTGCAGTGCTCAGGGCTCTCCACTGCTCCCCACTGCCACCACCGCTGCATGTCCCTATACCCACTGCACCCGCTGCTCCCCACTGCTCCCCACGGCACCTTCTGCTCTCCCCATGGGACGCAGAGGGGGTCCCGGCGCAGCCCCTCTGCTCCTACCTTGCGGGGCAGCGAGGCCGAAAAGTGCTGCGAGGGCAAGGAGGCAGAGCCACAGCTGCCCCATGGCACTGCCGAGCCTGGCTGCCGGCACCTCCGTGCTGAGGGGCAACCGTGCCACGGCCCTGCGGCGGCTGAGGGTCTGTGCCGGGGTCAGTGCAGCTGCACAACAGTGGTGTTCACCTGTGACCTTCGTCCCCGAGTGCTGAGGTGCGCTGACCCACGGGGCTGTTTGGCAATCTGGTGAAGGGCCCAGTTTGCCTGCCTGGGAGCCTGCAGACCCAGTGGGCTGGCAGGGAGCCCCGGGGACGGCGGGTATGCATGGGGACAGGCATTGGGGAAGGGTCCCGTGTCCCCAAGGGCTTGGGCCAAGCCCTTGCTTGTCCCTGCTCATCCCTCATCTCTTCTGCCGCTTTGTGGGTGGTTGGGCAGCACTGGAGCCAGTGGATCCGCGTCCTGCCCACGCAGGAGCCAGCCACGGGGCAGCTCGGCGGGGTGTGGGAAGGGGAAGGGTGCCCAAGGCATTGGTAGCAGGCGCTGGTGCTCAGGGGGACTCTGCCAGGCTGAGTGGTGCCCCCAGCCCTCCCCAGCTCCATTTGAGCCCCGTCCAGACGGGTTGCTCCCCGGCTGGGGTGTGCAGATGGCACCTTCTTCTTAGCGGGTTGTAGAGGCAAAGGGGTGATGGGGATGGGGAGGGGAGAGCGGGGGCTGAGGCTGCCCTAGCCCCGGAGCCGGACGGCTCTCACAGCCCCAGTGCCTCCCGGAGCCGGGGTTTCACCACCACATCGCCTTTCACCTCGTAGCTCAGGCTCTTCCAGGCCAGGATGGCGGGCGGCAGGCGCAGGGACTGGTAGGCGGCTCGCATCTTGTCTGGGGACAGCTCTATGTCCCACAGGTAGACGTCAGCCAGCTCGCCTGAGAAGGAGTTGTAGACATCAAAGCCGCCCCCGAAGGCGTCCTGCTCCTGCCCCAGCAGAATGGCCGCTTCTGCCCCCACCGTGTAGCCCCTCTGCAGCCCCTTGCGGGGCCAGGGCTTCCCGTTGAACCAAAACCCGGCGATGCCGGCGGTGGACTCCCAGCTAGCACAGACGTGCTCCCAGTCCCTGTGGCCCTCGGGGACGCGGAAGGTGACGAACTTGCCCCCCACGTAGAACCGGTACTCGCCGGGCTTGGGCTTGAAGAGGAGGATCTCGTTGTCCTGCGCCTTGGTGGCGTAGGAGAAGAGGCTGTAGGGCCGGGTCAGGTCGGTGTAGGACCGCAGGCACACGGTGAAGTTCTGCAGTGGCTGCTCGAACTTGGCCGTCAGCACCACGTAGGCATCGCTGGGATCCTTCCGGAAGACGAATACCTTTCGGTACAGGTCTGGGGGATGAGAGAGGGGATGTGGCGGGAAGTTGGGGTGTCCTGCAGCCCCCCTCTGACTGCCTCTGAGCCTTCCTCCATCCCCCCCCGGGGTGACTCCGCATCCCTGACGTCCCCTCTGCTGACCCCAGCTTTGCTCCAGCATCCTCCAGCCTTGCTGATGGGGCTCTGGCACGAAGCAGAGCACTCGGAGAGCTGCTGCCGCGTCCCATCTGCACCCACCCTGCCCAGTGCTGGCTCCCGTCCCCCAGCATTACCCCTACCTTCCTGAGCCACAATCCCCGACAGCGTGGCCAGGACGGCAAGCCAGAGCTGCAGTTGGCCCATGGTCCCGGGCACCGCGGTCAGCGTTGGGAGAGGAGCCGCCTTTGTGCAGGGCTGCCGCCCGCTGAGTTTATGGGCTGGAGGGTGGGAGGGGAGCCACGTCCCCCCAGTCCCATCCCCAGCAGCCTGGCACGCCCGGGAGGAGCGATTTCACGCTCTCATGCGGCTGTGCCGCAAGACCCTGGGTCACCCGCTTGCACGGGGCTCTCCTTGGAGCCGTGCCCCAGGCATGTGCCCACCCGGGCGGCGGGCGCACCCCGGCCATGTGGCTTCACCTCGGTCCTCTCATCTCACCCCCCCCGGGCAAAGCCCCTGAGGGAGCAACCCAGTTTGATCCTGGCTCATCTGAGAGGCACAGGGGAAGCTGCCCCCGGCCCCCTCGCCCTGACCCGCAGAGTCCCTCAGGGGTCCGTGCTGGGACCCGTGCTGTTTAACATCTTCACCAATGGCGCAGACTGCGATCGAGCGCACCCTCAGCAAGTCTGCAGATGACACCAAGCTGAGGGGCGCGGCTGACACGCCAGAAGGGCGGGATGGCATCCAAAGGGACCTGGACAAGCTGGGGAGGGGGCCGGTGTGAACCTCAGGAGGTTCAACAAGGCCAAGTGCAAGGTCCTGCCCCTGGGACGGGGCAACCCCCGCTATCAATGCAGGCTGGGGGTGAGGGGATGGAGAGCAGCCCTGCAGAGAAGGACTTGGGGGTGCTGGGGGTGAAAAGCTGGGCATGAGCCAGCAATGTGCGCTGGCAGCCCAGAAAGCCAAGCGTGTCCTGGGCTGCACCCCCAGCAGCGTGGGCAGCGGGGCGAGGGAGGGGATTCTGCCCCTCTGCTCCGCTCTGGGCAGACCCCCCCTGCAGCCCTGCGCCCAGCTCGGGGCCCTCAGCACAAGGACACGGAGCTGCTGGAGCGGGGCCAGAGGAGGCCACAGAAATGCCCCGAGGGCCGGAGCCCCTCTGCTGCGGGGCCAGGCTGGGGGGGCTGGGGGTGCTCAGCCTGGAGAGGAGGGGGCTGCGGGGAGGCCTGAGTGCGGCCTGGCAGTGCTGACAGGGGCTGCAGGAAGGGGGGGGGCAAGCTTTTTAGCAAGGCCTGTTGTGACAGGACAAGGAATAATGGATTTAAACTAAAGAAGAATAGATTTAGACTGGATATAAAAAAGAAATGTTTTACAGTGAGGGCGGTGAGGCACTGGCACAGGTTGCCCAGAGAGGCGGTGGAGGCCCCATCCCTGGGAACATCCCAGGCCAGGCTGGACGGGGCTGTGAGCACCCTGCTCTGGTTAAAGCTGTCCCTGTCGCTGCAGGGGTTGGGCTGGGTGGGCTCTGAAGGGCCCTGCCCAAAGCATTCCATGGTTCTATGATTCTATGATGTCCGGGCTCTGCTTGCCCTGTCCTGGCCAAAGGGACGGAGCCCAAAGCTGGAGCCGTGGGCACCAGGTGGCAGAAGAAACCGCAGCAAAGCCGAGCAGCCGAGGGTCCGGCGTCCTCCGGGGGTGTCTGTGGTCTGGGCATCCCCCGAGGGCGTCTGTGTGTCCTGCGCGCAGACGGGGCTGGCGCACGGCATGTTGTGCCCCCCCGCCCGGGTGCAGCCTGGTTGGGAAGGGGGAGGATTTCGTCCGCTCCCGGCTCCGTGACCATGGCGCTGGGCTGGCTGCTGGGCGGGGGGTCCGGGCTGGGGATGTGGGGTCGCTGCAGGGGTACGCTGGGGAGGACGGGTGGTAGGGCAGCAGCGGGATGCTCTCAGCATCCCTGGGTGGCCGCCCCCTTTTTGGGGATGAGGTGGGCTCGTTTCCCACCGAGTCAGTCCCTCGGTTTACCAGGGATGAGTCCCCGGGTCCCGCAGGGCTTGGTCGGGGCAGCTCCTTCTGTGCTGCCGTGCCGGGCCCTGGACCCCGTAGGCGGGCAGCTCCCAGCCGCAGGCTCACACCCCTCCATTCCCCCCTCCAGCTCTCCGTCCACGCCCGCCGCACATCCCGTGTGCCTCGTGACCGCACACGGCTGTCCCTCGTGGACCGCGGCTCGGATGCCTCTGGCGCTGGATATAAATCCCCCCACTTCCCGCTAATAGACTGCAGAGCTTCATTATGAACTTTTCCTGCTAATTTGGAGGCACAATGAGCGCACACCTCCCACTTCCCCTCCCTTGGCCCGCAGGAGCCTGGCCAGAGGTGATGGACGTCACCCCCCATGCCCCCCCGGACCTCCCAGCCCCTGCCATTAACTGAGCTTGGCGAGCAGCTCTGACAGACGTATGTATTGTACATAATTCCTGCTGGCTGATCTTGGACACGACGCTTATCTCGGCTTGTCAGGAAGGAGTGAAAAATCTCCCGTTGCTTCACATCGCCACTGCCCTTTCTGCCTGCCAAAATCTCCCCGCGGAGCTGGGGGGGCCAGGGCTGAGCCTCAGGGGTCCCCCATGGGCAGGAGCCTGGGGCTGACACCCCCAGGGGCTTGGGGAGATGCTTGAGGCACCCCAGGGCTGTCTCCATTGAGCAAATCGGGGGCTCTGGCCCTAAACAGTGGGGCTGAGACCCCAAGGAAGGGGACGGAGGGAGGAGAGGTACTGAGCCTGGCTCATAATGGGCCCTCGTTGTCCTCCCCGGGGTCCTGGGGGATGTTGCCCGTGGGACAGAAGCCACGGGACTGGTGGGGCCACTGGGGAGAGGGGATGGTGCTGGGGGCCAGGGGCCAGTGCGAGGCCCTCGGCTGCAGTGCCAGCAGTTCAGCAGCTGCTGCTGGCGCCTGCCCTGCGGCGGCAGAGCCGGGCGGTGAGCAGCGCTGCAGGCCCCAGGCAGCAGTGCAGCACCCCCAGCCCCTCGCTCAGCCCCAGCACGTAGTCAAAGCGCTCGAAGGTGCTGCAGGTGGGCTGCAGCAGCTGGGCACGCAGGAGGAAATCCACAGCCAGCCCCACGCCGTAAGGCACCCAGAGCCCAAAGAAGAGCCAGCTCACGCTGACGCCTGGCTTCCAGCCCACCCTCAGCCGTGGCATGACCAGCGTGGCCGCCAGCAGCACCACCGGCAGCAGCAGGAAGAAGCAGAGGCAGAGGACGAGGTGCAGCAGGTACACTGGGGAGAGGATGTCTACGCTCCGGCGGATACAGATCGTCTCCAGGTCTGCCACCGTGCCGCTGGCGAGAGCCGCCGGTGTCGCCAGCAGCAGCGCCCCAGCCCACACAGCCACCGCCAGCCGCCGGCTCCGGGGGTCCCAGCGGCACCAGGCGGTGCTGCAGCAGCCGCTGCCCACCAGCAGCCCCTGCGCGAAGAGGCTCCAGTGCCACAGCAGGTGGGTGACCCTGCACAGCCCTGTGCCCAGCCGCCAGCCCCACCTGACGCCCACCGCCAGCAGCGGCAGCAGGGCAGCGAAGAGACCGGCCCCCACCGCCAATTGGGCCACCAGCACTCGGCTCTGGGGCCAGCCCCAGGCATGGGGCCGCTTGGCCAGTGCCACCAGCAGCGCCCCAGTGCCCAGGGCGGCCGCGGCGCAGGTGACGGCCAGGAAGGCGGGGGCCACGCGCTGGAAGAAGGGACAGTACTGGTTGCGGCAGGGTGCGGCGTCGTAGTCTGGGAAGGTTGTGCTGCTCTCCTCGTAGAAGGGAGTGCCCATGATATCCATCAGGTCCATGAAGCTGTTGCTCTCCAGGACGCTGGGGGTCTGTGAATGAGACCGGTGGGCGTCAGGCAGGGACGTACCTGGCCGACCGCAGGTGCCTGCGTCCCATGGCATCGCTTGAGACATCCCTTCCGATGGGCCGCTGCTCCCCGCCACGGAGCTGCTGTCCCGCTGGTGCCAGGGGACTCACGTACAGCCCTGGTGCAGGTCGAGCAGGGCGGTTTATCAGGGAGGGACACGCTGCGGGAAGCGGAGAGGGGAGGCTGCCTGCAGCTGATACTTTGGGGGTGCAGGATTGCCCCAGGCTAGCCCCGCTGTGCATGAAAACATAAATTTTCTTACAGCCTCAAAGGAGGGTTGCAGGCCCCCAGCGGGTGGGTGCGAACCCCACCGAGCCGTCTGCGAGTGCCAGCAGCACCCGCTGCGAGCCGTGGCCCTGCTCACCCCCCGTGCACGCGTGTGGCCCCAGCCCTCGTGTCCGGCAGGATGGGAAACGGCTGGGGAGAAGCAGCAAGGGAGGGGAGAGGCACTCACCGCCGGGATGCAGTTGCCCATGATGCGTGTCCCAGGACAGCACCCGCTCCTCGGTGTCGGGGCTCTGCAATGGGTGCTGTGCGCGGCAGGCGGCGGTCAGCCGTGCATACTCGCGGCAGGGCGCTGCGCCCAGCGGTGCGCGCTCTCCAAGAACCACGCTGCACGGCGGTGCCCGCTGCGCTCGCTCTCCTGCGTCTCCGCTCCTCCCGCTCGAAAGGGAGACGAAGGACTGCGGTAACGAGATAAGCGCTGCCTCGTTAATAGCAGCCCTCCTGGCCTGGCAATCCCCTTTGAAGGAAACAGGCGCACCACTGCTGCCGGTAAAGCCGGTGAGCCGCCAGCGCAAGCCTGCAATTTCTCGAGCAGGAAACAATCATTTCTGGTCAGAACACCTTACATTAATTAGGAATTGTATTTACAGGTGCCCTGGCTGTGTGGATGCTCCTATTGCTGGCTCGGACTCGGGTGCGCGCCGAGTTTCACCCCAGGGATGCCGGCTGCGCACGAGCCCGGCGCTGGGGCACAGGGTGGGCGTTGCGGGTACAGGATGCGGTCGGCTGCCGAGGGGACCCTGCGGTGGCACAGCCCTAGAATGTGGTGCTTTCCAACCGCCTTACAGCGAGGAAATCTGCCGCTTTTCCTCAGGATGTCCCGCGGGGAGGCCGGATCCTGCGGGGTCATCCTGTGGCACCAGGGATGAGTCACGGGCTCCCTGGGCTGCGCGGGCAGCAAGCCCAGCTTGGTGGGGGACTGGCAGCGGCCGGTGGCACGTGGTGGCCCTCGGTGGCCCTCGTGCCTGGTGGGAGCATCCCCGGAGGGCGGTGGGGATGTGGCGGGCTCAGGGGGTCGGGACTGAGGGTCACTCTCATTTGCGGGGGCTGGTAATTTGGGAGGAGATGAGGGTCAGGGGGTGGGTGTCTGTGGTGGGGGTCTGGGGGACCAGGTGGGGGGATATGGGGGCGAAAGGGCTGGGGGTCTGCACAGGGGGGCTGGGGTCTGCACAGGGGGGCTGGGGACAGGTGGCCGATGGAGACTGCCGTTTGGGGGGCTGAGGGGGGCGGGGGTCACGGGCTCGAGGAGGGTTGAGCTGTGCCCCCGCGGGCCGCGCGACGGGCTCGGCCGCGTCCCTCCCAGGCTGCACGCCGGGGTGAGCCCTGTCCCCACACCAGGCTGAGCTCAGCCCCCTCCCCTGGCCTCGGTGCCCTGGCCCCCCCCGCCCCGGGGGGGGTCACAGCCACGACACCCCTCAGGCCCCCACAGCGGCCGGTGCGCACGGGCAGAAGCAGAGACGCGCAGGCAGGTAACGTGTGTAATCCAGATATATTTATAGGATTATTTTCCGAGATTAGCACAGGATATTAGAAAGGTTATAAAGTCACATCAACGTTCGTTGTCTCCCTTTTATGTACATACAAGAACACAGCACAACAACACAGACCGTCCTCTGCCCTGCCCCGCTGCCGCCCCACGGCGTCTCCAGAGCTCCCTACAAATATGGCTTTCGTGTCTATTGAGAGTTCAGTGCCAGCTGGGAAGCGGCCGGAGCTTTGCCGGGGCCGGTGAGCAGGAGGGAACAGGCCTGGCTGCAAACGAGGGCCACAAGGTCCCCGATCCTCCTCGCTCCCCCAGTGCCGGCCCTGACTGCGTCCCGGTTTGGATGCCACAGGCCCAGCACGGGTGACCGCGGTGGCACAGGGTGGACGTGGGGCTGAAGGTCCCCTGCCTGCGTGACCAAAAAGGACCCCCTGCTCCCGAAGGGGCCACCGAGGTCCGCGGGGGGTGGCTGGTGCCCTGGGCTCTCCCGGCCACGCAGCGACACCGCCCAGCTTTGCTGGGCGCTGGCAGAGAGGGACAGGAGCCCGGTGTCCCCTCTCCCCGGTGACAGCGTGTCCCTCATGTCACCGCCCCAGCAGCATCCCCTGCCCCCTCACTCCTTCCCTCCGCCATGCGGCACATCCGCCATCAGCCGCATCAGTGACGCCACGTACCCCACCGCCTCCCCGCGCCGCTGACGGCGTGGGGTGTCACCCCCGTGCTAGCGTCAAGGTGTAGCTTCTCACCCCTTCACACGACCCACGTCACCTCTTGTACTTACGACACGGTGTACCCAACCCTCCTTGACAGCCCTGACCTGGTGTACCACAGCGCCGCGCATACATACAACAGGACGCGCCCCAGACCCAACGCAGGGTGTACCCCGTCACCCCCGCCTCACATCACCCTAACACACTCACGGTGCGGTGCAGCTCGCACCTGACACCCGCCACACCCCAGCTCATGGTTGCGAACCTGTTCCTCTGCAGCCCTGACATGGTGTATTCATCACCCCAAAAGACTCAACACACGGTGAACCCCACCATGGCCCTGGGCTCCCAAACTGGTGTTTCCCACCACACCTCACACCCATGACGTGATCTATTCATGAGGGCCTCCGACTTGCAAAGTGGTTTCTCCACCACACTCACGAGGTGGCGTGTCCCATCACACCTTCCACCGGCAGCACGGTGGGTACACCATCACCGCACCCTCCCACACCGTGACGTGCCCCATCGCAGCCTCGTGACGGCGTCCCCATCACGCCTGGCGCTCATCCCACGGCATCTCCCTCTTCACACGTGTGTGACCTGGTGCATCTGTCACCCTCACACGTGACACGGGCGCTCCCTCGCCCTCACGCCCATGGCAGTGGGTCTACTGCTCCCTTGCATCTACGAAGGCTCCTCTGGCTCTTGCTTGCAGACGCAGGCTCTTGCTCATGCTCCCACCACTACCAGGACCTGCGATGCCTGGGGCCGTAGCTCAGCCTCTCGCCGTGGCCATAGCAGGACACCTGGGGTGAGACCCGGCCCCTCCTTTGCTGATGTCTGCCACAGGCAGCAGGTCCCACCCCGACGCCCTGCCTGCGCCCAGTCCTCCCCATGCAGCATCCTGCCACGTCCCATAGCATGTGGCATCTCAAAAAAGCCAAATCCCGACTTCCCTCGCCAGGGCAAAGCAGCGACCACCAGCACCAGCCCTTGACGCAGCTCTGGAGCGATGGTGCTGGGGAGAAACTGGCTGCAGCCGTGCCTGCGCTGCCTCGAAAGGGCACAAATCTCCCTGTCCAAACCTCCCTGTCCAACCCTCCCTGTCCAAGCTCGGCTCCCACCCTTTCCCTAGGGACCAGTTAACCTCCTTCCCTCCCAGACCCCCGGGTTGGGGCTTTCTTTGTAACCATCTACAGCACGTAGACTTACAATGAGATTAAATTGTACTTGAAAACACGACCTTGCATTTTTATTTGAAGGAATTATGTCTATTTGATAGTGGATGTTAAAGATCTTCAGCAAAGCATCAGGTCGCACATTCATACATGCTCAGTGTGGAGTAGTTAACAGCATCGACATCTGCAGTGTTATCTCCGGCAGCAACGGTTGCATCCCTCGAAATGAGCTCAGAGCTACCGTTGGGACTCCAGGCCAACGTCCTCCTCTGAAGAGATGGGAAGGGAGGAACAACATGGAGAAAACCTCAGGTTTTCTTCACCATGTACCACGAAGGCTTCATGCACTTCTCTCTCGAGGTGCCAACACCCTGCTGCCTGTGTGCTCCTGACACACGATTTAGCCACAGCGAACCTAGTCACAACTGTGCACGTGCCACAAATGCATCGCTCATTCACATTCTGTGCCTGCCACCGAACCGTGCCTCTTCTTCCTCGTCTGCTTGGCCCCAGCCCCCTTCCAGCCCCGCTCGCTCTGCAATGGCTTCCCCGTGGGCATCCTCCTCGTGCCACGTGCTTGCAGGGTCTGGATGGGAGCAACGCTACCTACCCCACGGGCACCTGGTACCCCACGGGCACCTGGTACTCCACGGCACAGGACACGAGCTCTTCCTCTACCTCCCAGGTGAGGTTACCCACGCCACTGAGGGCTTTTGCTCCTTCCCGAAGGGCTAGCCTCCTCCAGACAACCCGAAATCGAAGGGGTGCCCAGCCGAAGAGCACAAAAACCCACAAAAAAACCCGTTTGTGTCCAGACCAAGAGATGCTGGGATGCTCAGAAGCTGGAAGACCTCATCCCAAGGGTGAGGGATGGGACCTGGCTCCCCGGGGGGTGTGGAGTGCCTAGCCCCCTGCAGCCCCATCCTGTGGGTGTGTGGCTGGCGGGGGGCAAGCAGACCCTGGGGACGGGCTGGAAAGGTTGGGAAAGCTTCTTGGTTTTGTCTTGGAAGAGACAGTAAAACAGACAGGAGGTAGGGCAAGCCCCCCAAGCCTCCTTGGAGACCTGTGAACTACCAAGACACTAAACGTGGGCATTCTGGCCGCTGTTGGGTGCAGCCCTTGGAGCCCAGAGGGAAACGTCCTTTTCCAAGCTCACACCTGCCCTGGGAAGGGGCCGGGGAGGGCAGCGGGACAGACAGCTCCGAGAAGCAGACCCCGGTGGAGTCCCTCTCCGCACATCTGCCAGAGGAATCCCAGGCCTCTTGCTGCTCCGGGCTGCTTGCGCCAGGGAGCAGGTCACCTCCAGCTCAGCTCAGCTCCTGCGGTGCCACCAGCTGCGTCAGCTCTGGTTGAAGCCACCCTCCGGGTCTAACCCACCTTTCCAGAGGCTCTGGAGGCCCCAGCACCAGCCCAGCGAAGAGGGAAGTGGCAATGGCTGCAGGCCTGCCGGCTCTGCCCGGCGCTCCCAGCGCAGGTGGCCTCCTGCACTGAACATCTCAATAGATGGTTTAAATTGACCTTTCCAATCTGAGAATTTGTAAAGCTGGGGCTTCTTTCTCTGGATTCGCCCCCAAACCTCTGCCCTCCCCCCTCCCTCTGGGGTGGGACCGGGGAGCCGCAGTGCCTGGCAGCTCCCAGTCTCTCCGGGGGCCTCAGCGGTTCCCACCCTGGAAGCTCACCCCCCCGTCATACATCTACCGCACGAGGACAGCTATCCTCCTGAATGGACACTGTTCGACAAGAACCACCAAGGATAAAATCAGGGCAGGGGCCTGGGGTCCCTCTCCGCTCGACCCCAGCCGCGTGCCAAGATCTCGGAGGCAGAGACGCTGCCCGTCGGCATCCCGCTCCCGTCGCACCGGCTGCACTCCCTGTCCCCGCTGGGGCTGGGGCCATCACACAGCCACCAAGGCTGGGGGGAGCGATGAGAACGTGGGTCCCAGCTCTCGGTGGGAGGCACAGGGCGAGCGTTCATGACAGAGGGGCCACCCAGCTGCCCCGAGCTTGCACCAGAGCCTGGAGCTGATTTTATCCTTGGACGTCAAAGAAACCAAAATGGAGAGAAACAAAGGAAAGAGCTACACTGACCCCAGCCCAACATCCCAACCAAGGGCCCAAAGCAAAGAGCAGCCACGAAACCAAAGCAAAGGTCCAAAGGAAGAAGGAAAGTCGCTCACTCACTGGTTGGTCTGTGTTTTGCGTGAGTGCCGGTCGCAGGGATGGAGGTGCAAGCAAGCAAACGGGGCCGGGGCTTTCGCTGTTCGTAGTAATAACGTTTTGTACAAGTTCAAGAAGACGCATCATGTCTCAGGCTGGTCGCTCTCTGCTCTCTGCCCCGCCATCCCTCTGTCCGTCCGTCTGCCCGTGCCGGGCGCGAGAGAAAATCTGTTGGGTTGAGTGGGGTTTGTGGTCTGGTTTCCGTTTCCATCAGGGTCTGTTGGCTCCATTTCTCACTCTCTCCGACGCCCCTAGATGAAATACTCCTTCTTGTCGTCGCCACCGGCTTGGCCGCCCTCTGCGTTGATGATGGCCGTGTCGGCGTCTGGGGCGTCGTCCGACCCCTTGGCCTCGTGGGTCAGGTAGGTACCTGGGGGAGGAAAAGGGGTCAGCATAAGGGGGCCCTGCCAACGCCCTGCTCCCATGCAAGCAGGGGAAAGCTGGGCTGCCTGGAGGGGCCCTGACGGCAGAGCCCAAGGGCTGGCCGGAAAGCGGAGGTGAGAGGAAAGTCCTTTGGGTTTGGCCTGAAATGGAAAAAGTCACCGGTTTCCGTGGGACAAGCCCTGCCCAGGGACCGAGCCTCGCCAGGGCTGCTCAAGGCTTTCACAGCCACCTCCAGCCAAAGGATGAAACTGCCTCCCCCCTTTACAGGCAGCGGCTCTTGCCTGCATTTCCAGGCACGTCTCCTGCCTGCCCCCCCATCTGCCCCTCCCTGCATCCCCGTCCCTGTTCTCCCTCAGAAAACTGGAGAGTTTCTCTGCCAAACTGCCATCTGCAAGGAGGCTCCAGCTCCCGGCTGCCCCTAGAGCCAGCACGGCGTGGGGCGGAGGCGGCAGCTCTGCGGGGCTCCGAGGGCAGGGGTGGGGGGCTCTTACTCACACATCACCTCTGCTGGGTTTTGCCGATGTCTAGATGTGACCGTCTCCCCGTGTCTTACTGACATACCTGCTGGGCGGATGGAAAGTCCAGGGATGGCAAGATGGAAACGGTGGAGGGGAAGGAGGAAAAGGAAGGTGGAGGGCTCGAGGGCTGGCGAGGAGGGCAGGGAGAGGGAGGAAGTGGGGTCAGGCACAGATGGGGACAATCCTGGGGCCGTGGGTCCCCAAGCCATGAAGGAGAGATGGCGAAATGGGGTAGGAGCTGCCTCCCCCCCGTGCTGCCCAGCTCCAAGGACTCACTGGGACATCCCCACGCTGGGGTCGGTGCCAGCACGGGCACGGGCAGCAGCCCCCAAACCTAGGAGGGCTCTGTTGGCTGCGCTGGGTTTCTCCGAACACAGGGCAGGTCTGCAGGACGGGGAGCTGTCTCCCTTCACCCCTGCCCCATGTTTGGGGACGTAGCCCTGCTCCCAGAGACCCACCGAGGGGGGAGCACGCCCTGCATTGCCTGCTCCAACGTGGCACGGGGGTCTTGGCTCCGTGCCCCCGCCGCCGCGCAGCTCCCCTGCCCCGTACCTTTGTGTCTGATCAGGTAGTGTCCCAACACGATGAGAAGACTGAGCAGGAGGAAGACAATGACGGCAACCACCCCGCCGATCACCGCGTGGTACGTGCTGGAGGTTGAGGGCACCGGGCTGGCATCTGCCCAGACGGCAAAGGGAGAGAAAACAGAGAGAAGGAGCTGCTGCGGATTCTGCTGTGTGACAGAGGCTGCTGCTCGTCCCATGGACCACTCCGGGCTGCAGGCACGTGCCTCGGAGGGCCTGATCCTGCTCGGCTCGGTACCGTCAGCTCGATCCTGCTGCAGACGAGAGCTGTCGAGGTGGGAGCAAGAAAAGGGAAGAGGCAGCGGGGCAAGCAAGGAGGGGAAAGCAATGGCCACCGGTGCCAGCTCCTGCAGGGAGTGAGCCGAGAGGAGCCCCCGCCGGCTGCGCTGGGAGCCCTGCCTGAGCGAGAACGCAGCCGAGCTGCGACAGACAAACCTGCCCCTGTGCCCAGCTGCCTGCAACGTGCCCGGCGAGCAGCAGTGGCAACACGCTTTGTGCAGCCTGCGGCACCTGCCTTCGGGCACAGCCACAATCCCACCGCCCCATCCTTCACGGTGGGATTTTTGCTGCAAAAGGGGAGGCTGAGCACACAGCAGAGCCAGGCTTGGCTCACTCCTCCCCCTGCGCCGTGCCAGCAGAAAGGTGACGTCCAGGCTGGCTTGGCCACACGCTGCACCCCAGGAGACAGCACCTCAAGGAAGGTGAGACCCCAAGGCCAGTCCCAACTCAGCTGCATCTTGTAGCGCAGGCTGTGCTAGGATCCTGCGTTAGCCGTGGGACACAGGGACAAATTCTCCTTCCGCTCCACTCTCCTTGTGCCCCATCAGCCCGAGGCGGGGACGGAACCACAGAAACGTTCAGAGAAGGCATTCAAGACGGGATGGGGTGGGAATGACAACAGGGGAGTCGACAGGACAGAAGGACGACATCTCACATGGACACAAGGCACAGGTCGCAGCTCACAGGCAGCTGCTGCCACAGCCCGCCAGGAAAAGCTGGAAGGACCATTACGCAGCCCAGGCTCTGGGGGCTTGGCTCTTTCTGCTGTGTACCACCACCCCGAAGGGCCGAGATGGTGGCTGCAGAGCCCGCACGTGCCAGTGAGCAGCTGCACGGGGACCGGAGCCTGGCTGGGCACCTGGGACGTGGCAAGGGTGTCCCTGGCCCAGGGCTGGGCCACCATCCTCTTGTGGAGCTTCTCCCGCTGGGCTGGGGAGCAGCCGTAAAGAGAGAGAAAAGGAGCTTACGGTACCTTGGATGGGAGCTGGAGTGAAGGATGAAGCGGTGGCCATGGAAGCATGAGAGATGGGCTGGGAAGAGCCCGGCGGAGGGGCTGGAGTGGAGTGAACGTGTGGGGTGGGGAGCTGGGAAAGATCTGGGGAGGACGACAAAAACACAGGGACACGAATCAACCCTGGGAGGTACCGGTGAGGCGTGACAGAGCCCATCGGAGGGAACCCTTGCTCCCCCCAGCCTGACGGGACCCGTTCTTCTCAGTGGCTCCTTCCATGACCCCCTTCTTGGCCATGGGTCCCGTTCCTCTTCTCCTGCCACAGTCCTCTGGGACACGCTGCTGTCAACATCTCCCCCCATCTCCTACCCTGCCAACACCCCCGGTCACCCCTTCCTCCATGAGGGACCCCACTGGGACCCTCCTGCCTGGGAGCCCTCAGACTGCGGTGGCTGGAAAGCGTCACCCACCGTGAGGTGCCACCTACACTTTCCTACGCACACCCTCAGGGACCACTCCATCCCCGCTCTCCCTCGCTGCAGAGCAAGGCGGCCGCTGCAGCAGGCAGGCTCGAGGGCTCGGCCGGGTAAGATGGATGCTCCAGTGACGGTACGCGATACCCAAGCGGCTCTGGGGAAAAAGAGGGGGGATTTGACAAGGGGAACCAAGCCTAGATGTGGAGCCCCTCTGCCAGGGGCTGTGACACCAAGCGGGTGAGGGACACTGGTGTCCTGGGTGCTGTGTGCTCGTGGACGGTGCTGAAGCACTGCGGATGCTGCTGTGAACCTGTGAAGGAGTGCTGGGCACCCTGGGGCCTGCTGTGCTCCTGGATGGGTGCGGAGGGCTTTGGGTGCTGCTGTGTGCTCACAGCCGGGCTCAGGAACCAGCTCCCTGTGCAGATCCCGCACCCATGGGGACTGGAGAGGGACACGAGGGGTGGCGAAGGAATGACTGCACAGGGTTGGGCATTTAGGGGCTTGTCCTGGGCAGGCAGAGGAGAGGGACTCAGGGGGACAGGGTGCCCGAGGTGCCACTGCTGCCATGCGCTCCCTCTACCCACAGCCACGTTGGAGGGGAAGGATGCCAAGAGTGCCCAGAACAGGAGGGGAGGGAAAGGGGACGGGAAAGGGAAGAGCTGGAGCATGTAGAGTGCTGGAAGATGGAAAGTCCAAGGCTGGCAGAGAGGAGAGAGGTGGCAAGAGATTTGGCAGAAGAGGAGGTTAACCCCAAATCCAAGGCCAAAACCGCGGGGAAACAGGTTCCTACAACGGGGGAAAGCTGCCAGGCAAGGGGTGCTGAGCGCAGGAGCCGGGCAGCACTGCCACCAGCCGGGGACGGGCTGCAGAAGCACCCGCAGCCCCTGTGCAGCCCCCAGCTCCGCTCCACGTGCGACACAGGTGCTCGGATGTAGCAGGGCACAACGACAGCGAACACGGTGGCAGAGCGCAGCCAGGGCAGGGCGAGGTGGTGAGGGGACAGCACCATGCAGGGAGGCAGCGGGTGCTGCCCCTTCCCACGCGAGGACAGGTGTTGAGCGGCGATACGCTCGGGGGACACGGGACGCAATGCAAGCCTGCAGCTCCAGAGGCTCAGGGCAAGCCATGAGGCCCGTCTCCAGAAGCTTGGGACAGGGCTGCCAGGGCACCTCGTGGTTTGGAGGGGTCGACGCCGTCTGGAAATCCTCTTTGGCTCGCGGCGGTGACACGCAGAGGCTTCCTGCCTGCAAGAGGCTCAGGAGCACTGGCCTTTCCTCCTGTCCCAGAGACTCCACAGAGTCCTGCCTGCAGCCCCTGCGGCTCCCCCAGCGCACCCTCTCCCGCTCCCCACCGGAGGGAACAGGGACTGAGCTCAGCCTGGGCCGTGCTGCGTCCCTGCCCCAGCCCCCTGAAACTGCTCACCGCCCTTCTCAGCCCCAGGCAGCACACTGGGGTGGGGGCTGGACGTGGCCGGAGGAGCCGAGGATGCAAGCGCTCTGCCAGCGAGCGTGCCAGGACCCAGCTGAGTGCATGCACCCGCCCTGTGCCACGCAGCCCCCCTCCCAGCACGGCCCTCCCCGGATCCGCGCGCCCCTTCAGGGGGAGGTGCAGCGGGGATGGGGGCGGCTGTGCCAGCCAGCAGCTGCTGGGAGAAGCCGGGTGACGCCGGGTGCCCTGCGGCCCTGCTTACCACTGACGTCGAGGTTGTACTTGGCCACGACGCTGCCCATGGAGCTGGTGGCCGTGCAGACGTAGGTGCCGCTGTCGCTCTTGTTGAGGAAGGGGAAGATGAGGACGCTATCGGAGCTCAGCTGCAGGGGCGCGTCACTGCCCTCCTTCTCCCACAGGAACTCCTGGGGGCTGCAAAGCGGGATGGCGGTGAGGCACCGCTGCCCTCCCCAGCACCCTTGGGTGGGCTGGGGCAGAGCGGAGTCCCTGGCTGGGCAGCGGAGGGGGCAACGAAGGTGTCGGAGTACTCAAGCAGGAGGGAAATACCCCATTTAGAGATGAGCCGGGATGGATCTGCTGCTCCAGGGAGAGGACAGGGGCTTTGCCTGTTCTTCACGGGGTGCCCAGCCCTACCTGGCATCGACGCAAGGCCAGTGCCCGGCGCTCATCCCACACAGTGCTACCTGTGATGCCCCGCCCGAAGGCTGGGAAGGGTTAACTGGTGGTTTTGGGAGCCTGGCAGCGGGAGGACGAGTTGGCCAGGGTGTAGCAGGGCTGAGCAGGAGGAAGGCGAGGGGGGAGCCTTACATGGGGTTGCCCTGCCCATCGCACTGCAGCTGGAGCTTCTCGCCTTCCCGCGGGTACTGGGGATGCGGCTCGATCTTCGCTGTCGGCTTGTCTGAAAAAGGAGGGGAGGCACAGCTGGGTGACCACCTGTCCTTGCCCCACACTGTGCAGGGGCCTGCCGGCACCCCAAAACCCTGCCCCACACTCTGCAGGGGCCTGCCGGCACCCCAAAACCCTGCCCCACACTCTGCAGGGGCCTGCAGGCACCCCAAAACCCTGCCCCACGCTCTGCAGGGGCCTGCAGGCACCCCAAAACCCTGCCCCACGCTGTGCAGGGGCCTGCCGGCACCCCAAAACCCTGCCCCACGCTGTGCAGGGGCCTGCCGGCACCCCAAAACCCTGCCCCACGCTGTGCAGGGGCCTGCCGGCACCCCAAAACCCTGCCCCACGCTGTGCAGGGGCCTGCCGGCACCCCAAAACCCTGCCCCACGCTGTGCAGGGGCCTGCCGGCACCCCAAAACCCTGCCCCACGCTGTGCAGGGACCTGCAGGCACCCCAAAACCCTGCCCCACGCTCTGCAGGGGCCTGCAGGCACCCCAAAACCCTGCCCCACACTCTGCAGGGGCCTGCAGGCACCCCAAAACCCTGCCCCACGCTCTGCAGGGGCCTGCCGGCACCCCAAAACCCTGCCCCACGCTGTGCAGGGGCCTGCCGGCACCCCAAAACCCTGCCCCACACTCTGCAGGGGCCTGCCGGCACCCCAAAACCCTGCCCCATGCTGTGCAGGGGCCTGCAGGCACCCCAAAACCCTGCCCCACACTCTGCAGGGGCCTGCAGGCACCCCAAAACCCTGCCCCACGCTGTGCAGGGGCCTGCCGGCACCCCAAAACCCTGCCCCACGCTCTGCAGGGGCCTGCAGGCACCCCAAAACCCTGCCCCACACTCTGCAGGGGCCTGCAGGCACCCCAAAACCCTGCCCCACACTCTGCAGGGGCCTGCAGGCACCCCAAAACCCTGCCCCACGCTGTGCAGGGGCCTGCCGGCACCCCAAAACCCTGCCCCACACTCTGCAGGGGCCTGCAGGCACCCCAAAACCCTGCCCCACACTCTGCAGGGGCCTGCAGGCACCCCAAAACCCTGCCCCACGCTGTGCAGGGGCCTGCCGGCACCCCAAAACCCTGCCCCACACTCTGCAGGGGCCTGCTGGCACCCCAAAACCCTGCCCCACACTCTGCAGGGGCCTGCCGGCACCCCAAAACCCTGCCCCACGCTGTGCAGGGGCCTGCCGGCACCCCAAAACCCTGCCCCACGCTCTGCAGGGGCCTGCAGGCACCCCAAAACCCTGCCCCACACTCTGCAGGGGCCTGAAGGCACCCCAAAACCCTGCCCCACGCTGTGCAGGGGCCTGCCGGCACCCCAAAACCCTGCCCCACGCTCTGCAGGGGCCTGCAGGCACCCCAAAACCCTGCCCCACGCTCTGCAGGGGCCTGCAGGCACCCCAAAACCCTGCCCCACGCTGTGCAGGGGCCTGCCGGCACCCCAAAACCCTGCCCCACACTCTGCAGGGGCCTGCCGGCACCCCAAAACCCTGCCCCACGCTGTGCAGGGGCCTGCCGGCACCCCAAAACCCTGTCCCACACTCTGCAGGGGCCTGCAGGCACCCCAAAACCCTGCCCCACACTCTGCAGGGGCCTGCAGGCACCCCAAACCCCTGCCCCACGCTGTGCAGGGGCCTGCAGGCACCCCAAACCCCTGCCCCACGCTGTGCAGGGGCCTGCCGGCACCCCAAAACCCTGCCCCACGCTGTGCAGGGGCCTGCCGGCACCCCAAAACCCTGCCCCACGCTGTGCAGGGGCCTGCCGGCACCCCAAACCCCTGCACCCTGCTCGCTCCCCGCTCTGTGCGTGCAGGGGTGCAGCGTGAGTGCACCTGTGGGTGGGCGGTAGGGTGCACCGGGGTGGGGGTCAGCACTCTGGGGGGGCACAGTGCGGCTCCCACGTCCCTCACCCTGTCATCACAGGGGACACGCAAGACAAGGGGACGGGGGACAGGCAGGACACGGGAGATGGTGCAGGCAGGTTGCAGGGGATGGCACAGACAAGACTCGGGGAGATGGGGACAGGCAGGATACATGGGACAGGGACAGGCAGTGGAACCACGGGCGTGCATGTGCAGGGGAAGTGTCACTGTGCAGCAGCCCCGTGTGTGACAGGACCACTGTGCATGCGGGCTGAGGAGCCCGTATGCACGATGGCTGTATGTCCGTGTAAATGTAGGGCCATGTGTGCGATGTCTGCTGAAGTGTGGTGGTGCTGAGGCCTCCTCCATCCCTCCCACCCCTCCACAGCCACACTTCCCCACGTGGCCCTGTCCCATCATCCCCACGTGCCACGTACAGTGGACCTGCAGCTTCTGCGTGGTTGACCTCTCCGAGTTCTGCAGGGACTCGTGGTCCACGGTGCAGGTCACCTCAGCTTCGTTGTCCTCCTTGGTGACGCGGAACTCCACCCGACTGCTCACGGTGAAGGTCTTTCCGTTGGGGTCCTCCACCACCTCGGTGCCCTCATCTGTGGGGACAGGGGACCATTAGAGCTGATGGACACAGTAGCCCAGCAAAGGCATGAAGCTGACGTGTGTTGAGCAGGGGACACCCTCTCCCTGTCCCTTTGCTGGCAGTAACACAGGATGCCAGCGTGGTCCAGTACCGGGCACATCTGCAACCCCTCGTACCGTGCCTGCCTCCATAGTGTTCCCCAGTCCCTTGGGGCAGAGCCCCACTGCTTGGACACCCACCCTTCAGCTCCTTGTTGCCCTTCTTCCACCGGAGCTGGGCCGCGGGCTTGCTGCCAGAGGACCGGCAGGTCAGCCGGGCTATCTTCTCCTCATCAATGGGCTGCTCATGGCCAAAGATTTGGGGTTTCTGTGGGATTCCTGGTAGAGGAAGAGGCGAGAAATACAACAGCCTATTACCTGTGTGTGTGCTGCCACCCAGAGACGGACACACACGCAGAGACGTGTCAAGAAACACAGCAAGGATGAGTTAACAGGGATACGGGAGTAGCAGAGATGAACGGCTGTATGGGCAGCACCTTGCAGCAGGAGATCGGGAGCAGAGGGGGTGCTGCCACGGGTGGCTTACCCAGCACGGTGACCAGGGCCTTCGCAGTCCGTACGGGCATGGTGAAGATGGAGCAGGTGTATTCCCCCTCGTCCGACAGCACCACGTCACTGATGCTGATGGTCAGCTCGTTGGGTGTGGACCTCTCCAGCTGGATCCTGTTATCTCGCAGGGCTGGGGGAAAAGGGACAACAGGGTGAGCGACAGGCTCCGTACCGCCGCACCCCTCCGCTAGCTCATGTTTTGCCCGGTGCCATCACTGTAGGTGGGGAGCAGGAGGGAACATCACCCTCTGGGGCACCACTGGCCCTGGTCCGCTTTTCCTCTGCCCCACCGCCGCTCTGCTCCTGGAGCTGGCTCCTCTCCCCGAGGCAGCCCTCTCCCATCCCCAGTTCCTGCGCATTTACCTCGTTTCTCCCCAAAGTAGAGGGTCTGCTGGGCAGGGTTGGACCACTGCAGCGAGGAGTCATCGGGATCCTCCACCTGGCACTTGAGCACCACCGTACCACCAGCCACCACGGTCTCGTCCGACGTCGTGGGCTGGCTCTCTGGACACAGACAGGAGAGGTTAGCGGGGGCCCTGGGCATCGCCTCTCCCCAGGTGTGCGCAAGCATCGCTGAGCAACCAGGGGAAGGGAGGGAGGAACACAGCAGCATCCCCAAAACCCCTGGGACAAGCAGGGCTCCAGTACTGAGCTGAATACAGCTTGCTTGGGACAAACATTTTTTCCAGGTGACCCCAAGCCCTGGATGGCCATGCTACACAGACGGGGGTAGGGGGACTGGGTCACGCTGGCTCAGCTGCTCTGGGTGGCAGCGTGGAGGGGCACGGGGAAGAGGAGCAGGCATTGCCAGACGTCTGGCTGGATCCAGGGAGGCTGTCAGTGCGAGAGTATGGCAGCGTGCACGTGTGTATGTCTGGGAGCATCCGTACGGCCCCTTAAGCGTGGATGTGTGTGCACAAACAAGCGTGCCCATGGGTGTGCGTGCCTCTCCAGGGACAGAGTTTCTATTGCACGGGCAGTGGGCTTGGAGCAGAGGGTCCTGCATACCCTGGGGACAACAGGGACCTGCGCAGGGCATGTGTCAGCCCGGGTCTCACACTGCGATCCCATCCCCCAGCAGGGAACAGCCCCACTACAGCTGCAGAAGCAAGGACCAGAGGGGAGGATCCGTCCTGCCACCCAACCTGCAGCACCCGCTGGGACAGCAGCTCCCGGGATGCTGCTGTCCCCAGGCGTAGCTCCATGCCAACCTGCACAGAGACATCAGTCTCAGGCCTGGCTCCGAGCACGGCCCCTGGGGCTGCTGGAAGACGCAGGCAGCTGATGCCTGCCAGGTGTGAGCAGATCCAGGCAGGAGCAGGGGCGCGCCAGGAGGCAGCATGAGAGCCTGGCACCGGCACAGGCACCGGCTGAAGGCGCATGGGGCGGCAGCAAGCTCTGCTCCATCGCCTTGGCAGTGCCAGCAAGCCAGAGCTTGCACCCGTGGTGCCTCCATGCCAAGCACCCCACGCAAAGGGATGCTCTGCCGGCCATCTCCACCCCCACTCCAGCAAAAGCATCCACGGTCCATTGAGCGTGGCCTGTGCAGTGCAGTCAGCGGCCCGCTCTCCATGTCATTCCTTAAGGGGATTTTCTCTTGCTCATGCTGCTCCTGGGCTGCGCACATCCCTTCCCAGACTGCGTTTCCTCAGCTAAGACATCGTCCGGCACTTCCTTCAGGCTCCTCGGAGAGCTCCACGCCGCTGAGCAGCCCAAGGGCAGAGAAGAGCAGCCACAGGATCAGATAACGCCCCTGCCTGCCCCAAGGACGGCTATTTTGGGAAAGCTGATGCCAGTGAGCTGAGCTGCACAGGGAGAAGGGGGCCGCTGGCTCTCCCAGCCTGGGGGCTGCACGCCCTCCTCACCCGGCTGGGTCCGCAGGCAGCCACATGGATGAGAAGGAGGAACACGGATGCTGCTGCTATTTGCACTGCGCTCATGTGCCGGACGCAGGGCTTCACAAAGCGTCATCTTCTCTCTCAGCCCAAGTTACTCATGTTTAGGCAGGGATGTGGCCTCGGGACCCCGAGCCTTGGCTGATCCTGCCTGTGTGCCCACGCAGCCAGCAGTACAGTCCCGACTTCACGGGCTTGTTTTCCTGCATGATATTCGCTGCCTGGGAGAAGCTCCAGTTATCCGAACGAGAGGGGTGAAAGCAGCTTCAGCTGAATTTCCCCATTTTCCACTCAGAATGGTGAAGGGAACGATTTTCTTTTGCTCACGTTGCAAATTCCCCAGAGCTATCGCAGGGAGCAGGAAGGACTGAAGAGGTTTTGGAGGAGGGCAGGAGGATGAGGCTGCCGGGCATCCCAGGGACCGCTTGGCTCGTGTTAAACTCCAGGAAAGCCCAGGCTGGAAAGCGTGTGAATCCCTCCCTGCCCGCTCCCAGCAGCTGTGATTACCAGAGACGCATCAAATTCGGATTAAAAATATTCCTGGGGCAAAGAGTCTCTTTCCAGCCCCAGGAAACTCCCCATCACTAATGCTAATGTTTCATGCTTGCTGTTGGAAGTTTTGCGCTCCACCGCTGCCTGGGTTTGACGGCCAGCCCTCGGCTGCTGCCGCGCTCCTGCCCGGTCGGCTGAAGAGCCTCTGGTTCACGTCTTTGCTGGCAGACGTTTACAGGCGGTGATCAAGCCTTCCCCACGCGCCGGCCGGCCGGAGCGCCCAAGCCTGGCTCCACAGCCCGTCCTCAGCTGCTGATCACAACCCCGGCTCTTCCCAGCTTGCTCACAGCCTGGGCACGGCAGGAGCTCCGGCGAGGACCACCGGGACCCCGACGCTGGGGACGGCGCCGGGCGAGCAGGACCCTCCTCTGCCACGGGGACACGTCTCTGCCATCCCACACGCTGGGGCGTGCGGCTCGGCCAGGGATTGAGGGCAGGGCTCTCCATCCGCTCCTCCTGACTGGGGAGATCTGTCTGTCGGCTTGTTTTAATTTCGTTAACGATGCCTTTGTGCTGCTACGACTGTAATTAGGGGATTAGGCTGTCGCAAGCCGCTGTTGTCCAAACTCAAACCGCTCCAGCTCGGATGCAATTGAGCACAGGGTCTAAAACCCACACAGAATGGACCCGAGCTTTTAATTAAAACAATCACCATCACCTGCCACAGCACTGGCCTCATTAAGGTATTGGTGCAGGGAGATCTTAAAGAGAGCAAGGTGTGTCTCCCCCAGGGCAGGGGCCAGGCGATGCCACCTGCACCCCCACGCTGCGGACCCCCGAAAAGTCCAGCTTGGCCTTGCTGACGACCTCCCTTCTCCTTCCGCGGCTCACAGCTGCACAGCCGGGACCACCAAGATGGGTCTCCAACCCCCTGGAGACCACGCTTCTGCGAGAGCTGCCGAGACACCTCCAGCTCTCCTGCCCGGCGGCTCGTGCGGGGCGAGGGGCGCATCCCCCCGCCTGCCCCCGCGGCACAGCCCCGCCGGCACGACCGAGATACGCAGCTCGCCTCCGCGCCGCACGCCCGACAGCTTGGAGGAACAGATGGGCACGGCTGGGCCACTGCGCCAGTGCGGCTTGATTTAATTAAAAACCGCCACGGCTGTAACCTGCTGGCCCTTGACAGAATCGGGGCAGAGCCACCCTGGGGCCAGGAGAGGAGGGGGCGGCGGGACCCCAGGAGCAGCAAGTCGCACCACGGGGACCTTCACCCCCTCCTGCCACAGCCTGTGAGGAACAAGGCATGGCCCGCGGGGTCCCTGCTCCTCACAGCCTCGCAGGCAAGACCCCCTCTGGCAGGGCAGGCAGAGGGGCACGAGGGGCAAAGCTGCCATGCCACGGCTGGGGACAGCGGCACGCTGAGAAGGAAGATGCCTCACGCGCCGCGACTGCTCCCGAATCCAGCAGCTCCAGCCCCAGTGCATCCTCCTGGTCAGATCCTGGGGGTTCCCAAAGACGATGGAGGGCAGCTTAGGCCACCCTGCTCACACCCTTCAACGGCATCGCGAGGGGTGCTGCTGTGAGAAAGCAGGCACCCCTCACACGGGGGTCCCAGCATCCCAGGGGCTCAGAGGTGTGAGGAGGAGCAGAGCAAGGATGCTCTGGAAAGCTGGCTGCAACAAAAGCTTTCAGGTCTTCCTGGCACGCTGGTTAAAACAGCCCCGGTGAGCCCAGGGACAGGTGCTGGACGCTCAGGGAAGCATCCGCCCTCACCGTGCCAGTGACCGCTGCCAGCACGGAGCCGCTGCCACCTGACAGCCCAGGCTGGCACAGTCCCCTCGCCCTCCCTCTGTGACGCTGTACCACAGCCAAAGCAGCCCCTGGGGCCGCCCCGCCGCCACGGGCCGCGCTGCCCGAGTCCCCGCACGCTGGCACAGCTTGGCACCCGGCTGCGCCGGCCAACGGCTTCTGCTCTCACGCCGGGGGAAAGGCGGCGAGCACACGGCCCCAGGGATGCCAGCGTCGCTCTGCAGGGATGAGGTGAGGCCGGAGAAGCGTGCCGTGTTGGAATCCAGCCTGCCCCACACCGCGCTGGGCTCGGGCAGGCGCAACCAGCCCAGGAGCCCCGCTGCCTGCATGGCCAACAGCCCTCCCATGCCAGGACGGGGAAGCAGATCCCTCAGATCTGCACCTCCCAGGGGCCACCCAAGCCTTGCCGGCCACCTGGGGCCCCTGCCATCGTCCTGCAATAAACAGGGTGCAAAGTTATTCTGCAGATGGCAAGCCAGCAGCAAGGTCTCCTGGCAGGCAGAGGACCTGGCTCTCCCTCCACGCGATACTGCCGGTGGAGGCAGTCCCGCCGCGGGCTCAGTTCCTGCCTCAGACCCAGCGAGAGGCAGAGCAACCTCAGGCACCCCACAAAACACCACAGCAAAGACTTCGCCAGGCCCCCTGTTTTTGGCCAAGAGCTGCTGCCTGTGTTTGTTTTGGATCCCAGTCGGCGCGGTGAAATTAGAGAAGCGTCGCACTCCAGAAAAATCAATATTTCATTAATTAAACCTGTGCGCTTTTGCAGGGGGACCGCATTCATATTTATGAGGGGAAAAAACGAGGTACACACCTCTCTCGGCTCCCTGAGCCCAGCAGCAGGACCTGCTGGCACGCGCGTCCCCGGCCAGCACAGACCCTTCTCAAAGGTCTGCAGCTCTGCCGCTTCCAGCCCTGGGATGCTCCCACGCACAAATCCTCTGCAGCACCGCATCTCTGGGGGCCCTCGCAACAAAAACGCCGTGGCAGACCTTCTGCCTTCCAGGAGCAACGGCGGGAAGCATCCAGGAGCTTCCAGTGGAGCTTCACGCGGAGCATCCTCAGGGAAACAGCGAGCGATGCCTGGGAAGAGCACTGCAGCCCAGCAGCCTTCACGGTGGCGTCTGGAGGACGCCCTGCTGCCCGCACCAACCTCGAGCGGGCAGAGCATTCGCGGAGGCCTGCCAAAAGCTGGAGGCGCTTCCAGTGGCAACCACAGCGGAGGCAGGCAGGAGCTGGAGCCACCAGGACCCTCTCCCAGCCTCGTGCCTCTCTCAGCCTGCCTCCAGGCTGCAGAAGCGTTTCCCCCTTGCGGCAGAAGCAGCCCCAGAGGAAAACACCCACTGCTCGAATCCCTCGGATGCCTCCAGTCCGCAGCTGCGGCCCAAAACCCAACGCTTGTCATTTTCCTCATTCTTTTCGATTTAGTCTAGTTTTGTCATCATAAAGATCCAATTTATCTCTGTAGACACAGACTTTTTCTAAGGCGAGTTATCTCCTCTCCGAGGACCGTATTGTTAATAACTCGGCAGCCATGAGCCACAAAACTCCATTTCCTGCAGGCATCCTTCCCGTGCAGTGACACCGAGCAGCCCGGCCAAGGTGGCAGTTTTGAACTCGGTGGATCGCAAACCCGGCCAAGCGGGCTCAGACATCTGCTGCGCAAGCTTGCTTGCAAGCTGATTTGAGCAGCATGTGAATCCACAGTCTGGGATACTCAGAGCCCAACTTCCAGGCTCCTCCTCACCAGCAGCCGATTTCCTCCAGATTTTGTTAAAGGGGGAAACCTGCTCTCGTTTCAGTGCATCTGCTCAATGCCACCTCGCGCTCCTCTTCCCTGCGCGCGTGCCCGCCTGCGGAAGCCAGCCTCGCCGGTGCGCTGCAGCCCTCGGAGGACGCGTCCCTCCGGGAGCCGCGGGGCCAGGGGCCCTCCTGCAACACCTCCAAGGCCAGCTCCTTTTCCAGTCCCGCGGCGTTTAGACATCTCTTGCGGCTGCAAGGCTTTACCAAGTGCTGTCACCAAGAGGTTGCTAGCACGATGGGATGCCTCCAGGCCAGCCAAGCGAGAGCAAGGCAGAGGAGGATACAGGCAGCAGGAGGTGAAGGGAGTAGATGGAGGGCCAGGCTGCAGGCTGAAGCAAGCTCAGATCAAAAGGGGGTGGTGGGAGGGATGCAAGAAGCTGGGCCAGGCTAGGAGAGGACTAGAAGTGGGGACATCCCCGTGTGCCGCCACCCAGCTGCTCTCCCAGCAAGCAGGGGTATCCCACTCGCAGGCTGGGCAGGCGATTCTCCGTGGCCCAGCAAGGCCACAGGGGCTGTGGCATCCAGGCGTTTCGGGAAGTTTCCCAGTTTTGCCTCACCCTCACGGGGACAAATCCATCCAGGATCCACATTTGCACCCTCTGGTGCCAAAACCCCCCTCTGACCCCTCCACCAGCTCCCACCCTTGTACCTCCAGCCCACAGCAACCAGCCTCTGAGCCATCCTTCCCACAAAGGGGTTTGATCTCAGGGTGGCAAAGGACTGTCACATTAACACAAATGCTCACTAGAGGTGCAAAACACGCAACCCCTACGAGTCTGCTCCAAACTCCAGATCTCTTATAGACGGGGACGCCGTGACACGCCACCCTTCAACAGTTGGCTCTGCAACAGCCAAGCCCTCTGCTTCGGGGGGCTGTGATGGGGGGTGCGAGATCCAGAGGTTAATGGGGAGCAATAAGGAGCCCTGCTGTCCAAGCTCCCAGCGTGACGGGAGCTCGCTCCTTGCAAGCGAAGAGGTCAGCTGAGCGCAGGGGCTTCATGCCTTCAAGCGTGGTCCACGTGAAAAACCCCCGACTCCCCACCCTAAACGCCAAGTTCTGTATTATTTCTCTGAAAGCAGACGTGTATGTGAGCATTCTCTGGGAAGGGGCAAAGCAAGAGGACCCAGCTCCTCATCACAGCCTGCTCTGAACCCTGGGCCTTTGCTGGGATTCTCCCAGGACCCTGCTACAGACTGGTCACAGCCCCCAGCACCCCATCGATGCTCGCCAGCAGCCCTGAGCCCTCCGCAGGCAAGAGCAGCAGGGTCCCGGTCCACGGGGAGCCGACACTCGGCCTTGAGCACTGCCAGCAAATTGCAGAGCTGCATCTTTCTCCCAGGGTGTGGGGACGCGGTCACCCCCCCGACAGACCCTGCCTGAGGGTACTGTGAAAGCTGACGGCTGCCTGTGACACCTGACTCGGGTTAAGCAACTGAAATGTGGCCAGCAATTAGCAACCAAGCAGCGGCCAAGAAAGAGAAGCAGCTGAAGAGAGAGGCTGGTTGCAAGTGCTGCTGGAGCTCTGGGATTGCAGGATGCCCTCCTCCTCCTCCTCCTCCTCCAGCCCCGGCTGCCTGCTTTTAGAGCAAGCTGACAGAGCCCCTGCTGCGTGCCTTCGGGTGCATCCTCACCTTCCTCTGCCGCCACGCATCAGAGCCGCGCCGGGAAGCGGCCCCTCCTCGGGGACCAGCGGGACTCTGCTTTCTGCCCTATCAAAGCACACGGCCCGGTCCCCCCCAGACATCGACTGCTTTGCAGCTGCCCCGGGGCTGAACAAGCCCCCCCGAGAGCTGGGACAGGAGCAGGCTGGTGGGGGGATGAGGAAGCTGGGGAAGCCCTCTGATGGCAGCAGCAGCTCCTGCCTGCAGCCTTGGCAGCCGCACAAACGCAGGCCGCCGCTGGCGGCTCCGCTCAGTCGTGTTTGCACATTCACACCGGTCTGGTGGCCAATTAGCTCAGCAAAAGGCAGCGGCATCGTCAGGGAATCCTGGCGCCGGGCACAGCCGTCGCCTCCTTCCGAGGCCACCGGCAACCCCGTGGCTGAGAGGATCTGTTGCCACCCCGACCCACAAGTGGCCAGCCAAAGCCCGAAGCCGCAGCCAGCCCAGGGACAGCCGAGACCCCAGCTCGGGCACGCGCCGCACGCGACTACAGGCAAGTCCTCGGAGGAGGCAAGGCAGAAACGAGGGGGGAAAGCCCCATTCCAGGCCACCACAAATAATCCAAGCACCACGACAGCCATCCCCAGTGTCAGAGCTTTCCTGGGGCCCTCCAAAAGGGGACCAATTCCCTTGGGAATGAGCAGCAAGCTCACCCAGGCCCTCCTGCCTCAGGCCCCCCTCCGGCACGGGGCAGCAGCGAGCACAGCCAGGCAGGGTGACCCCCTCCTCCAGTTTGGCAGCAAACAGCTGATAACTACTTTTTTGAGCATGTTTTTTAGCTCCTACCCTAAGGGCAATCTCCAACATGACTGTTGCCAAGGGAACGAGCTCTTTGCTTTGACAGTTCTGTTTTAAGGATCTCCCGCCTGCCCAGCGAGGTGTCTCGGAAGCGGTTGCGTCGGATGCCCTGGTACGTCGCTTGTTGCTTTGCAGGCATCTAAACCCTTGCAGCAGAGCTCTGCCCAAGCTAGCATGAGATATTGTCACTCCCAACTGTCCAAGGATTAAACACACAAGGTTGTGTTAAAAGGATATTTATAACAGAAATAAGAAGCCCTGGCAGCTCTACTCCCCTCCTACTGGACGGCATACCTGCTGATAGGCACCACGCACTAATGCCTCCTCCTGACCTCCCAGAAAGACAGGAGGGAAGAATCATTTCAAAAGATTAAAATACAGGTTCAATCCCACCGGTCTTGCAGGTGACTATGGTGGATGGTCTGTCGTGCCCAGCTGCTGCAGGGAGTCCCCACATCCCAATGGATGCTCAGGGAGAACGGAGCGCTCTCACCTTTGGCTGTGGCCCACCAGGTTGTCTCTGCCATTGCATGGTCTGTCCCTTTTGGAGATGAAGACCCCAGCATCACAGGGAGACAAAAAAAAAGCCAGAAACCAAAGCTGGTGAGGCGTGGAGAGGCAAAACAGAGCCCCACTGGAAGGGGCCACAATGCTGACCTGTTATTGTGTTCATCTGCTCGGGGTGAAGGTTAGGTTAATGGTTGGACTGGATGATCTTAAAGGTCTTTTCCAACCTAAACGATCCTATGATTCTGTGTGTTTAAAGACAAGCTAAGAGCAGAGCCCTGCAGCATGCAGCCAAGGCAGGAGCACCATCCGCAGCACGCTGCGCCCGTCTCCCCACAGCTTCCACCACATGTCGGACTGGGAGCAGAGCAGAGTGCAAACCCGATGGCAGCAGAAAGGAGCACGAGGAGTTGCTGCCCTGGGCACAGGACTGGCACGGACACCACCAAACACATCCCACCCTGGAAAATGGGTCCCCAGGGTGCATGGGGCCATGGGGTCCCAACAAGCCCCATCTTCTGGCACGGTCAGCCCTGCGCTTGTCTCCAGACTGAGAAAGTGAACCCAGCTCCTGCGCAGCGTCCGTGCAGCGGGTGGCCCAGGAAGCCTGCTGCTCTCTGCGCCACTGGCCACTCAGACCAGGAGTGTCAGAACTTGCTCTCCCTGGAAAGGATGGCCTGAAAGGAGCAGCAAAGGCAGTGGTCTGGAAAAGAATGCTCCACACTGAGCTTGCCAGTAAATATGCCGTCTGAAGCACAGCAAGGTGAGGAAGCGCATCTGTGGATGGAGCACTGCCTCGAGCATCACCTGAGGAAGGGGCAGATCCCCTTCAGCAGGACCCTGCAGCAACAAGGGGAAGCTCACAGCTCCGCTGCTCCACAGCCACAGGCAAACTCGGGGGTCACCTGGAAAGACGCCGCTGTCTGGCTCCGCGGCAAGCGTTGCTGCCCTCCAGCACATCGCTGTGACACCGGGGAGCCTCCGCAATCCCCAAGCGGTGGGAGCCGCAGCGTCCAATGCCTGCCCGTGCGCACACCGGTCCCTGTGCCCTCAGCCCGCAGGCAGAGCGTGACGCCAGGCAGGTGACTGGAATGGTTAAGCACATTCCTGCCCAGCCCTCGTCGCACGTCTCTGCTTCTCCGCCTCCTTCCGCTGTTGTTGACTGCTCGTTTTAGGTAGCCTCGTCTGGGTTAGCGCTTCTGGCGTCAGGACTGCCCAAACACAACGCTGCATTACTGCGTCCGACTCCTGCCTGGTTCCTCTTCTTTCCCCCCAGCCAGCGCAGCCCTCCCTCTGCCACAGCGACCGCCCAGCCCAGCGCCAGCTGTGACAGCAGCAGAGGGGCTGAGACAGCCCTGGGTGAAAGCAGGAGCTCTTTCAGCGCGGGATGGAGCGCCTCATCTCCCACCTGCTCCTGCAGGCAGACAGAGGAGCCAGGGCACCAGGGAGAGATCACTTATGCCTCACCATCACCACGTGATGAAGGCTCTGCTACTGCATCGTTTCATGGCTGCAGGTGCCCGGCCAAGAGCAGAGGGGAGAGAACTGGACCAGATGGTTCAAGCTGAGCTGACCCAGTAATTCAGAGGCGGAGGATCAGATACATCTGACTATGTGGGTGTTACAGCGCTGACATCACCTTCAAGGTCCCACGGAGTCACTGAAGAGCCAAGCAACGAGGAGGCAATTCAATCTGTGCAGTGCCAGGCGACCTGCATGGCCAAGCCATTGCCTGCGCTGTGAGAGGAGCCCGGAGAGCCGTTCGGACAGAGACAAGGCTGGGCACCGGGGGTACCCTGCCAAATGCCAGCACAGGGAGCGGAGCGCTTCCCAGAAGGCAGACGTACACAAGCAGACCATGCAGCAGCAAACACATGGGACCCAGGAGAGCAAGCCCAGCAGCACGCAAGCAGAGTCCACCAAGCTCCAAGACCACCATAGAATCATTGAGGTTGGAAAAGCCCTTTAAGATCATCCAGCCCAACCATTAACCTCACACTACCAAGTCCACCACTAAATCAGTTAAGGGGAGAGTAGCGATTTTGTGTTTCCTGGCTTGGTGGCTGGATTATTTTTAATGAAAGTAAAAACTAGGAATCATTAAGGTTGGAAAGGAGCTTTAAGATCGTCAGTCCACACTGCCACCAGCAAAGCCACCTTGGACGCGCGTTCACATCCCGCACTGCCTCCTCCTCTCCTGCAAGGACCTGAATGGTCACGCGACACCCTGGCTTGGGGTAAAACTAGGTTAAAACCAACCTAGTGAAAACCAAACAAGAATGTTAGCTTTGATGCAGATTCCTCCATCTGGCTAAGTGCCTGGCTGTGCCAGCACCAGGGTGACTACCCAGATGTAGACGCCTCCAGTTACTCCGGCAATTCCAACACCCCTGGTGAGGCAAGAACGTCAGGCAGAGGGAGAAGAGGCAGCGTCTAGCATGCAGGAGACCTCAGAAGCAGGGAATCCTGGGCAAGTAGGGTGCTTCCCTCCATCTCCTTCCGGAGAAGGAAAGGTATCCACACTTGGGAGGCACTCAACTCGTGCTTCAGCGGCAACGCCCCGGTCTGTTAGGGATTTCTCCTCTGGCCAGCAGACTAAGCCGCCACACTCCCAGCAAACACCCCGGCCTCAGCATCACAGACCATGCCAAAACCTGAGGCATTATCGGGGCAGTGGCAAAATTCCTGTCCCACGGCAGCAGTGCCAGCACATCCCCTCACTGTCTGGGTATGTGGCAGGGCAGCTCTGCAGCACTTGATCCCATGTATTGTCTTAAATTCCAGCATTGCCTGTTGAGCCTAACGCGTTGTGCCAGACAGCTGAGTGGCGGCTTCCGCGCTCCCCGTCCAGCTCCCTCCACCCGGCTGCTTGCAGAGGGATGCTCTCCTCCGGCTGAGATGCTGATCCCAGCTGCATTGCTGCTGCGAGAACAGCTCGCTTCCCCCAGGCAGCAGATCAGAGTCATCCAAAATCAGGCCATCCAGGTATCGAGTGATGCAGATAGGTCACACTCCCTCTTCTCATGCCTGCGCACCATCAGGGATGTCACTGCTTCCTCTACTCTAGGAGTCAAGGGCTTGTGCTGGCACAGAGAGACTTGTAACATATGGTGAGCCCTAATGACATGTGAGAACAGGGCATTTGCACACATTAGCTGGGTAAAAGCACTGCCGTAAGCAGCAATCAAAGGATTACATTAGCTTCAGACAACTACCAGGCTCCACAATCCCACTTCTGCATCCCAGGGCTCCCTCCCCAGGGTCTCCCCGCTGCGGGCCCAGGGCCGATGCCACAGGCGGGAAGTCACACACAGCCTCCCGCAGTCTGGCTCGGAACCAGTGCTGACATCTCCCCAAAGCTTCTCCTGCGGGAGCAGGACTACAGGACCTGCAGCCATCATCTGCTCCAGGGCTAGAGATGGTCAAGAGCCCTGTGGGAGTCCAAACCTCTCTTCCAGCCCCATGCTGCTACCACTAGACGCCATTCCCACACAGGCAGGGCAGGGGGATGACTTCTTACAGAAAGGACATCAGCTGGAAGCACAGGGCATTTCCCCAAGACAGAGAAAGCTCCTCCTGCATGGTCTGGCCAAGCAGACACCTCCACCAGCTTCAGAAAGATGAAGGCACCTCCCAGAAAGGGGACAGTCTCCTGAACCTGCCTCTCTGCCAACACCAGGAACTCATCTCACCTGGCTTCAGACATCTCAAGATGGTCCCCAGGCTCTCCTCAGCCAACAGGGAGGCATGGGCACAAGCCACCTCACCAGCCTCAGCATCTGCAGGAGACAGAGCAGCCCCGGCCCCCCTGCTGCGGCATCTATACCTGGTCGGGCACGCCCAGCTCCAAGACCCTCAACATCGAGGCTTCTCCCAGCAAGAGGAACACACGCGATGAGCGGAGCAGCTCTGGTACAGCGGGAGGTAACTGGATGCAAGACCTGAGCTCAGCTCCCTGCTGTGCCACCGAAGCTGCCCAGCCTCCCCCCGTGCTGCCACAGGATGGTGGTGGCTCCTTGTGCCGCGCATCGAGGGTTGCTCAGAGCCCGCAATGCCGGTGCCACAGCAGGATGAGGTTGCTACCGAGCACAGGGAAAAACAGCCACAAGAAGTCCGGTTTTGGCATGTTGTGGCCTCCCATGGGACAACAGTAGGGCACTGTTCAAACAAAAGGGTTATACAACTCTAGAGTAGAATAACTCCACAGGGGAAATAATCCTCGCAGCAAGGACAACCACGCATCCAGCCCAAACACTCAGAAATCTGCCGACAGCAGCACAACACCAGCCAAGTGCACAAACATGGCGCCGGTGTGAAGCACCAGCACTTCCAGCACCCAGGTGGCTTCAAGGGGCTCTGCCAGGCCCCGCCACAGTTGTAGCTTTGAAATCCGGAGCGCTGGAGGAGCATTTCTTCATGGAGAGAAGACAGCTACTCCATCCCTGCCCCAGGAAGGGTGCTGCGGAGGGGCTTCCCTAACCAGAGCCATGCCGGGAGCCGATGGCTGAGGGGCACTAGGGCAAGGCACTGACTGCAAAGACATGCCAGCAGCTTCTTTTCAAGCATCTTCCAGCCATCCATCTCCTCTGTTCCCAAAGGCTTTTGGGGGGTCCGCTTGTCTCGTTGCGTCGGACAACGGAGAGCCTGGCAGCTCCTGGCCAGGGCTGGGCCACAGCAGCAGGCCAGCCCTGGAAGAAATCTTGCAGTGTCATCATCCAGGCTGCATCCCGCCCTAGGACTACACACAACTTCAGGCCACAGCCAGCCCTCCTCATGTGCACACTTGCCAGGCTGCTCAGCCGCCCCCTCCCGCCCGGCTCCGACCCACACGCTGAGCATTGCCACGCACGGGATGCCAGGACATCCCTGTGCCACGGGACCGAGCATCGCCCACACCCAAGTGACTCTTTCGGGCTCCTGTGGGAGGACTGTGACCGTAACCAGAATAAATCCTGAGATGCGTGGATGGGAACGCAGCCACCAACCCGCACCAGCCCCCAGAGCAGCTCTGGATGTGACAGTGACCTCCCCCAGCAAAGGGACAGGCCACGGGGGAGGCACCTGCCCAGGAAGGAGGGTGGGGGGCTTGCTCCTCACGCCAGCATGGGCACCCCCAGCCCCAGGCAGGAGGCTGCCAGGTTCAAACCTCGTACCCTCCGCCACAACAGCCCGTGGGACCCTTGAGCCCAGGGCCGCGTACTCGCACCAGAATCACCTCCCTGCTTCCCACGGGCTCGGGTGGCAACTGGACCCTCTCCCGCTGCCAGCCACCGCAACACCCCCCCAAACACAACACGCAGACGGGGGGGGTAGGGGCTGAGCCCCAGATGGCTGCTGCGTCTCCCCACCCAAACGCACAAGAGCAGCAATTTTATCGCAGCCAGCAAGCCCCAGCATGGCAAACACGGCCACCAGCAACAGCAATTCCAGGCCCTAAAGCAGCGAGCGCTGGCAACCCCGCCGAGGACTCCGCAGCCGAACGCTTGCCCAAAACAAGGTGCTGCCACGGGCGAGCCCGTGCCAACGCCGCGCTTGCCGTGCGGCGCTTCGTTACCGGCTGCCTCGCCCCGCAGCCCCGGTGGGCGAGCAGCCTTTGTCTGAACCCGCACCGAGCCCCGCACCTCCCGCGGCGGCGCCGGGACCGGCTGGATGCTGCGGTGCCACCGGCCATCCCGGCAGCATCCCGGCGGGATGGGGAGCGGCTGCCCTTCCCCGAGCCCCCCGCCCCAGCGAGGAGGGGGGGCTCCCACCGGGCCAGCTCCCGCCGAGGGCTCCTGCTCTGACCGGGGCGGGGGGCACCGGGGACCCGCCCCACCCCGGGGAAGGGTCTCCCCACCGCGGGGGGGTCGCCGCCGCCCGCCCCCGGGGGTGTCTGCCGCCCCGCCGACCCCGCCATCCCGGGGGGCGGCTCTACCCCACCGGGGAGCCTCCACCCGCCGCCCCCCCCCCGCCGCGGGCAGCGCCGGGAGGGGCCGGGCTCCGCCGCCGCCGCCCGCCGGGGCCTGTCTGGAACCTTCCGCCGCCCCGGCCCCGCCCCGGGCGGTCCGCGGCCACGGCGGGGGGGGACACACACACACGGCGGGCAGCACCGGTGCCGCCATGACCTTGAGCCCCGCCGGCCGCCGCCCCCGCCCGGGAGCCGGCGGAGCGGGCGGGCCCCGAGGGCAGGGCCGGGGCGGGGCGGGCGGCACCTGCCGGGGCCACCGCCCCTGCCCCGCATCCCGGCGCGGCCCCGCCGCCCCCCGCCCCGGCAGGGAGGGGCGCGCCCGCCGCGGCGCTGAGGGATGGCGGCGGGGGGGGGGGGGGGGGGGGGTGTCTCGCCCGGCGCCGGTACCGCACTCACCGTCGCGGGAGAGGTTTCCCCGGGCGGCGCCGAAGCAGGCGAGGAGCAGCAGGAGGGCGGGGGGCAGCATGGTGGCGGGGGGGGGGCCCGGGCGAGCCGAGCCGCAGCGCGGAGGCGGCGGCACCGGGCGCGGCGCTGGTCCCCGGGCTGGAGCCGCTGGTGCGGCAGCGGCGGGGATTAAATAGAGCGCGAGGAAGAGACCATTCGTGCGGCGGCGGCGGGGGGGGGGCGGGGGGGCCGCGCCGATGCCGCCCCCCTCGGCCCCCGTGTAAACATGCCCGCTCCGGCCGCCGGCCCCCCCCGCCCCGAGGCGCGGTGGTGCGCTCCAGACGCGCGGCTCCCCGCGGGAGGCAGGTGGGCGCGGGGCGGCGGGGGGGGGGGGGGGTCCCGGTGGGCCCCGTCCCGCCCCCGGGCTGAGGGCGCTCGGCCCGAGCGGAGTCGCGGTCTGTCAGGGTGTCGCCCCCCGCGGAGTCGCGATTTGTCAGGGTGTCGCCCCCCGCGGAGTCGCGGTCTGTCAGGGTGTCGCCCCCCGCGGGGGTGCCCGGTTTGTCGGGGTGTCGCCCCCCGCGGAGTCGCGATTTGTCAGGGTGTCGCCCCCAGCGGAGTCGCGGTCTGTCAGGGTGTCGCCCCCCGCGGGGGTGCCCGGTCTGTCAGGGTGTCGCCCCCCGCGGGGGTGCCCGGTCTGTCGGGGTGTCGCCCCCCGCGGAGTCGCGGTCTGTCGGGGTGTCGCCCCCCGCGGCGGTGCCCGCTCTGGGGCAGCTCCCGCTCCCGCTCCCGCTCCCGGGGCCGCCGCGCAGCCCCGTGCCTCGCAGCCTCGCCCGGCCCCGAGCGGGCTCCAGCCCGAGCATCGGCCCCGGGGCTCGGCGGGCCCGGGCCTGGCCCCGTCGCAGCCCACCGGCTCGGACAGTCCCCAGGGCCGCCGTGTGCAGGCCGCGACCCTCTCTGCGTGGTGCCCCCCGGGTGGGCCGGGGGCTGTGGCGGGCGGCAGGCGGTGCCGCCGTGCACCCTGCTCCCCGGGGCAGCGGGCCGTGCTCGCCCTGGCATCGTGCTCCTCGACGCCACGTGCTCGGCACACGTCGCTTTGCCAGGCAGCTCCCTGGCTCTTGCGGCTTGCAGGCCTGGCTTTGGCTTTCCGCTCGCCTCTCGAGCACGGATGAGCAGGCGGCGCGCGGCTGGATGCGTGCAGGATGGTCTCAGCGCTTGGTGGGGTCGGAAGGACTGCAGCCGAAATGCTGGGGTGTGACCCCCGCTCCTCAGGGTGGCTCAGCCTGCCTGGTCCGCAGGGCTGAGGACTTCTCTGCCTCTGCAGCAGCCCACGTACCGCCCGGTCATACAGCCCACGTACCGCCCGGTCGTACAGCCCACGTACCGCCCGGTCATACAGCCCACGTACTGCCCGGTCGTACAGCCCATGTACTGCCCGGTCGTACAGCCCACGTACCGCCCGGTCGTACAGCCCACGTACCGCCCAGTCTCACGACCGGCCCTCGCTCAGACTTGCAGCCCAGTCGCATTCGGGGTGAAGTCTGCGTTTGTTCGCTCCTTGGCTGCCAGTCCCTAAAAGTCAGTGTCCAGCCCTTGCTATCCCATGGCATTTCCCAGGCAACTCCTTCATCCACTGTTACCCACCCGTGCTATCATCCATTTGATGATAACACCTGAGGGCTCGCTCGTGCTCACGCCGGCCCAAACATTTCTAGCTCGGACTCCCTCCTGCAGCCCTAGAGGAAAAATTAACCCCTTTTGCTTTAGTAGGTCTGTGACAAGCGTGTACATTCATTTCACGCGTCAGCGTAAACTCCTCCTCACGTGCTTTTATGCTGAGCTTTTCCGCACCCTGATGCTCTCCTGCACAAACGCTGTGCAAGAGGGATGTCTCCATTAGTCATAATCTCCGTGGGAAGGGGCTGTGGGAGGAACAGCTTTCTGGTGGTCAGATCAGATTGCTGCTCTGCCTCAATTTTCCTCCTGTGCCTGGACGTGGCCCTAGAGGTGATGCCGCTTGTGTTACAGCCTCGTCCAGCTGACCTTAGAGGAGCTGCAGCCCCAGCTGTGACTTCAGGGCTCAGGGGGCAGGACCATGGCCCGTGGGGCGGATTCGGGGACCACATGGGCCAGGTGAGGCCACGGGAGGCTCTCCCAGGTCTTTAGCTGGAGAAGGAGCTGCCTTCGGGAAACGGCTCTGGCAAGCCGGGGGACGTGAGAGCAGCTCACATGAGGTCTTCCCCCAGGAGCAGAGTGAACACAAGCACGGCTCCGCTCTGAGGGATGAGCGTGGCCTCGCGTGTGAGGGAGGCTCTGGTGGGAGGGTGAGATGGGGCGGGGAAGCTGCCGAGAATCTCGTGGGATGGTTCGTGGAAGGGGACCGTGCTGGGTCGGGCCCCGGGAGGGTGTGGGTGGCTCCTGGCACTGCACGTGGCAGCTGGGGGGGCCGTTTCCTCGGGAGAGGAGGGTCTCGGGTGACACTGGGTCTCTTAGGGCCTTTTGTGATCCCCCAGCCTCTCCTCAGATGTCTTTGCTGGAGGAGGATGTGCCACGGAGGAGGCAGGCTGGGAGGGCGCGCTGCCTGCCTCGCAGCACGGGCTGCGGCGTGGCGGGGCTTCGTCACGGGAGGTAATTGCAGTGTGGGGAGCCCTTGTCCCCTCCCTGAGCCCCCCCCTCCCCAGCCTGCTCCCCCCAGCCTGCCCCCTCTCCCTGCCAAGGCTGGAGGCTTCCTAGCTCCAGGCGGTGCTTTTAACCCTTTCTCTGTCTCCTGCAAGGCAGGTGCGTGGCAGAGAGCCTGGCTGCCAGCAGACCGCTGTCCCCTGCCTCTGCGGGTGCAGCACCCACGCTCTCCATCACGCGGGCAGCTCCTGAGAGGTGATGGCTGGTGAAGGGCAGGGCGGCCGGAGGCAGAGGAAGAGGAGGTATTCAGCGTGCAGCAGGTGCCCAGGCGACGCTCGCCACAACAAATCGCTGTGATTCAGCCCCAGAGCATCCGCCACCACCGGGGACTGAATGCTAACACACGGCAACAAGCAGCCGAGGGGCTGATGTCACGCGGCTGCCTCTGCCGAGGTGTCCCAGAGCCCCCAGGAACCGGAGCTGCCCTGCACGGATCCGCTCTGCCATGCCCGGGAAGGATGGTGCTCCTCAGCTCCGCTTTGCCTGAGAGACCCCCAGAAGTCCCTGTTGGCCGAAATCTTTCTGGTTCTCTGTTGCTGACGACGACGCAGGGCGGCCGGGGTGGGTGTTACGTTCAAGGCAGCGTTGGCCTCCGGGTCTCCTTGCTCTCTGGGAGCACGTGCCTCTCCTGAGCGGGGCTGTTCGAGTCCTCAGACCCTCCCACATGTGCCAGCAGTGGTCTGGCAGCGTTCTTCAGCCAAGCGTAAAGGCCCGTGCAAGGTGTGGGTGCAGGACTGGTTTTTTTCAGCTACGCCACTGAGGTATAGCACCCTTGGGCAGAAGCAACCAGATCTCACTCGTCTCCCCCTGCCATCAGTTTAGAGCTGCCAGCCCTCATCATCTGTAAAAACCTTCCGGCCCCATGTCCTGGCTGCAGCTGATATTAATGCTACAGAGGAAGAGTAAACCACCCCGGTGTTAACCTTCTGCCTGGGACCAGCTGGAATGTAGAGCTAAAATAAAACACTTTCCAAAATACCTTAGCGATGCCGGTTATAATTCCACCCCCAACCCCCCTTCTCCAGATCTAAAAAATCCAGTCTGTTTGACCGCTCTCTTATCACACCCCTGGAGAAGGTTTTCCCCTCTGATTATCTGGATTTGGCCTTTTCTGCTGTCTTGCCACCTGTCTCCTGACTTTTAGGATCAGACCAGAAGCTCCCGCCTTGCCTTTGCAGTCCCTCCAATGGATGCTCTGGAAGTGGGGTTGGAGGATGGAGTGAGAATGGAGCCTTTTAAATCATCAGACAGGCTCGGTAACATATTTCCCTTCAAGCAATCATGTTTCCTAGCCCGTGTTTGCTGTTGCCCCAGCCATGGATGGTATCTCCCTGGAGGCTCTGCAAAAGCAGAGAGAAATCTCCAGGGAAGGTGTGGAAGACGGAAGGAGAAGAGTCATTTAGCATCTCTGCAATGTCCTCATCTACCATAATTGCTTCCTTTAACCTCTGACAGTCTAACGGCCCCATGTTTTCCTGACGGCTTTTTGACATGCTCAGCCCTGTTGTTTGTTTTTATACCTTTACTGATTTGCTCTTCAAAACCCCTTCAGGCTTTGCTTAATTAGCCTCACGCTGATTTTTAGCATTTGCTTCCGCTTAGTGTCACTCACTGCTGTTTGGTCCCGGCTTCCCCGTGCAAGGCTGAATTGAACAGCGCCGGGGCTGCTGTTATGCAGCATCTCAGCTGCTATTGCTTTGTGAATTCGCTCCGGTGTGCCACTTAAAACTAAGTCAAGAGTGGCCTCCCCACTTCTTGCTGCTCCTCTCCTTGCTCCCAGTGAGTGATTGCACAGAGCAGCGTGTCGAACGTTGGAGATACTCTGTCTCTGAACTGTGTCCCACTGCGCCGTGTGTTTGGATGTGGGTGGTTCAAGTCCCTGGCTGTCATCCGCTGTTATCGCACCTTTGCTGGAGTCTTGTGCCATTTTGATCTCTCTCATCAAAGAAGTGAGCCCGCCACTTCTCTGTAGCCGTCTGGGCGGGGAGATAGTCTTGCGGGGATGTGATTGCATCTGGGCGTTTGACTGCTTCTCTTTGCAGCTTCCTCGAGCTGTCCTGCAGAGCTTGCGGCCAGATGTTTTGGTATTTCTTTCACTTCTGTAACTCCTTTTATATCAAGATCAAGGTCTGGACAATTCACCTATGTTTGCATACTGCCCGGATATTTTTAATGCTTGTTCCAGACCAGTGCAGGCTTTTATCGAACTCGTTAACCTGCAACCAAGCTGTTTTTACAGAAATATTGTGTACAGAAATATCTTGTCCTCGATTTGCTTCTGTTAAGGCTTTGGTAGTTACTCCTGAGTCACGTTGCTGTGAGTCAGATCACAGCTCTGCTGTGTGTCAGGAACCAGAACTTGATGGCCGTGCTTGGGGATTCCTCCCAGAGCTTGGGTTTCGTACATTTAGGGGCTATCTCATTTGAACCGATTTTCATCAAGGCAGGATTTATTCATGGCTGACTGCAGCGAGTCCAAAGCAGCAGAGAAGACAGGAATGGGGAGTGAATACAAAACCCCAAATGCGTCAGGGCCGTGTGGTGGGTTCAACCTGACCTCTGCGAGCTGCAGTCTGTTGTGTTGCAGCAAGCCCTCAACATCTCCTTTATCCAACTAACTCTTAGATTTTCCAGCACTGCCCTTTGTTTCCGTAACTTCTAGACCTCACACTTCATTCAAAGTGCAAAGTCTTAGAATGACCTGTGTTGTGGTCTGGCTACATTCAACATTTTTACCAAAAGCCTAGCAGAAAAAAGCAGAAATGTCTCTGATGCGCTGTGCAGATGGCAAAACGGTTGGAGGGTAGGGCTGGTGATTTGCTAAGCTGGAACTAAATAGACGCTTTAGTAAGGCTGAATGTAGCTTTAGCTGTTGAGGGACAAATGATGGATGGTGCTGTTCCGAGACACAGTGACCAGGGAAGACTTGCAGGTCACTGGAGTATCAGATAACCTTTATCTACTTGAACTATTGAATTTCTAAGAGCGTTAAGGCCTCACTTAGCCATGGTGCCCTAAGTGTCTCAGCAAGAAATCCTGCTCTGTTAACAGGTCTTCCAGTCTGGAGGACAGCAGTAACTGGAGCAGCGTCCAGTGGCTGGAAGCTGGCAGAGGACAGCTGGGATTTGGAATAAGGTCCTGACCATTGGAGTGACTTCCCGAGGCAGATTAACCCGCTCAGGTAATTTTTAAATTACAAATGAACTTTTCCCACAGTCCATTCACGTTCAGCAGGAATTCAGAGAGGTGGTGTGGCTGCACTGCACAGGCTGATGGCCAAAATCCAAATGGCCGTTTCTAATCTACTCTGTGCGGGCTCAGTGACATTTATTAGCTCCTGGCTTGCAGCACAGCTCTGAGCTGACTCCAAATCCTGGCTGGCAGTTCGCTCTTCGTGGGTTGTGCAGGCTGCCTTTCCAAGCGCTGGTAGGACAGGTACAGCGGAGCTCTGAGCCCTCTCTGACATCCCCCTGTAGACTCCGTTGCAGTTTGAACAGTGGGTTTGCATAGCTTTGGTGTAGAAAATGTTGGAAATAGTGCAGGAATTTATTCGGGAGGATTTCAGTTTTGCAAAGGAATGAAATGCGCCCCAATTAATGAAGTATTGAGTATAAATGCACATGATGTCAAAACAATGCATTTAAATAGCTACAAACAAAACAATACAAAATGCCAGTCAAAAAGAAAATGTTCTTTGAAAAGCTGGCATAAAAATTAACAGAAAAAGACAAATGCAACAGAACTTTCTCCTTGGTAACTCTCAAAACTTCAGAGCAGAATTCAGAAGGTCGGTTATAGGAAGGTAACACCAGCTCCGGAAACTCCTCTGTTACTGGGAACTAGTTAGTCACCTGAGCATGTAATAAGTGAAATAAATTGTTGGTTAAAATGGTTTAATCCATGAAACACTGACATTTTATAGATCCAGCTTTGCCATCCTCAGCTACTGAAAATGAGATTTTTGTTATTATGAGGAAATGCCTCGAACAACTGGGCAAAATTTGAGGCTGGAGAAGCTGCTTCTGTTTGGGGGAGAAAATGAGTTTTAGACGCCATAAATGACAATCCGTGAAGCAACCGGAGAAAGACCTTATAAGGGGAGAAGTAACTGTTGATTTATTCCAGAGTAATACATAGAACCTGGATCAATATATCACTATCAAAGATGTGCTTTTTTTTTTTTTTTATACTGACTGTAATGTACTCAAATTCAACATCCTTGCGAGGGGAAAGAGCCAAAACAGTTGACTGCAGCAGCAGGAATTTGAAAAAGTCTTTAAATGACATAAAAAGAGGAAGTCGGTTAAAAGGAAATTAAAGGGAACAGCTAAATGAGTAAAATCCTTGGCTCTGCCATGGAGAATATTTAAAGCCGCCGTGTGAAAGCCTTGCGTCAATAGTCCTTGTTCTCTGCTGTCACGGATGTACTGCATGGTCTCGGCGGTGAGTGGCGGGTCGGGGGGACGCTGGAGCAGCCGGGGGGCTTGCGGGAGCGGAGGGACAACCAGAGTGGGCAGAGCGTGCTCTGTGGCGAGGGACCGGGAGGTGCTGAGGGGACCGGGGAGCTGACGCGCAGCCAGGCTTCGATAGTGCAGAAGGAGCCTCTGCAGAGCTGCAGGAGGGGCTCAAGTTTCTTAGAAACCAGGAAACCACCCAAAGTTGCTGAACTGAGGTTGAAGGACAAATTCACTCTGCAGGGACACCGGTCTGAGTTTCCCCTGTTTCAAGAGACATTTTGTTCTCATTGGTATTCTGACACTATATATATTTAGAGGTTAAAAGTCCTTTTACGAGGCCAATTTTCAGGAAGACGTCCAGGCAGCTCTGTCCTGAGGTGTGCACATCAGGAGCAGGGAGGACACACGAAGAAAACAAAGGTATCACGCAGAAGCAAATGAGTTCCTTGTGTTACTGCTCGCTGCAGCGGTGTCCCAGGAAGGTTCCTTTATTTGCTGCGCAGAGGGAGACGGGGCCGAGGGACTCTCTCAAACCAAAGTGTTGGCAAAGAGGTTTTGGAGCAAATCAATACATTGCCCAGGCCGACCGTGGTCACCCAACAGTGCTGGAGGAGCACAGTAGTGAAGCTGTTCAACTGCTAATGGACTTGTGCTTTAATGTCTTTTAATGTCTTTGAGGGATGCAGGAGCGTGATGTCAATGAGTGAAAGGAGTCCTGGACTGATTTAGGAACGAGCGTTCAAACAGCCTCAAATTGTCAGAAACAACAACGTCGAATACTTTTATTAGAATCATAGAATCGTAGAATCGTTTAGGTTGGAAAAGACCTTTAAGATCATCCAGTCCAACCAGTAACCTACACTACCAAGTCTACTCTAAGCCAATCAAGGGTAGACCAGACTAAACCATGTCCCAAAGTGCCACATCTACCCGTTTTTTGAACACTTGAATGCTTGTATGAATACAGTATGTTGGGGAAGAGTTGTGTTTGGCTGTTAGAGAAGGAATTCAAAGCTCAGAAGCGTATCCACGCTCTCTGAAGGTGTGAGCGAGCTGGTGGACCAGGGAGATGTACAGTTAGTACGCTTGCACATGGGGTTCGCATGTTTTGAGCTACTTCCTGCATCAGTGACCTACAAGAAAAGTAACTTTTCAAGGGGTGAAGAGGCAGGCCCATAGTTGAATAACTGTTTACAGGAGTATTGAGCCCATTTTCACAGTGGCGGCGGGTGCTGGTGGCAGCGTACAGAGGTCTGCGCTGGTATTCATGCCGATTAGTGCGTTCATAGAGGATGCAGAGAAGACTGTGAATAGTGAGCTGGCAAATTTGTACAGAAAAAAAATTATTCAGGAGAGCCAAATCTAGGGCTGAATGCAAGAAGCTGAAGAGGGTCCTATGATGCTCATGCATAAAATGGCAGATTACATTCAATTCAAATACATGCGAAGCTGAATTCAAGCGGAAGGGAGTGGTGTGTACAGGGTGTCGACGGTATCTCTTGGAGCTGGCAAGTAGAGCTGACTGGAGGAGGTACAGAAATTCTGGCAAGGAGGCCAGAGCTGGCTTCTCTATAAAGGACGGCTCACAGGGTAGCGCCCAGCTTGGGATGGGGTGAATTGAAGGGAGTGTAGCAGACATCTGTGGTAGAGAGAGAGGAAATGTTTTGCCATTTCCCACTGCGTGAGAAGTGGGTGCATGGATGGGTGTGATCCAGTCACATCGCTTTATGGATCTACCTTCACACGATGCTGAGGGTTGAAAGCTGAGTGTGTTCAAAATGGGATTAGACAAGTTCACGGCAAAAATCGCGGTCCAGAAAGTTCAGTCTGGGATGGAGACTTCTACATTTCCAGTGATGAGTGGGTCAGAACAGCCTGGTGTGTCCTGTCCATGGGCGAAGGACTGGCATGAATTCAGTTACGTGAAATCATTGACATGAATTCAGGCACGGATGCGGCATAGTAGCTGGCGGGACCAGAGGGGAGATGGAAAGGTTGCTTAGTGTGTCCGTGTGGAACGCCTCTCTGCTCACTGCTGCCAGCACAGGTGGTCCCCGAAGCCCAGGGTGGTTCCCAATCTCATTGGGATTGGTGATAATGCTGGTTGCTCTGCTTGGTTTTCCGTGTTTCGCAGCTTCTCTTGGCTCTGGCCCCCGAAGGGGATGGTGGCATTTCCTACATGAGCAGGAAATCACTCCTTGAGTGTGAGGGCAGGAACCCTCTCTGCAGTGCCTGGGCTCATGCCTGTAGGCCAGTGACAAAGGGGCAGGTAACAGGAACATGACACGTTTTTTCCTGAATGACTGAGTCTGTGACACAAGACAAACATCAAGCCACTGAGCAGGCAAATCTGTATCTTGGTTTTGCTTTCCTGTGAAATGAGATGTTTTTTTTACATGCCGGCTCTGCTTGTTGTAACATCTTCTGCATGGTTAAAGCAGCTACGTCCCCAGCGGCATGGTTACACAGGGTCCTCGGCAACCTTGCCAGAAAATAAGACGAGAGCGTGCTATCTGGGGACAAATGTGAAATTGCTACTCTGCCCTTAACTGGTTTAGTGTGGACTTGGTAATGTTAGGTTAATGGTTGGACTGGATGATCTTAAAGGTCTTTTCCGACCTAAACGATTCGATGATTCTATGAAATGTTCTCAGACTTCACTTTTGTGGGTCTAAATGACCAACTGCCCCAGTCCTGGTGATGCTGGTGGCCAGGGTGCTGTCTTGCCAGAGGACAGTACTGTCTCTGCAGGGAAACAGCGCATGCGCTGAAGCGTGCTGTAGTGCTGGGTGCGGAGCTCTGCCCTGTATCTGAGCTGTTGACCTACGGTTGCCTCCTGCCCAAGTCATATGCTGGAGCTCTCGAAACAGTAGATTGCGGCAGATTACAGATTGCTAGCATGATTAATGCCTGCCAGTTCTGCTCTGTGGAAAATAAGTTCTGCCCTGCAAGCCTGAGTGGTATCTCTTGGCCAGATTACAAACTTGGCTGTTGAAAATGTATTAATGCGCTATGTTAGAGCTTCTGTAGGGCATGTGAGTTCCTTTGCTGCACAGTCTGATTACAGAGTTACCTTCAGTCGCACAGCCTAGGAGAAAGTTATGCAGTGGATTAATATTCAGGTATATTCTAGATCTCCAAGAGCCTTTGGAAATGGCGGAGTGGATTGGCAGGTCCTAAATGAAGACACGAATGCAACAGGCATATTGGAAACCTGGGCAAGGCAGACAATCCCTGGGGCACTGTAAGCTGAGTGGTGTTGTTTGACAGAGGGTTGTAAACTGAAGGAAGTGGGCATGCTAACCACCCAGTAAAAAACGGAGAAACCTTGTGGAAAGAAAGGCTGGACCTAGATAGGATGATGGTAATACTGCGTCCCTGTCTCGGGTATGAATCACCGAGCTCCTGGCCCAAGTGGCACGCTGAAAGAATGTGAGGAACAGCTAAAGAAGAGGAGAGTAGATTTCCATTAAATATATGAGAAACAAGAAGTATGCCAAGGAGTTGACAGAGCCAGCGCATGATCAGAGTATAAAAGGAGCCATTAGAAGAGACGAGCCCATTGCAGAGAAGCTGAAGCAATTGTTTGCATTATTGTTGATTGTAGAAGAAAACATGGAGATTCCCGTGCTGTAATTAACCTTCATGGGGATTCATCAGAGGATATGTTCAAAACTGAAAAGCCTGGAGCAGAGATTATGGATCCAATTGATGAAATGGACAGTGATAAACCATCCGGGCTGGTTGTCTTGCTTCAGACTTCTTAAGAAAGCCAAGAATGAGACTGCTGAATTAGAAATGGTGGTATGCAAGTGCTTTCTAAAACTGTCTTTGCATCTAAAGGCTGAAGCGTGGAAAATTTGAAAAAGAGCTCCAGAAAAGATCTGATGGATTTTTGTTTACCCCATAATACCACAGAATGGTATTTGTAGGCAAATGGATGTACATGATTCATGGGGGAAGAGGCAGCGGAGTTCTCTGATGTGGCAGGCAAGAGCAATTTATTTAATAGACTGTATTGGGATTCCCAAAATGCTTTTGACAATGTCCTTCACCAAAGGCTGTAAGGAAAATAAGCAGCCATAGGTTAAGAAGAAAAGTGCTGGAAAGTGTAAATAATTGGTTGAAAGGTCAGAAATAAGGTGGAAGTAAATAGTCAGTTCTGCGTGCTGGAGACCTGCAGAGACTGTGGGTTCAAGGAGGGATTGGACAAGTTAATGCAGGAGAGGTGAGCTGAGGCTTGCAAATACATAGAAAACACATCTGGCTCGAACTACTGGGAAGGTATTGGGAAAGGTGTCACACATGCATGCCTCATTCTCACCGTTCCTGTGCATTTGCCTGTGACCACAGCTGCAAGGAGACTGGTAAGTCAGAGAGACTTCTGGTCCAATGCAGTACAGCCACTCCTGCCTCATTTTGATGCCCTAATTATCAATGTCCATAAGTGTTAGTATGGGGGATGATTGCTGCAGGACTATTTTTCTCAACTATCATATAGAGAAAAAACAGTGGATCAGGAAAAAAGAAAATTGTAGCAACTACTCAGTTGTAGGGGTCATCTGGGCTGGTTGCTGAATTGGACTTGTTGAGCACGACGTGTTTATTTTAGTATGGGTAATTGCAAAATGACATACAGAAAAAAGGCACTCACATGTACATGGTGGGGACTATTCTTTGGAAGAAGACACTGAAGAAAGCTAAGGATCCTGAAGTATAAATGACAAGTATGAGCTTGAGATGTGAGCTGGTGGCTGAGGATAGAAGGATATTTACACAAGGAAACCCTGAATAAGAGCAGGGTTCATCCTGTCACATAGACGCTGCATCCGGCTACAGTACTTCCATGTTTAAAAAGTCTTTTTGGAAATGGCAGAGAAAACAGCCACAAGTAAAATTTAGAGGCTAGAAAGTCTGCTTTTGAGAGAAAGTTCCAAGAGCTCAAAGTGCTTTACAAAAAAGACCAAAAAATGATCTGATTTTCATCTGCAGTTCACCGCAAGGGCGGACCATTTCTCACAGTGGAAGACTGAATAATCCCAGCTAGAGACCGGGTGAGGTCAAGTGGCTGAAGTGAAGCATAGATTCAAACAAGAAAGAGGGTGCAAAATATCGGCTGTGCAGAGAATTAACCGTTGGGATGCTGTGAAGGCTTCTCTGCCATTCAAGGTCTTTGTTCCTAAAAGATGTGTGGCCTTCCAGCTGGGAGGGGTGGGCTGTGCTTGGGGAATCGCTGGCTGAAGTCCATGAAGGTCTGGACTTGGGGCTAAATGATGAGCTTGGTCCTTTGGAGCTCCAGTATCCAGGAACACATCAGTAACTCTTGCTGGTGGTCCCAATTTTACTCTCCTATCATGAATGCAGGCTTTACTTAGCAGATACCCAGCTGCCCTGAAATTGGTGGGATTAGGATGGCACTCCCTCCCTTAGCCTTGGGTTGATCTCATCCTTGGCCATCAGGAATTGCTCTCCAAGAGCGATAAATGCCAAGCTGTTTGCAGAGAAGACATTTCTTGGAATAGAAACCCTCTCTCCTCCCTCTCTCTCCTTTCTCTCCTCTCTCCTCCCTCCTCTCTCCTCCTTTCAGCTCACATTTTGCCAAAATTCTGCTCTGGCCACAGATAACGTGTGTGAAATTCAAACGCAAAGAATTTTTTTGAGAAATATAGGCTGTGAAATCAGGCTTATAAATGAGCGCAAACTACACCCTTAACTGTGGAGTCCTTAGCCTGGCTTAGAAGGCTGCTAATCCCCATCTGCCATAGAGGTAAATGGCCCGAGGAGGCTTGGACTGTTCCCGTTACAGCTGGGTTTTGTGCTTCCATGTATGGGAGTGCTGAAATAATTTGCTTCTGTAATTAATTACTCTTGTGCCTACCCAACATCTCTTATCTGCTCCTTCATATGAAAAATCCCCCTTGTCCTTGACCACCCCAGCTCTTTCTGGAAACATCTGGGCTCACTTGGAACCAGACCTAGGTCCAGGGTGGTAGACTTTAGCCTGGGCAACAAGGTGCTTTTCTCTTAACCCCTGTGCTTGCTAGACCCCTTGCAGGGCAGGGGCTGCATTAGGAACATGCTCTGTTTCCAAGTGGTTTCACCGTTCTCCACTCCAGTGTACAACTCCTCTGTGAGCTCTCTGCTCCAGGAGGCAGCCGCAGCAGGTTGCACCAACCATTCCTCTGTTTAACTCCCTCCAAACTCTGCTGCATGATGCTGAACTTGAAACTGGCATGGACAGCTCAGGAAAGAGCCCTTGGAGCCGTCGGTGGTTCTCCGAAATCATCGGCTCCGTACGCAGCAGCAGCAGCAGCCAAAAAGCCAACAGCGTGTTGGGCATCCTCACAGAGACACCAGGCATCGTTCTGCAGCTCTCCTGCACCTTGTGTAGCTCTGGTCTCTGCATCTCAAGTTAGAGGGGTGCAGAGAAGCAGCTAAAATGATCAAGGGGATGAAACAGCTGCCTTATGAGACCAAAAAGACCTGGACTCCAGTTTGCAGAGGAGAAGGTGGTAAGAGGGGTAATGCGGCTGAGGTTTATAACATCATGGAAGTGGTGAGTAAGATGAAGGCAGAGCTGTCATTCACCAAATCCCACAGTACTAGAACTATGTGCACTGGAATCTAGAAGGAGAGCGGTTTAAAGCAGATAAAAGAAAGTTCATCTTTACACAGCAGGAAGTGAAAGTGAGGAACTTGCTGCTGGAGGAGGCAAAGACAGCAGGGTCAAAAAAGGATCGGAAAACTTCAGAGGCAACAGGTCCATCGGCAGAGTCTGAAGGCGGCAGGCAAGGACATCTCCTCTAATCCCTGACAGAGCAACTGTGGGTGCTGGGGAAGAGCAAGGAGGCTGCTGCAGAGTGGCCAGGCTTGCGTGCATCCCAAAGAGCCGCTCCTTTTGCTTCTGCCAGAGAAAGAGCCCGAGGCTAGGTGAACGCCTCCGAAGCTCGCGGGGGGAGCTCCCAAGGTTGGAGCCGTAAGAGCCGCAAGGCCTGGCACAGCCGCTGGGTTTAGTTCGCTTTCAGGGTTGTGCAAACCTGAGCCGGAGGATGAGGCAGAGCAAGGGCTTCTTGGAGGGTGTTGTGAGCAGCATCGCAGCTGGCAGCCTGAGAAAGGGGAGCCCGGCGGCTGCTGCGGCACTGCCCTGAAAGTCACTTCTCCCTTTGTATCAAAGAGCTTGCAAGTATTTCCATCATGGGACCGCTCAGCCACTTTCGCAGAGGAAAAGGAAGGTTTGTTTGAAATACCGTGCTTTTAACAAAATACCCTGACCCCGAGATGACGACAAACACTGTTTTCTGGTAGGAGCAGACACAGTTGGAAAGCTAGAACCAAAATATTTATCAGTGACTAAAACTTTAGATTCTCGCTTTTTGAAAGTTGATTTTAAAACTGCCTTTCTAGATGTTAAACTTCTGTGGGAAAATACAATCATTTGGGAGAGCTCTGGCAGTTTTCTGTGCTGCGTTTCAGTATGAGCTGCTCTGTGCTGGAGGGAAAGCCTTACCCGTTCAGCCCTGAGCAGCATCTTTGCTCCAGTCTTCTGGAACATCACAGCGCTGGTGGGGATTTGGCCCTTACCCAGAGCTGAAATCAGCCATGTAGGCAGCAAGTGTGCGTGCGTGTGCATTTGAGTGGGATGTTCTCCGACTCCCACATTTGGCTCCTCTCTTCGGATAAATTCGTGCTGCAAAATTGTGCTTGAATAGGTTCGCCAAGCACGTCCCGATGGTAGACCATTACCTGCAGCCTTACCCTGTGTGCACAGCAACAGCCAGCAAGAAAAAGCCTTTTCACCGTGGCTCATGGTGTTTGAGATGGCTCCGTCGCTGTGCTAGCAGCAGCTCTCCGCTGCTAGTGTAATGGCCTTGTCTGGGATTTTGCTGGAATAACTCATCACTCCTCTGTGGGCATCGCTATGGAGAGAGGCTGAAAGCGAGGAGAGAGGACACAGAGAGGAGGAAGTAGATCAGGAATTTACTTTGTAGATTTTACCGCTTTTTGATGTGTCCCTGCAAGCAGGGGTCTCTGCCCCTCCCTGCCCCTCTTTCCCACCCTGCAGACCCGCTGTCCTCAGAAGCTGGCAGAAGTGGGTTTGTGGTCATAAGGTGACAGTCTGAGAAATTCCTCCTACTGCAAAAACCACTATTTTTTGCCACCTATTTCTCCTCTGTCTTTGTGGCCTGTCCACCACTGTTCACAGGGTGGTGCAGGACAACACTTTCATTCACACCACTGGCTTTTCTGGCCTCGGATATTTGCCCAGCTCGAGCACCAGTGCCTACAGCTTTTGCTCACTCTCCACCTTTCTCCGTCTCACCACTGCTCGCTGTGTTCTTCCTGGGAAGATGCTCTCTAAAGCACACGATACGAATCAGCCTTTACAGCTTGCTACCTCCTGTCGGACTGCGAGGGGTGCAGGGTCTGTGGAGAAGGCTGGACTCTGTCGGCTCATTCTCTGACGCTGCTGAGTGCAAGAACTTTTATTCCATATTGTGGTCCCCGCAGCCTACGTGGCCTATGGCAGCAGGTTCGGTCATCGTTGGTGTTGCTATTGTTACAACCTGAGTTATGTATAACGTGCATTTGAAATCGTATCTCATATCTGGTACGTTCTGCGTTGAGCTGCAAATCAGGCATTGTATAAAAACAAGGCAGAGAGCGTATGTACGTGTGCCTGTGCGCTCTACAGAAACCCGAGGTGGAAATGAGATGCAGAAACCCATCATGATAACATGCCCTCTATGTGGGAGGGAGCAAGAGAGAGTGTGTTTGATTGCCTAAGTAGAAAAGCTGCATGGGCAGCCTTTGTTTCGGAAGTTATGTAAGGAGATTTTGAGTGCTGCTTAAGTGCTTGGCTGACTGGTTTGTCCTAACAGAAGTGCCTGTGCATTCTCCTGTTACACGAGCTCTCAGGAGACGCCTGGGAGTTTGGGATGCAGCGCTGAGCTGGAGTGTGTAGGCCTGCTATTGACTCTGGTGATGGTGAAAAGACAGGGTTCCCATTTGCACATTAATCCTTGCTGTGCAAGCGTGCTAGCCCAGCACTGGCAGCTCCTGGGGATGGACCCTCCTGCTCGAGACCAGACATGCCTGGGATAATTCAGGTGGGCAGTGACCTCGGGAGGTCATCTGGTCCATGGCTACAGCTATGCGTGTCAAGGGTGTGTTCATCAAAGATTGTGCTTTTACTCCATACCCATCTCTGGAGCTCCTAAGGCTTTGGATGAGTGCCCCTGCTCCCTGAAGGATGCCCAGTAACTACTTTTCTTTCCTAAACTGTCATCCCTGCGCTGTCCGAAATCTAGCCATTGCTGCTGAACACATCAAGGACAAAGGCAGAGTTATGAATCCGCTCTAGCACAGAGATAAGACTCAGTATAATTAGAAACTTTTTATGTGGAGAAATGAATCAAAGCTGCTTCTACTCCTGGGACATTTTAACTCTTCACAGCTTCTATTATTAGTTGTAGAACCATTTTTTTCTCAGTTTCAGGCTAGGAAAACCTGCAATAAGAAGGAAGTCCACACTGAACTGACCCTGCTGAGCTGCTTGACCCCATGGACAAATGAGTGAGGATGAAGCATGGTGCACAGCTAGGGTCATCTCTGGGCTGTCACATGGAGCACTGGAAAGCAACTGTAAGAGTGCAAAGCAAGTACATCATTTCACCTTGTGTGTGGGCAGGGCTTTCAGTCCTGCTAAGCAGCTACAGCACTTCCGTAGTCAGGGACCAAACTGGGAGCACTGGATTTTATTAGTTTCCCAATAATATTCCTATTGCCTTTGTTGCAGAAGGCCAGAGCGTTTGCATTGACCAGACAACGTGGGGTCTCAGGTCTTGTTTGGGCTTCAGCTGGTTTTAGCTGTGTTTAACAGCTGCCTGTTGGTCAGTAATTACTGTCCGACTTGTTGTAGCATGAGGTCTGTGAACATGTGCTAAAAGGCTGGTGAACCCAGGCGTTGCTGTGTAGCAAACAACAGCCCTTTATGTTAAGTGAAGCTGGAGGAGGCTACTGGGCAACTTCCAAACTTCAGCTGGGAACCAGCGAGAAGGCAGTGTTAGCAAAACACATGAAAATGAATCCAAGCGTGCGCAAGACTGAGAAGGAAGAAATCACTGCTGTGAATGGCAGACTCTTCTTGGCAGTGGCTTCAGGGTGCTGATGACTTGTCGTAACCCTGTCCTGCTTGAGGAAGACTTGACCTTTCTCCACTGTGGGGTTACCAGTGGCAAATTGTGCCTGACCAATTTGATTGCCTTGTGTGAGGAGACAGCAGATGAGAGCAATGGGTATTGCATACCTTGGCTTTAGCAAGGTGTTTAACATGCTCTCTCAATTCACGAGATACAGATGGCTCCAGTGGAAAACTGGCTGAACTACCAACTCACAGAGTTGCAATCAGCAGTACGAAGTCCAGCTACTAGTGGCTTCCTTTTGGGACCCTGTGTCCCTCTACTCCAGCGCTGGTGAGGCCACATCCCATTCTGGGCTCCCCGGCTCAAGAGATAGATCAACATACAGGAGCAAGTCCAGAGGAGCGCCACAAAGATGGTCGGGGGTTTAAGCATACAGCAAATGGGGAGAGGCTATGAAAAGGTGAAGGAGGAATCTAATTGCTCTTCTGCTCCCTAATGGATAGTCATAGAGAGGAAGCCAGACTCTTGAAAGACAACCGATAATGGTCACAATTTGGAACAGCAGAACTTCTGGTTGGTCATAAGGGAACAGTCTTCCCCATTAGGGTGGTGAAAGAGTGGGAGAGAGGCCAAAGAGGTGGCGGGATCTCCATCTTAGGCGGTGTTCCACACTTGACTGCACAAGGCCTTGAGTGATGTAGTTCAGCTAGGAGGTCAGCTCTGCTGTGATCAGTGGCTGGATGAGAGACCTCCAGGGTCCACACCAACCAAAATCTTTTTGTGATTATTGTACTGGCGCACTTCAGTGGAGAGTATAGCAGGACATGACACATCCCTCTTGTTTTTGAAAGCTAAGGTAGTTGATAAGAACCTTACCCTATTCTGAGCACTCTGAGAGGGTTAAGACAAGAACTGAGATCTTAGGAAATATCAGAAATAAGATAACTTCATCTCTGCCTGTGGCAAACAAACTGTACTGGTCATGCTCTAATTTCCTGGACAGCTTGGTTTTCTTCTGAGAACACCTGCTGCACTCAGAGCACCGTGTAGTGAGTGAAGGGGGTCTAGCTGGGCAGGACCACAGCTGCATGAGTGCTGAGCAAAGTTCGGTGCTGCTGGGTGTCCAAGGACTGCCTTTGAGAGAGGCAAGTTTGGGAGCCAGGTTGAAGGGGGAGAATAGATCTCCTCATGTCATAGGCCACTGTGAGAATTCATAACCTCCCTGATATTTTCGAGACTTACTTCTCTGAATGATGAGCACAACAGATAAATACAAGAGGAAGCAAAAGATTCCCTATTCAGAGCAGGGTTTGATGTGTAGTAAACAAGCCCTGAGGCTGTACACTGAATGATGAAGATACAAACCGCACCGAACAGTGCAGGAACGCAGCACAAAACAATGTAATGTGTAGCTGTCCAGAAAAGACTGGTTAATCTGTCTGGAAATAAAGATGTGGAGCACTGACAGTGCACCACAGCAGCGCAAAATTGGTGAGCGCTGCAGGTGCTGAGCTCCACGAAGGAGACAGTGCAGCTGAATGAGAGGTGCGTGGGGCAGAACGGACAGAAACGGCTCAGAGCAAATTGCCTGCACATCCTGGCCTGGGAGGCAGGCTCGGGACCTGGGAAGGAGTGGGGTCAGTGAGATAGACCCACCCAGGACACTGCAGCTGCTGAGCGCTGCATTGGCAGAAGAGTACTCAGAAATGCTGCAAATTGAGAGAGCAGGCAGGAGTGGTTCCTCCAATCTGAGCTGCGAGCATCAAGGAGTTTTGATGCGTTAGCAAAGGAATCTGTTGTGCCTGGGAATGCAGCGGTGGTGTTTTGGGTGTGATCCTGCCTTGAAAGAAGTCTGGGATGGATGGTCATCCCTTATGTGCTGTATTCAAACCTAGAAGAACAAGGGGACAAACACTAATAGCGAGCTATGGGCCCAGCCTGGCTGCTGTGACAGGGTATCCCCATCCGGGGCTCTTCCTTCTCCGCAGGACCCTGTGAGACAATGCTGTACCCTGGAGCTGACTGGAGAGCGCTGACTCTCCTTGGAAAATGCAAATCACCCTTGTTGTTTCTGCGTCTTGTCAGATTGCATAAAGATGCTTCGAGTTTATGCCAGGCCACTGTGCGAGTTGCTCCCTGTATCTACTCTGCCCTCACCACCACTGTTCCCCTTCTGCATTAGGGGTGAACATAGGAGAGCGTTAGATCAAGAACGGACCCACCGAGTTTCCGTATTCATTTGATAAGGGCTGTTACTACACCTGTATTGATTGACATTAATTAGCTGTTAATCTTTCCTAGTTCTCCTGTATCAGGGCTTCTGGCTATGGCCTCAGATGACAGGACTGCAGCCTGCGCTGCACAGCTCCACCGATGCTCTGAGCAATGCTGATGGTTTGTAGCAGCAGCAGACGCCGACCGTCCAGGCACAGGTTATTGTTTATATCAGCTAAATTACCCAGTGACCCAGGCCTGCTTCCTGCCGCCCTGCCCAGCGCTCCTGCCTATTTACCATTTAGCTCTGAAATTGCAATAACGAGATTACTTGATAGAAAGCAAAGCTCCACCAGCTTTCCTGCTCTGGCTCTCCTCCTCCTGTTCTGCGCAGAGGGCTCTCTCCCATGAGGAGTCAGCGGTGGATTTGCTGCTAGAGATTGCTCTTGCTCTGGCTTTGCCTATATCCTTCAAAGAGAATCACTGCGAGGAAGGAAGAGCTGTTAGTTTAATCAGGCTGTTTATCCCTTCAAAGTGAGCGGTTCACTTGGAATAAGTAGGGGAGCTCAGTGGGCTCAGCTAACAGCAGCTTATCCCACCAATTTGTGCTTCCAGAGATGGCTTCTCCCTTCTGAAGGCGCATGGGAAGTGGTGGGTGAGAGGTGTGCTTGGTCCAGACGTACAGAGCAGGGGTATAGGTGGTGTTGGTGCAAAAAATGCAGTTATAGAGGAGCCTGGAGCTGTGAGAGCATTTGGGAGAAATGTATTAATAGAATGTGCTAGGCAATGAGCATCGGGGGGTTGAGAGCAATCAGGTTTTATGGATCGGCACTTGTGGGCCCCCGTGGGGCGGGGGCTGCGTGCTGTGAGGGGTAGCAGCAGCGAGGCAAGCGGCAGTGGGCAAGCTGGGTCTGGTGCCTCTGGTCTGAAGCGGGTGGTTGAGGAGAAGGACTGACTGGTGGCTCCACAGTGCACAAAGACAGATTATACTCAAATTTACTCTCCCAGCAAGAGATTGACTGTTCCTGCTTGGGAACATGGTGTGAATGGCACTTCTGATGGAGTGAGGAGAGCTTTGAAAAAAAACCCCTCTGCTATGTTTGATTCCCAGACTGAGAAACAAATCCCCGAAGCAGGTGTGATGGCAAAACAGGGGGTTTTGCCCAGTTTGTGGCGAAGCGAAGGCCTGACTTGTTGCAAATGTGATGCCTTCACAGGTGGATGTGTTCTGCTCTGACATTGGAGGATGGGGCTTCATTTTGCCCGTAAGACCATCTGTGGAGGGGGCTGAGGCAGGAAGGGAGCAGCTGTAGAGCAAATGGGGCTGCATGTGGGAGCGTGGGTGAGTAACGTGTCCGGCGTTATTCACAGCAGCACCGCTTCGTGCTGCGCCAGCAGAGCCCTGGTCACCCCCTCCCCAATTCCTGTCTGCATGAATCTGGGGGCAGGGGGGGAACCCAAACCAACCAACCAAAAAAAACCCAACCCAAAACCCCTTTTGGTGGATGGTGGTTTGGCTGCAGCTGGATTTACCTGGGGTTTTGGGAACGTGAAAAGGGACTGGCATGCCAACCCCACCAAGCACTGCTGGGGGGTACGGAAATGGCAGATCTTGTTGGAGCGCAAGAGTGTAACGGAGCCTGTGCCTTCTTGTGCTGCTCTTTGAGCCGTAGCCACAGAGAGTGGGGTGCAGCTTTCTCCGGACATGTCCTAATGCATGGATAAAACAGGATTTTAACTCTTACCTGGCCCCAGTTGCTCAAGGCCCGTGAAGGAGGTTATTCTGCTGCATTACAGCAGATGGACAGAGTAGCTGGGGACACATCCAGACAAGAGCTGCCACATGGCAGAGGAGAAAAATATGGGCATTTGATAATTGAGGATAAGGTTGGGGAAGGCAGTAGGACCTGCCTCAAGGGAGGCACTTGGTCAGCCTGTCTTCCTTGCCCTGTGGTGATGGAGTCAAGGTGCTGCAGCTGAATAGCTGATGCTGGCACTTGCGCAGGGCCTTGTATATTAACCGCACTGTTGTTCTGTTGCAGACGTGTGTGAAAAATTACCCTGCTGAAACTACACTAATTGCAGCATGCAGTATGTATACTTGCAAGCACAGTATGCAAAATCTGACCCTGCCAGGTAAGGATATGCTACAGTTCTCTCACGCTTGCTTATGACTATTTAGTATCTGCACAGCTGTAGCACCAGCAAACCCCATTTATATTATGCTGGGACTTTATTATATTAGGTGCTGCACAAAGAAGCAAAAATGCTCCTTTTCCTAAAAGCAGCTCAGAGGCCAAGTGTGGGACTGGGGCACCTGTAGTCTGTAATGTCGTCTTCTCTGCGTCTCTTTGGATTTCATGCAATTTGCACTATACAGATCATTAACACAAATGTGTTGATCAAATCTCTGTGACTAACTAGAAATTGAGACTTTATTTCTCCCTTCCCTCCAGTAAGGGGTAATAGACCCCATGCCCAAAGCTTATTAGGGATCCAGATCACACCTGTATAACCCTTGGTGAGTTCCTGAAGTGTGTGTGTGTGTTGATGATGAACTTCTGATTTATAAACCTCCTATTTACAAATTAATTCTCAAGCACAGCCACTTAAGCTGACCTGAGAAACCAGCACTGACAAGACCTTTCGAGCCCATTATATGCTTGCTAAATCTACTGCTCTCTCCAGCCTCTGCATTGGGGAAGAGCTCCATGTTGGAAAACATAGCAATGGTAAAATTAAAAGGGATAAGAGTTTCCTTGCTTATTATCTGAGCTTGCTTGCAGTTACTGCCATCCTTTTAATTTGAGGTCTGAGCTAGCAGCCATGCTAGAAGGCAGGTATTTACCCCTGTTCCTGGTGCTGCCACCTTCCTTGCTGAATGTCCCATTGCGTGCTTGTGGAGGAGTTATGACAGCAATGAGGCATGTCCCACAGGAGGCTCAGCTGGTGCGTCCCAGGTAGACTCTGGAGCTGCAGCTCTTGGGGTAGACTCTGGAGGGGGAGAGCTTTGCTGGTGGCTGTTGGATTTGTCATTCATCTGCTATCAACCAATAGCTTTTGAAGACCATAGCAGGAACCTGGGCAGGGGATGCTCTGGTAATCTAGTACCTGCTCTTGCTAGCAGTGATGCCCTTGTGTTTTCTTTGCTGGGCTTGGGCTTGCTGAGAAGCCAGGGCAGGGTCTCACCTGGCTAAGTGATAGTCCCTTCGTTGGTGTCTCCATGTGAACTACCCACTGTCTGCAGTCGCAGGATCCTGGAGTTTCACCTAGCCGTATTCCTTGGCACCTTGACTTTCAGGAGAATAAATTTCCACTGGTGCCTCTAACTGCATTAATTACCGAGCATGCCTGGAGGAGCTTGTGTGAGCTGACCATTTCTTCCCTGAGGCCCTCTGAGAACCGGAAAAAAAGGCTGCCTGGAGTCCCTGTCCCCTGAAAAGCTGGATTCCCTAGGAGCGTGCCTAATCACAGCAACAGGAAGCAGAGATAAATGTGTGCAATGTCCCAGAGCTTTGAATATCTGCCCAGGAAATGGGATACCTGCAGGCCTCTTTCTGCCTACAGGAGATACGAACACCCGTCTGGCACTGCATCGTGCCATGTGAACGTACCTGCAGGTAACTGTGCAGCTTGCTCAGTCCCTGCTCAAACTGTGCCTGGCCCAGGCGTGGATGGATGCCATTGTGCTGATGGGCAGTGCGCAGTGCTGAATGCTCCAGCATTGATCCAAGCCCTGCGTACTGATGTATACAGCTGGAGCAACCCAGGGCTGGCTCTGCTAGATGACACTGCAGGGCTGCCAGTAACTGCTTTTTCCTGTAAAACTTGGAGCCTGCAAGACGAGAGGTACCTGGTTGCACTGCCAAAAGCAGCAGCAGCTGTATGTTACGTTCTCACAGGCTCCTGCAGCTCACTGCTTGTGAAGCAGATACAAGAAGACACTTCAAAGCTACGTCCGTGCAGCTCCCAGTAACCTGGTGTGGGATGACTGTACAGGGTGAAGTGGAGTTTGCTTGCCCAGAGAGAGATGTCTAGGGATGTGAGAGGTCCTGGAGTACCTGAGTCACCCCAGGGATGGAAGTTGTGACATAGGACCTACTGGAGTCCCATGCCCTTTAGGAATGACAGCTGGAGGCAAAGCTGGGTCTCCAGGGCATCTCAAACAGCACCAGACATCTGCGTGGGCAACTGAATCCATATTCTGGTTGCAGAGCAGACGCTGGCTTCACTTGAATCTCTCTCCGGACCTTGCCAACTAGAGCTCCAGGGCTTGGTTTTGGTGACCTTAATACCAATCTCTAAGTACTGTCGTAGATTCCCCAAGGTGCCCCACCTGGACGTGAGTCTCCCATAGACCCTGTGTTTGATCTCTCAGCACTGTGTGGATATCTGGGATACCCCAAGGCATCCCAAGCAGCACTATGAGTCAACACATAGGCAGCTGAATCCCGGTTCCATTGACTGTGGTAGGAAGCTGTACATCCTGCTCCCTTGTAGGTGTCCAGATTTGAGCTGAACCCCGCAATTGGCTCTCCCTGGCCAAATGTGATTGCTGTTTCTAAATGGAGTCCGAGGTGGCAGCGGAGATGGTGATGCTGGCACTGGGTATATCCGTGATTAGGCGAGATGAATCTTGCAGATGGGATTTAGGATTGTGTCTGTTTTACTTGTTCGTATCCATCCAAGAGCTGTGTTTTGCAGGATGCTTTGGAGACCTCCTGGTGGTGGCACATTTTCAGTGCAGGCTGAGACCTGCGGCTTGTGATGCTTTCAGTCCATTTTATAGGGGTGATGTTGATTTTACCATTTGAGTTTGACGGTCATAATGTCACATGAAATGCTCTTCACATTTAATTATCATTAAATTATTAATTTACCTTTATCACCCAGATTTCTTATTCCATCAAGATAACAGGTTATGCTGATAAAGTCTATTTTCTGTGAGCTCCTGTAGAACAGCCAGCTATTCCCTGTCCGACTGACAGGCCTGTAATTACCCAAGTCTTCTCATTTACCTTTCTAAATATTGGCACAGAATTACCTTTTTTCCCATCTGCTGGACCTCCTGGCTCTGTTCTCACTTCCATAGATCTGCCTTGGCCATCTCTCGGATAGCAGACCCAGGCAGTCCGCACTGGCTTTTGCCTTCAGTCAGGACAGGAGTGCTCGGTTACCTCCGAGATTTCTTCCTGTAAGGGAATCACACTTCTGGCCATCCTGAAATGGTGGGAAGCCACCCCTGGCTTTGTTCTTCCTTTTCTATGAAGCAAGGTGTGACCTTACTGAGAGCAATATTTGCAAGGAAATCTGGATCACTAGATCAGTCTAAAGGGAACTTGCAATAATTTTGTGGCATCTTTTGTGGAGGAGCAAACAGGTCTTTGGTCTCACAACGATCTTATGAAGGCTGAGAAGTTTTCCAGCCCTCCATACAGGCAGAACGCAGTGTCCATCCAGGCTGATGATGTGTGCTGCCTGCTAGGTGCTCACGCATCAGTCCTTCTGGCGAGCCTACCTCAGTTCTTGTGCATCGTGCATGGCCACTCCTCGTGTTTTGGTCTGGTCAGCTCCTTGGCTGTTTTCTCAGTTATAATCTTCTTGGGAAGCAAGAAGCCTGGATTCAGGAACCTGGGAATCCAGCTGACATCCTCAGGCTCTCTTGGATCAAATATTTCTCCCTGCAAGCTTAGTAAACCCTTTGCTAGGATTAATAAGCAAACCCAGGTCTGTGCCCAAGTCCCAGCCCACGTGTGTCTTTGGCTGCTGGCTCTCCTCACCTCACTTATTGTGCGAGTGATCCTCTCACCTGCCGCTTCCCCAAGTAGCTCCATAGAGATCTGCGGAATGGAGACCCTCTCCGTGCCTGCCGCTGCTGGACGTGCAAGCAAGGAATTAGAGCAGCACAAATGGCAAGTTTAACCAACTCATTACCCTTCAGTATGCAGTAAATAAAATAATTGGCTTTAGACCCCTCTCAAAACCTCTGCTGTCTTCCCAACAGAAGGGTCACAGCGTTTAAATGCGGTGCGCGCAAGCATTAGGCAGCATTGGGGAATTGGAAACCACAAATGCTTTCTCCTCGGGCAAACATGATAAATAGGTATTTACATAAAAATGGAATCAGGAAAAGCTAACGAGTGTTAAATACCAACTCTGGAGGCTCTCGTACGAAGGGAAGCATAGAGTATCAGGAACAGATGGATTTGAAAGCTTGCAGAAAGACTCATCAGAGCAGTTCCAGCTGCCTGAACTCATATCTAAGGCAAAAAGGAAAAGGTGGCCAGAAAACATCACCAGCCTTAAGACATGGGCAGTTGTGGTGTCGGCAGGGATGCAACCTGACATGCTTCTGCAGTGCCGTAGGAGGTATTAGCAGCTATTTGACTAACGGGGTCTGGGTGATAGTGGATATTTGGATATTTTCCCACACAAAAAGTGTGGGGAAAAGCCCTTCTATGACAGCTCTGAAGGAAATTTAGCAGTCACAGATTAAGGGAAGAGTACTTGCAGGGACTAATAGCGTGCTAAAGGATGGGGACCAAAGACTAGAATGAGTGTTTGGCTTTCATGGGGAAGGGGAATTAAGTGTCGAGTGGTGTGAAGATCTGCGCCGGAGCTGTCAGCGCTCAACATCTTCACAAGAGAAGGAGATAATTGTGAGTGGCAGTATTTTTCATTGGTGCACTATTGTTTAGGATAGCCAAATCTAAAGCTGTCTGTACAGCCCTGCACCAGCTCCCATGTCCCTGCGCTGCATCCTAAGATCTAAAAGAGATCCCGCAGGTCTTATGGGTGTTTTGTTCTTGGCTTCACTTGATGCCCTGGCATCCAGGGCCCCAAATTTAGCATCACAGGGCAAAAAGTCACTGCAAGGAGATCTGGAAGGAGACAAGGACCTATAGGAAACTGAGTCCTCACCATGTGTATTGGGCTCTGCCAGGGCTCCTCATGTTTGCTCTGGAGAAAACTTGCCAGGACCAATGTTCAGCAATAGCTGCGGAATTGGCTTGGGGTGTCTTTAAATACACGGATATGCACCGGGTGCTCAATTTTAAAAAAAACCAAACAAATGAAAACCACCACCACCAAAACTTTAAGGCTATTTACATTTGTGCTGAGGGTCGGATTCGGCACCTGGGGCCACTGGTCTGTGAACAGACCCAGAGCTGACCCTGCAGCCAGGACAGCTATGTAGCCTTGGATTGGCCTCCTGTGCTGCCACCATAACCAGAAATGCTTACAATTCTCTCTCTCTAGGGCACAGTCGCTTTTCTCTATTGCATTTCATATTTAATATACCTTAAAGGCTAACAACTATGCCAGCGCCTTAATACTGCAATGTACTCTAGGGCCGAATGTGATGCATAGCTACAACGAATGATACTTGGACTGCATCCCAGTCCCCCCATCCTGTACCTTTTCCCTCTGTGTTTTAGGGAATTCACTCCTGGGATCCTAAAGATGAAGGATTTCTCCTCTTTATGATATTGCAAGAGGCACAAGGAAGTCTTTGAAATTGGTTGCTTAGGAGGAACGTTTAATTTGGACTCCCTGAGATATCCTTGATCAGATAAATGATGAAGGGCTGCAGCAAGAAGGGACACAAATGCTTGACCAAAAGTTTGAGACAGCTTAAAAAAAAAAAAAAAAAAAAAAATCCTCAAAATAGACAAATTTGAGGGGGAAAAAAAAGAAGTCAAGAAACCAAACAAGAGGGTCCCGTTCAGTGACACATGAATTTGCCAAAACTGCAATAAATAGACAGGCAGAGCTGAAGTGTGAAGTGTGGAGGTGTACTCCCGCTTGTAATTATAGAGAAACAAACACACTTTGTCATCCTTGTGGGAGAAAGCATCTTTATGAAATGCCTAGCATCCACCTTGTTGCCGAGATTAATACGCTGGGTATTTACATGTTAATGCAACACATCTTTGCTCACACCATCATAATGCCATTAAAAATAAGTAAATGCATTCAAAGGATTGTTCAAAGGAAAATTACTAGTAGTGGATAAAAAGAAGCCCTGAAAAGATACCCAGGAAAAATGGAGGAGGTGAGAGGTGATGGGCACAAGCTGCATTAAGGGAAGGTTAGACTAGAAATAAGAAAAAAATATTCCTATGCAGGGGAGCGGTCAGGGGGCCAGGAGAAGGTCATTCCTTCCAGATGTTTGTTCAACCCCATCTTACGAGCAAGTTTATACACTCCAGCGTGGCATGGCTGTATTGGTATGGTATCCACCTTTGTTCATATTGTTTTAGAGCTGTTATCAAGCTATTTGTTCGGTAATCTGTGTTTCTGAAATGGGCTGTTCTTACGTAGGCTCTGGGCATGTGTTCTCCCTAAATCGCAGCCTGGTTTTTTGCAGACTATTCCTCCCAGTTTGTCAAGGTTTTTTGAATTCTAGTCCTGGCTTCTCAGTTGATCCACCTGCAGATTTAATAAGAAAAGTCGTTATGCCATCGTGAAAGTCAGGTATGAAACACTGAATAATGCTAGGCCTCGGCCAGATTTCCTCTTGGTGTATTTTTCTATTTTGAGCTAAAACCATCTCCCAAGTAGATATTTTAGTAGTAGATGGTTTTGCACTTATTTTAGAGAAGCTTAACTTAGATTATTTTCTGTACCTCATCTATAAGAATGTCATGCAAGATGGTGTCAAAAGCTGTGTGGAAATCCCTGTGCATGGCATCTTCTCTGGGATGTCAGGAAGATTCTTGGAGAAAACTGCTGAATGCTCTGGACCTGCAAGTCTAGAAGCCATCCATGATGAAAGTCATCAAGCCCAGCTAATATAAAAATTAACTTCCCAATCTGTTATCTCCTTCCCTTGTATCGCTGAAGATTTCAGACGTCTGCCGCTGGAGTGAACTGGAGTAGCTCCCTTTTGAGTAAAGGCTGTAGCACAAGGAGCTCGTGCTTGTGACTCTTGCCTCTCGACAGCGTTTCCGTGTGCTGAAGTGCTGGACCGCCCTTCGCCGTCATCCTCTGCGTGCTGCCCGTGCCTTACGGAGCAGTCGTGGGTGCTCTCAAGTCCGCTGAGGTCGTGTCTCGTTTGGAGCCCAGACTGCTGTATTGGGTTTGTGTGGCAAGGGTTTGGGAGCAGGGGGGTACAGGGGTGGCTTCTGTGAGAAGCTGCTAGAAGCTTCCCCTGTGCCCGACAGAGCCAATGCCAGCCAGCTCCAAGATGGACTCGCTGTTGGCCAAGGCTGAGCCCATCAGTGATGGTGGCAGTGCCACCGGGATAATGTATTTAAGAAGGGGAAACAAAACAAAACAAAAAAAGGCTGGGGACAAAAACTACAGCTGGGGTGAGGAGTGAGAATATGTGAGAGGAAGGACTCTGCAGGCACCAAGGTCAGTGAGGAAGGAGGGGCTCCAGGCACCGGAGCAGAGATTCCCCTGCAGCCCCCGGTGCAGCCCATGGCAAGGCAGCTGTGCCCTGCACCCATGGGGGCCCACGGGGAGCAGAGATCCCCCTGCACCCGGGGAGGAGCCCACGCCGGAGCAGGGGATGTGCCCGAAGGAGGCTGTGACCCCGGGGGAAGCCCGCGCTGGAGCAGGCTCCTGGCAGGAGCTGTGGCCCCGTGGGGAGAGGAGCCCAGGCTGGAGCAGGGCTGCTGGCAGGGCTGGGGACCCCGCGGGGGACCCACGCTGGAGCAGGCTGCTCCTGAGGGGCTGTACCCCATGGAAGGGACCCATGCTGGAGCAGTTCGGGAAGAGCTGCAGCCTGTGGAAGGGACCCACATTGGAGCAGTTCGGGAAGAGCTGCAGCCCGTGGGAAGGAGCCACGCTGGAGCAGTTCCTGGAGGACTGTCTGCTGCAGGAGGGACCCCAGGCTGGAGCAGGGGAGGAGTGTGAGGAGTCCTGCCCTGAGGAGGAAGGAGCAGCAGAGACAACGTGATGGACTGACCGCAACCCCCATTCCCATCTCCCTGCACTGCTCGGGGGGGGGAAGGGAGAGAAAATCGGGAGTGGAGCTGAGCCTGGGAAGAAGGGAGGGGTGGGGGGAAGGTGTTTCAAGGTTTGGTTTTATTTCTCATTACCCTACTCAGTTTTGATTGGCAATAAATTAAACTGATTTTCCCCAAGTCGAGTTTGTTTTGCCCATGACGGTAATTGCCAAGTGATCTCCCCGTCCTTATCCTGACCCACGAGCTTTTCATTCTATTTTCTCTCCCCTGTCCAGTGGAGAAGGGGAGTGATAGAGCGGCTTTGGTGGGCACGGCATCCAGCCGGGGTCAACCCACCACCACGGTCTGACTTTGTGCTTAGTTCCCTGTGCTGCTCTTAGCCGTCCATCCCATGTAACCTGAAGTATTTTTCCTTTCTTTTCACTTCTGTTCTACGCTTGGTGTCAGTGCAAAGTTTCTAGTTTTGAAAAGTTGGTCTTTTACTAAATCCTTCCTGCTGCTTCCTCATCAGAATAGTTTTCAGTTGTTGCTGTTGTTTCTCTAAGTAACCACAAGTTCTCTTTAGCATCTGCGTAGATTTCCCTTCCACGTGCTCTTCGTCACCAATTTTACCGGTTTATGAAGCAGCTGGGTTTTTTCTTGGTTTTGTTCACTTTTGGCCAGAATCAAATCTAGAAAAATTTCAGCTTTAGGGTTTTTGTTTGTCTGTTTTACCTTCTGGATAAGAGCTGTTCTGCCAATGCAGTCATAAAACTTGCCAAGCAGTCAGTGATTTACAGGATCCCTGTCAAACAATTCTGAGTAGCTAAAATCCCTTGCTACCACCAAATTCTGTTTTTTGGATGATATTGTGAACTGCTAGTTAAAATGTCTGGTCTATTTTCTCTTCCTAGCTGAATTTCTGTATGCCTCTGCTCTAGCAGCACCCATTTTTCCTTCCTGAATTCTTATTCAGAGGCTATTCCCTCCTGCAGTCTCATACTCAGTGAATGTACCTATGCTCTTGAGATCCTTCTTTTTCTCCTTGTTCGCCCTTCCTGAACAAGCTATACAGTTGAACGTTAATATTCCAGACACAAGTTATCCCAACAAGCCTGTTATGCCAGTTAAATCAGAATTTTGCTTTGTGTGAAGAATTTGAGCTCCTCTTGTTTGTTCTAATGTTTGTATACACTGATTTAAAAGACATTAAACGCGTTGTCCACTCTTGTCCTTGTCCTCTTATGAACTATAAATGGTTCAAAAGCCATCCTGAAATTGGTACGGTTTCTTGCTTGTTAAAAGGTTGTTTCAGCACACTACTTCTCTGGTGGTTAGAATCCTATTAATTTTCAGCCTATGTTCATGGCAAATTTGTATTTATTTATTCTTGTGCCAATTTGTGCTTTGGATTAAATAGGTCTTCTCCCTCCATGGTGTTTACTTCCCTGTCGTATTTATAGCAAGCGTTTCTGCCTCTCCTTAGCCTTTGCTTTGTGGCATTGAACAAGCTGAGTTCTCTCATTTCTGATGGACTCCCATTTTTGAGCAGAAATCCTTAGGATCAGCACCTAAGCGTGCACCAGTTCCTCTCCTCTGCTAAATTGCGTTGCGGTGGTGTTACTCCAGACCTTAAGATCAGGCAGTCCTTCTTGTGCAATAACCTTACTCCCCTTTGTATTGATGATGCTTCAACTTTAGGCCAGCTACAAATTTTGTGATGGTTCCTGCTGGAATTGCTCAAGGAAATATTAACTCCTAGATGGCTGTTTGTTAGCTGATCCATTGCCTACTGGTAGAAATTAATATTAGGGTCTGGACACCTCGAGGCAGAGGGTCCTTGGTTTGCCATCAGCAGGTGAGCAAGGGCTCCGGGAGATGGGATTGTGCTCAGTGCTCTCTGTTTGCTGTGAGAAGAGGTGCTGCTGGACACCACGCTGGGCTGCAGGTTGGGGATGGGATGGGATGTGGGTAGCGTCCTCATTTGCAGGAGCAGGAGCTCAGCTGGGCTTGGTCTGTTTCTGAGACAGTGGCTGGAGGGGGCAGAAACCAAGCGGTAATTCCAGAAAAGCATCCGTTTAAATCAGGCAATTTTAGCTTAAACTGCAAAAGCTGAAGACAAGAAGTCTGGTTTGTCCAAACACAAGTGTTTGCTGCTGTCATCCCAGGGCTGCTCTAACAACCAGGAGTGTTGGAAATTAACAGGCTGACGCTGTCAGAAATGAGGTGAAGCGGATTAGTGTGGCAATGAACAAGCAGGCTGCTCTCCTGTCCCCTCGGAGCACAGCTCTGACGGTGCAGACTGGTCCCTCTGAATTCCCGGTGTCAGTGTGGGCAGAACCTCAAGGAACATTTGTCTGCGAGGATGGTGGGAGAGGATGCTTCATCCTGGCAGCATGCTCACAATTGGCGACACATGGTCTGCTGCAAAGTGTTCCCGGTTCCCAAAGGGCAAGACCAGAGAGGCTCCAGGAAGAAAGGTCTAGACTTCTTTGAGGTACCCATGCATGGAGGGGAGGGGAAGGGGCTTTCACGGGCCTTCAGCGAGGTTCAGTGGCTTTCCCCTGTGCTCACTGCGCATGCAGGGTGTCTGCTTACCCCAGGTGATCCAGCCAGACACCGCTTTCCCAGATCCATCATGCAAGGAGGGTCTGGAAAGCTACAGGCTGGTCAGCTTCACCTCCTGGAGGACATCTTCAGGCACATAAAGGACAAGAAATGTCTGGGAACAACCAGTAGGGATTTACCAAGTGTGCCTGACCAACTCAGTTACCGCCTATGGTGTGATATCTGGCTGCATGGCAAAAGGGGGAGCAGTGGATATTGTTTGTATTGATTTTTAGCAAGGCGTCTGACATCATGAAGCATCCTTATAGCCGTACCAGGTAGGTATGGACAGGCTGAATGTATGGGAAGATGGGTGGAACTTTGTCTAGCTGTTGAGTTTAAGGAGCACTAGTCAACACTGCTCCTTCTGTCAGCCCCGGTGTGGGTACCTGTAAGCCACCTGCTGATGCTGACATTCCCTCTTTCCAAGAAAGCACTTGGGCTCTTCGTGTGAGGGCTGCCTTCGCCAAGCAGCTCTGACTCACCAGCGTCCATACCAGTCTGCTGGGAGCCCCTTTCAGAGGCCCGGCCCTGCCTCGGGTACCTCTTCTCCATGGCTGTTCTCAGAGCTGGTGGTGGCTCTTCGCTAAGGATGCTTGGACATCCCACCTCCAGGCCATGCCCAGCTCCTCCAGGAGCTCCAGCGCTTTATTTCCTCTGTGGGCTTTTCCCTCTCCCCATAGGCAATGGTGCATCTCCCCAGAGTCTGTGTTGTTTCTGTCCAGGGTATCCAGACTGACTCATTTGTGGGTGCAGCTCTCCAGAAGACCATGGCAGAGCAGCCTGCGGTGTACTTGAGGTCTGGTTCTGCTGTCTGGAGAGCCCAGGAGCACCCTTGGCTGTCTTCTCAGCACCAGAGCCCGGCTTCTCCTTGATGCCTCTGCCAGGTGATGGAAGGAGGATGACTGGGAGCAGGGAAGACCTAGAGGAAGAGGTCCTCTGGGAGTGTGCAGAAGATCCAGGAGCTGCGGTAACTCGAGGTGACCAAGGTGTCGCTGTGAATGCATTAACGCTGTGCCAAGCCGTCTGTGCAAATAAGGTCCTCTCATGTCGGGAGGGAGAAGCCCTGCAGTGTTTGGCGGATGGTGAGCCAGCAGTGAAGAGGCTGCACAGTTTTGTGCTGTGTGAAGAGTTATGTAAGCTCTGAATAATAACAGAGCTGTTAAATATGACTTCTCAGGGTTGAATGCAAAAAAATAACAAAGCAATCATCCTGGCAGGCACAACAGGAGCTGGAGGGAAGCAAAGTGCTGTGAAGGAAGGATCTTCTTGGTCGCTCGAGCTCTCGTCTTCCCCAGCAGCGGTCAGAGACAAAGCTGTGTTGAGAATCTGTGAGCTGCAGCCTCCCCCAAAGGCCGGAGCTTGTGTCAGGCCTCTGGTCTGTCTCCCCTCTGCTGTGCTTGAGGCACTTGCAGACTGTTACCACCAGACTGCTGTTGGAAAGGGGAGCTCAGCAATGGCCCTCTCCTGCTTTCAGTATGTGCAATGGGGTGGGCAAGATTGCTTCCATACATTGTCAGATAAATACAATTAGGTAAAAAAAATCTGGGGTGGAGGCAAATGAGGGTCTGCAAGGCAGCAGGGCCAGCGTGAGGATGGAAGAGGCAAGCCAAGGGGACTGGTGCTCCTTGTGGTATGCTCCTCTAGGACACAGCGAGCATTTTTTTTCCTCAGATGTGTAGTATATAAAAGCACAACTCCTCCCTGAGAAGAACCTGCTAAAGACCTCCGCGGGTGTGTGACTCTTGCCCAACGAGGCGACCTTCCAACTCGCTGAGCCGCCGGTCCCCGACACCGCGGGTGCATCCCCTGTCCCTGGAGGCACGTACGCAGTCTGCCTCCCCTGCCAGCCTGCACTGCAGGAGGCATTGCTGAGGCTCGCCAGGACACGTAGCTCAGTCCTCTCCCTTCCACTCTGGGGGGGAAAACTCTGCTGTCTCCCTGCAGATACGGAGGCTGAATGCCTGCTCTAGTGAGTTAAACAGCGTGAAGCGATTGCCACTGGGTGCCCATCATCTCTGGATGGGTTTGGTTCAGGCCAAATCATGCTCACCCAAACCGTTCCTGGATGAGCACGGGGGGTTTTGCTGGGCAGGGACTGTGCTCAGGAGCAATTTGCGTGTTGAGCTCAGTTGTGGAGGTTGAAGAGAGTTTGATTGCCTGGATATGGGCTGGGTAATGCCAGCTGACATTAGTGCTGGAGAACAGTCCTGGACGCATTTAATTTACTAGTACAAAGAGAGACACTGGCTGGACAAGCTGTGGAGCCGGGCTGGTGAAAGGCTTGGTGCCAGGTATGGGAACGGTGCCTGCGGTATGGAGCAAGGTGTGTTCACAGCCCGAGCACTCGTGGGAGAAGTGTGTGGACAACGCAGGCACCTTGGATGCAGGCTCCTCCATATGGAGGTGGGCAGCTGACGGGTTCACAGCGACGGTTTGTGCACAGGGATGCACAAAGGGGTAGGCTCTTGTCGCGTATGTGGCTTCAAGCATTTGTGTCCCCTAGGACGCAAGTCCGAGTGTCCTTGGCTGTGCCTGATGGGAGCGCGCAATCTCATGCTTGGCTCGGCTCCAGGTCCGAACATGCCGTGGAGATGCTGCCCGGAGAGCGCTGCTGTCTCCGAGGTGAGCAGGGGACCAGTTTGGTCCAGAGATGGCTGGTGAGCTGAGCTTTGCTGGCTTGAGGGCAGCAGTTCTGGTGCTTCGTTGTTTCTCTGCAATGGGCTGAAGCCATGTGTGCTCCTCCCCGATTCCGGGAAGAGGATGGTGCCTTTGCAGCTGTTTGTTCTTGGGAACTGACAGTCCCAGGAAAGCTGCCAAATCTCTGGCTGATGGATGAGCCCCTCTCAGAGCCTGAAAACCTTTCAGATGAACAGAGTGGAGCTCTTTAGGGAGCTGCGTGTGGGGATAATTCAGAGTGAGGGGGCAGAATTGGAAATGGCAGCACTGTAAAGGGTGGTGACAAAAATGCCTCTTCACGTGCATGGGAGTCCCCAAAGCTGTGCTGTGAAGAGAGCCTGGGAAACTGGAATTACTGGTCTGAGACGGGGAGAATACGAAAGAAATTAAGACACAGTGAGTGAAGATGTGAGCTCTTGACATGATGGGGAAGCAATGTGCCTTAAGAACAGCCATTAAACTGAGCAAATTTGAAATGCAGAGAATGAAATGATTCCTGTCACAGCTGGAGATCTGGGGAACTCCTGGCCCCAGTGTGCCATTAAACGAAGCGACTTGGGGGAGTTAAACATCATCTTCTCTGGCACTGTTCGTGGGTCAGTACTTTAGCAAACCCTTCTCGGTTGACAGGTGCCTTAAAGAGAAGCCAAATTACCCCAGGGCCTATGTGGATTGGTTTTTTTTTCCCGGCCAAGATTACCAAATGCAGGCAAGTTAATCTCTGCCTCATAGTGCTCACGTGGGGGTCTCGTGCGGTCCTCAGAAATGTTTCCTGACCATCTCCAGCCAGCAGCAAAGCAAGCAGCTCTTGGTCACCTGTTGGTCTCTCACTCAGGCTGTGTTATCCCACGTGCAGGGAAGCGTCACTGTCCAGCACTGCTGCACCGAGCGATGTCCATCCAGGAATGGGAGCAGAAGCTGCGCAAGCCATTAGAAAGCACGTTGAGGGCTCCGGTGCAAGCCACAGGGGCTCTTCCAAGCCTTCTGGGCTGCAGATTCCTGCAGACAAAGGAGACACCTGCCATTTTGGAAAGTCTGGGTGTCACATGTGGGATATTTTTGGCTTTTTACCCAGATGCTAGGGCTGAGCCCTTTGCTGTAGCCAACAAAGTGGTCCGCAGCCTGCAGTCAGGTCAGGCTGCTGAGCACAGGGAATTTTCTTAGTCTCTACGCAAGTTTGCTGATAGTTTACTGGGGAGGAGCACAGCATGGCTCTTCCTCGGTGTCCTTAACTGTGCTGCTACTTTAGCCCACCAGGCAATCAACCTGCATCTGGTTGCGTGTCCCTGTGAGGTCGTCCTCCACCGAGGCCTTTGTGCTCTCAAACAGTGCTGGTGAGGAGCCTGCTCTCCCCCAGCCGCAGCTTCCACCTCTCTCTCCCCCTCCAGTTGTCCCCGCAAGACATCTTGCAGATGTTTGGCCCAGGTTAGCTCCCTCCATGCTCAAGCCAGCCAGCGTGCAAGCTGCTTAGTGATGTTCCCTTGCTTGCTCTGCTAAGTGGCATCTGGAGCGGCTCTGGAAATTAAAGCCTTACCAGGAGCTGTGGTGGCAAGTCCGGCCTGAACACATGCGTTTTCATCCTCCCTCAATGATTCTTGACTCAAGTGATGTTCCTGTGGGGCGATGGGAGTGATCTCCTCCTGGTTCTCGCAGAGAAAACCTGTGGGTCTGCTGGGAGCCCCTTTGCAGAGCCCCCCTTTGCAGAGCCCCCCTTTGCAGAGCCCCCAGCCCTCCAGCGTGAATCACTCGGCTGGCCCCACCAGGCCAGGCCGATGCTTGCAGCGCTCCCGGGGAACAGCAGGGAAGGGGGCAGAGCAATCTGCTGCTCAGTGCGAGTACAGGGGCCAGAACCGGGAGCACGCAGGCAGGGGGTGGCTGGAACAGGCGGACAGAAAACGGAACGCAGCGCCGGGTGGTGGGTGGGCTGGCAGAGACCCAGGGCTCGGGGAGCCTCCATGCTGGGACTTCACACCTGCCTGATGCATCTGCAGGGAGCAAACCATGGCTGCTTGCCTGAGCAGGGTTGCATGCATCCTGGGTTCTCTTGAAGACCATAATTGTACTAATGAGATGGCCATAAAGAGCAAGACACAAAAGTGTCTCTCCCCTGTCATTTATGCCCTGATGGCCTCAGAGCTGGTGCCCATGTTGAAAGGACAAGTGGGAGGGCTGTGCAGCTGAGCTGGCTGGGGAGCACAAAAGGGACGCTGCTGAAGGCACCAGGAGGTCTTTGGGTTGGGGCCACGTGGCCCATGTGGGACCGGGGCCATGTACCTTCTAGAGAGGAGTCCGAGTCACACAGGAACCCAGTTCTGCTGCCGGTCTGGTAGGCAAACGTGTACATCTGCTGCAGCCCAGCAGAGCGAGCGCGGTGCCCTGGGCACAGCCAGGCTCTTGGGTGCTGCCTGGCTAGGGCCGGCACACGCAGGCTGCGGGGTGGGCGACTGCTTATGGGGCCGCTCCCGCTCCAGGGCAGGTATTCTCAGCTTCAGAGCAACCTTAAAACTCCTCCAATTGCTCCTGCCTCCCCACGCTGTGCTAAGGTGTGACATACCCTGCTCTTTCAGGCACCACCTGAGGATGAGATGGAGGCACAAGGGGAGCCTGCTCTTCCCAAGCTGTTGCGAAAGTGGCGGGATGGATCCAGCCCTTGCGTGTGGACAACAGTGCGTAAGTGTGGATAGCAAACGTGCCTATGTAAGACCTGAGCTCCCCTAGGACTTACTGGGTCTGCAGAGCAAATCTCTCCCCAGGGTCTGTACTGTCCTCGCTTGGAGACATCTGCTCAGTTGTAGGCACCTTCTTGTAGATACCTGATACCACACTCTGTGGCCGGGAGCAGGCATGGTTTTTGGCTGTGGGGCAACCTAGCAAGGCGTGAGAACAAAGTGACTGTAGGAACAAGGATGGGGTGGCAGCCCCTGGCAAGAAGCGAACTGTTGGTCCCAGCTGGTGGTATGTGCATGTCCTATCCTGACAGCACTGCTGCAGGGCATGAGATGTGTCCTGGCAATGCTGGGCATAGGATGCACCGTGCTCAGATAACCCGCCTTGCTCAGGACAGCACAGCAGCTTACAGGGATCGCTGCCTGCTGATCGTCAGTCAGGGGAGGACTTTTGTCCTCTGCAGGCACAAATTATTACCACCAGCCTGCTGTAGGCATGGGCCCAGAGTCAGAAGCTCCTGGGTCACAGCAGGGCAGCTGGCTTTTTAGCTGGCAATGATGCATTGGGTTAAAAATGGACAAGCAAAATGGCTCTTGAGCCCATGGAAACGGATGGAGGTGGCGGTGAAAGCGGACCTAATCTGACTTCTAGCCAGAGATACGCGTTCAAGCTCTGTGCACTGTGTTCCTCCTTGCTTGGCTTTTGCTGTGTGCTTCCCTCGGGATTCATCGGGGACACAAGGCTTGTTCTTGCTCCCTGGCAGTACTCTAAGATTGCTCAGAGCCCGTGGCCTTGTGGGGCATGGACTATGGCTTGGGTAGCTCAGACCTAGCGTTTCCAGTTCTTGTTTACATGCTTTCCTATTTAATGAATAGTTCTGCAGCTAATTACTGATGGGACTATTTATAGCAGCCTAGTTCTCCCTAATAGGTCTGTTTGCTGCTCCCTGCCTGCACACTCCTTTGATATAAATAGAGAGCCAGGGAGGTTGTAAAGCTGGAGCATACAGTGTGCGATAGGAAATACCAGGGAAAGGGATGAGTCTTTCTCGCCCCAAGGTCCTGCTGTCCTCGGCTATGTTACAGCCTCTCTTGCAGACTCAGCCAAGCCTGTTACGGGAGGAGGAGTGACTCTCGGAGCCGTGCCAGGGCTGACCGTGTCTTGCTATGGGACTAAATCTCTGGAGGGACGATCAGCTTGGGGCCCTAGTGTGGCCAGAAGAGGAGTCTGGACCATTGTCAGCAGTGAAACCAAGAGCTCCAGGGATGCATGTGAGTCTGGAGTAATGAGACCCGAGTGGGATATAGGGCAGGCTGTGTGGGTTGGAGAAGGGAGGTGGGTGGATGAGCTGTGCGGGAGGGTGGCACGCCTCGGGACATGCAGCGTGAGTGGCGATGCTGGGGACCCGCGCGGTCTCGCCTCCGAGGGAGCTCTGTAGCAGCAGAGGACCGAAGCTGAGGATAGGGGCAACAGCGAGTATTTCTGCAATCACTTTGCATTTCTCTGGCTGTTAAAGCAGCAGCATTTCCTTGCGTTGCCTTCTACTTAGCCAGGGGCTGGCTGCCATCACTTGCGCGTCCCTTTTGCTATCAAACTGGAATCCAGAGCCACACTGTGTGGTCTGCTCCAGGGTGTCTAAGGAGAGATGGGAGCTTTGGTTTCCAAAGTTTTCCTGGTTTTGTGAACAACCAGAAAGAAATACTTGACTTAGCACGGGGGTTAGTTGAGGACACTGTGGATGCTACCAGTCTGCGTGGATTCAAAAAGCAGCTGGACGAATTAATGGATGAGAAATGCATCGGGGGCCATTAAACCTGCAGATACCATCTTGGGCTTGGGAAATCCCTGAGCCACAGGTCACTGGGGGATGAGAAAGCATGCCAAGGTTGCTTACCCTGTTCTTACAGCCTTCCCTTGCTGTCTGCTGTTGGAAATGGTGATAGGCAGACCAGAGATATCTGTTTTTTAAATTCTTCAAGTCAGTTACTAATCTCCATGAGCTACCACTGCTTCAAAACCAGAATTTTGTCTCTGTGGGAGCCCCTGTTGTGCTCAGTTCATTTCTAGCCTACTTCTTCCACCATCGCTGTGAACCCCTTTTTCCCTATCAGATTAAAACCAGGAATGAGCCTGAGTGTTTGAGAGAAGAGAGCACGTTCTCCGGGCTTGTCTGGACACACAGATCTGCATTTCCAAATGGCCTCTGACAAGGGGCACAAATTTCAGCAGACCGGGGTGGGTTTCCAGAGAGTTTGTCTCTGTTCCCGCCGCCTGCTGCAAGTCGATTCCTTGTGCACAACAGTTGCAAACTTATACCCCACTTCACTGGAGGTGGGCAACCAAAATTATTGACACCATTTGAAAATGGGGGAGTTATTAAAGGAAGAGTGACTCAAACAATGTACTCGTAAGATATTCTAGCGTGTTCCTCTTTACCATGGTTAAAGAACTGGAATAGCAGATTTATTTCATCCCTGAAGAAGACGCTTGTTTCTGAAGTTATTTCCACAAATTAGGAGCATATGATGCTCTATCAGTAATGATAATTAAGTGTTCTCATATTGAATTGCAAACTTAGCTGTTCCATGGAACTACTTGTAGAAGAAGGAATTACAGAGCACAGTAAAAGTTAGTGGCTCTGGCTCATTAGTGACAGAAGATTAAATAGTGAATGTACTTGAAGCATTTGGTACTGTTTCCTGAAAGACAAATCGTTAACGTAATCTGGTTCAGCTTGAAAATAATGCCAGGCCTGGCTGAGGACTGTCTGCGGGCTGCAAATCTACGTGCAATGAGCTGGAGCAGTGCGGAAAACTGCACGGGGACAAAGCTCGTTGCAGCTCAGGAAAGCGAGAGCAGAGCAGGATGGTGTCGGCTGGCAGATGTCCCTGAGCAGGGGTCTGTGCACCAAAGGCGGTGGGAGGGAGAGTCCTGGAAATCTTCCTCACGCAAACAGCTCACTGCTGCCTGCAGTAGCTGCAGGATCACCCAGGCTTGCTCAGATCATGGTTTCCCAGCTTGCCTTGAGTGCACAGAGACTTTTTGCCTCTCCACCTTCCCCTGGCTGAGAACGATGCCTCCAGATACCAAGAGTCAAGAAGATTACTGCTGAAAGGTAAATGCTGTTGGTCTTGGGGAAGCCAGTGCTGAGAATAAGGCTCTTCAAACAATGATGAAAACAAATCTCTCTTCACCCCCAAAACGTCGGAGCTTTTTAAACTTGACTCTGGGTTTGATGCCCAGGTCTCTGGTTGCTGAGGATCGGGCTGGACAGAGCCCTGGGGAGAACGTGCTGCTCTTCACGCTGCTCTGGTTTCTGAACACAGGCTCTATACCAGTCCGGTGTTGGCAAGGTCGCAGCCAGACCATTAAGGAGCTCTGCTGGTGTAACCTGCCTCTCTCCAGTTGCCCTGCACGTTTCTTCCTTGTTCCGTATTCCCATGCCAAATTTTTAAAAGCTCTGCAAAGATGCGGTGATGCTTGCAAGGCCATTATCATTAGCACTGGAGTAAATGAGCAGGCGGAAGCTGTAAGAGTTGCCGGAGAGAGGCGTGGTGGTGCAGGGACTGTGCAGCCTCGTTGGACTGGACAGCAATCCAAGCGACTGAATCGCTTTGGTGCGGGCTGACACAGCCCCGAGACCAGTCCTGGAGCCGGGCATCCGTTGCACGCACAGCAGCGGATCCCCAGTTTGCCGCTGCTGCCCCTTTCCCCCACTTTTACCTCCAGACCCTGGGCATCCCCCGCAGTCGGGGTCTGGATGGCACTGAACTGGGCAACCTCTTCACCCCCTTGTTGGGGTTGGGCTGTCCGTACTGTGCTGGGTCTGACTGCAGGGAAAACAGCTCAGTTGTGAGAAAAAAGCTGCAAGAAACTTCTGTAAGTAGCTTTCCCCCCATGCACCCGTTGGACCTGCATTTACGCTCAAGCCCTTGCCCTGCATCCTTGCCTGAGCTACGTGGCAGGTTTGCCCGTGTCTAGCCCCATGCCCAGCCAGCCCTGACCCTCACCTGCTTGGTTTGCCCTTCTTGTTTGGGCTGTTATGGGGGCATGCCCCTTGCCAGTGTGGCTGCTGCCCTCGCTTGCCTTGTCCTCGCCCTTGGCTCCCGGCTCGCTTTCTGTTGCGGAGCCACCCCCCTCTGCGGCCCACCGGCAGCCCATGTCGTGCAGGCTCAATGGCCACAGCCCAGCCCAGGAGATGACTGTGCAGCTCTGCTCTGGCCCTCTGTGTGTGCAAAGCATCAAATGAGCTCGCACAGACTTTGAGAGAATTCTGTAGTCCGTGAGTCCTTTCCCCCCACCCCAACCACGGCACATCCTATGGGCAAGGAGAAGCATGGGCTTATGAGCACCCCTTGAGGGGTGGTGGGCTGGAAATGACCAGGACAGTGGTGGGGAGGGAAGCGGGGCTGGGGTTGAGCATGGCAGGATGAGGGATGCACATGCTTCCCCCACGTTTCTGGTGCTTCCCTTTGAGAAGAGGGATGCTGCACCAGGTAGCTGTGAGCTCGCCGCATCCCTTCCCCCTGGCTCCCGCCCAGTCCCCGCTCCTCCATCATCTCTAATTCCCCTGCCTGGCTGCAGGCAATCTGCAGTATTTCTGCTGGATGTGTGCAGGGCCAGTGGCTGGGCTTGTGCCAGCAGCCTCGCCCTGCTCAGACCAGACAGCATCAAGGCTCTGCACCGTCATTTAAGTCAGGGTCTGATGAGAATGTGACTCAGTTGGCATCAGAGCCGCAGCATCAGACAAAGCCATACAGACGAGGGTGACTGCGGCTCTGCTGGCTCCAAGGTGTGATGCTGGGGTGGGATGGGAGCGTTGCCCTCCCCTACCGTTCCCAGGAGCCCATTGGAAAGGACTGCGATTTGTCCTGCAGTGATAAAGCATCGCATCTTTTCTGCGTGTCCAGGGAAAGACCGAGGATAATCTGCTCTGTGCAGCTCCTCTTGGCCTGACGTCTCTCGCAGCCGTTTGCGCCGCAGTGCTTGCAGTGTGGCAGCAGGAAGGAGGGACCGATATCAGTTCATCTCCTGATAAACAGATATCCAAGGCTCCTACTATGGGCTGGGACATCATGGTGAGCCTGGTCTGTGCCGCCCACGCTGTGGACTTTCAGCACAGCTCTGAGCGGTGTTTCTTACTGGTGAGATCTCTTTTGGCGTAAGGAAGGGCATGCTCCCTGGGATGAGCTTGCTCTGCTGCTCTATCTTCTCATTGAGCAACGTCTCAAGTACTGCCCTGCTTTTCCACGTCTGTCCAGGGAAAACTCAGGGCAGTCTTGGCTCCAGACTCCTGCACATGCTGTTCTAGTTAGACACAGATTCACTGGAATTAGCTCTGTGATGACAGAATTTGCTCTGGATTCAAGTCCCAACTTGGTTTCTGGACAAGCCTTGGGTTCATAACTGCCCTCGTGACCCAGCTCTGCTGCGCAAAGAAAATGGAAGGCTGCAAACCTGTGGAGCACCCCAGCGCACTTCAGCTCACCCCGCGGTCTGTGCAACCTCTGCCAGGATGCGTGGCCCCTTGGGGCCTCCCACCAGGCAACGCTGCTGGCGAGGGGCTGCTGCTTCTGGAGGTGTCACCACCTACATCCAGACCTCGTGCTGGTGGCAGGAGGGAAGCCAGGGCATCTGGGGACAGGATGGGAGAGGGAGAGACATTGGCAGAGAAGCAGCAGGGCGCAAGGGAAAGCTGTGGTGGCATCCAGGTGTGCTGGATGGGCAGGTGCTGCTGCCCAACACCCAGTGCTGCGCTGCTCTGCTGGAGCCTTGCTCCCCATGTCTGTCCACCTTGCACAGGAAATGAAATGGTTTGCATGATGAATATTACCGCATTATCAAATCATCCAGCCTAAAATTAGCCCTTAATGTAGGAAGGGGAAGGGCTTTGCAACGTGGAGCTGAATCAATAACAGCTTTTTCTCCATCTTGCCATACCTTCCTGTGGCTCTCCTCAGCAGCAGGAGTGACAAACTGTGCCTGCGCTCCCCTTTCTTTAAGCAATGTCAGTGTTTGGCTGATGATGTTGAAGCTGAGATCGATACTTACCAGGTTTGATAGTCTTTCATATGCCAGGGCAAAGAATGCCATTCCTTCTGTCCAGAACAGGCAGAAAGACTTGGTGGTGAAGGAGAGGAGAGAAAACACAGTGCTGGATCAGGTGATAATAAACGAATGAGAATCGTGAGATGCTGTAAGGGAACAAGAAGAGGCGCGGGCTCTGGCTCACTTCAGTACCCCTCTTGCTTTCTGGGCTCTGCTGTCCCAGAACTTTGAACAACAAAGTAGGATGGGGCTGAGGAAATAACCTTCCCACAGCCTTGCTGCCCTGTTAACTCTCAGCTGGCTGGGCATTGCTCACTGTGTTCATGGATCCTCATCAAAGATTTACGCCCCCCTTTAGAAGTGCTCTCCTTAAGCAAGTCCTATTAACACAAGAGGTAAAGCCCTTCGAGGAGTGTGAGCTTTCTCCTATAAGCAAGAGAGGAATTATTGCTGTAACCTGCAAAGAAACGACTCCTGCCATGTGAGTGCTGGGACAGGGCTCCCTCCCTTGCAGTCCGGCTCCCGTCTGAGGGAGCTCTGGCTTCTCCCACCGCTGGCATGAGGTCTTCAGGGCAGGGGAGACATGCCAGAGCCTTGCACTGCAGGAGGGAGATGAATGAAATAGTAAACGGAGAAAGATAAGCAGATGGTGATGGTGGGGAGGAGACCCCAGTCCAGAATCACCAGCTCAGCCATAGAACAGCTCGCTGGGCCAGAGGGTGCAATCCTTTCCCAGGTCTCCCCTACCAAGACTGAGTCTGGAGCCAGCAAAGGAAATAGATGCTAATGGCTGGAGAAGTGCCAAGCCCTGATTCATGGTGCCCTCACCTGCCCTGCAGCCATCATTTGAAGCACAGAGGTTTGCTATTTGTAACTAAATGCAACACGTACAGGAGGGTTTTCTCACCTCCTTCTTTCTTTGCTTCCTCCCTGCGCAGGTTTGTGAGGCCTGGACTTCAGCCAGGATGCCCTGGGGACAGAGGCAAGGCTTCCTGCATCCTTTCTGATAGGTAGCCGTGGCGCGGAGCGGGGCAGGAGGGGCAGCTAAGCCCGCGGGTCACCAGTGCCCGTGGGGCTGGGAAGCCCAGCATTGCCAGGCAGGGCTGTCTGGAGGTCTTGCCGGCATGCTTGGGGATGTATGTCGGACGTCATGTCCGTCCTCAGCGGTGTGTGCCCTGTGCAAGCGGCTCTGATTTAGTCCCGTCCAGTTCATTCCTGTACAAGATGTAAGTCAATGCGCAGTCTGTGCTATTTAAATGGTGGGAAGAGGGAAAGTCTCTTTGAATATTTACGTTAAAGACTATGAAATTTAATCAGCAATATTAACAAGTGAAGAACCCTGCTGAGATTCCCAGTGAATAAAAAGGTTTTGACAGAGAAAATGAATAACCTGACAGTAGCCGAGGGGGAACCTAGAGTAAAATTGCTTCAAAGGCAGTTAGTCCAAAGAGATGCAGCAGAGAGCTCTTCCTTTACGGTGTCTTTAAACGAAAGACTCCCTGGAATAGTGGTAGCTGGTTCCACAGTCCTGACTCCCCTGTAGGAAGAGTGCACACGTGGAGGTGTGTACTCCGTGTACGTGCCATGTCCCGGGCATGCAGAGTGCCTCTGTCCCGTGGCTTGGATGCCACTGCGTTTTGCTGGATGCTGTACTTCAGCCCCTGTACCGCAGGAGTGAGGATTTTCAAAGCGGTGCAGCATGTCACTGTACCGCTTGCTGCCGCGTTTGACTTTCTCCACACGTGCTGTGTGCTTTGGGTGCGCATGGGGTATTGGTAGGTGCAATTTTTCACGAGCCGTGTGGAGGATGAAGAGTGTGCGTGGCTCGAGTATTGCACAACTGGGCATTATGGTGTGGAGCTGGGTGCATTGCCGGCAGACCTAAGCCTGCTGTTAGCTTTGAGGTGGAGAGCTGTGCATGGGTTGGGAGTTGTTGAATTCGGGTATGCTTTTGCCGTGGTGAAACAGCAGATGAGGCTGGACTGTGCCGGCATACATGAGACTAGGGCCCATGGTGCAAATATCAGAGGGTTGGTGGTGTCTGCCGCAGCCATGGTTTCAACAGCAAAAGTACTAACCTCCTTGGGGAAGCATGCAGATTTTCAGGTGTGTGTTGTCCATCACTGCCAGTGCTTGGAGGAACAACACAGCACGTGTATAGTCTATGTCCCCAGGCCTATGTGGAATTAATTTTACTAGGTGCTTTCCAAGGGTAGCCACAGAAAGTCCTTAAGGTTACAAAACAGGCGATGCAGGTTGACATGGTGGAGATGCAGACTTCTCCAAACTCATCCGAATGGAGCTGCCTCCTGGCTGGAAGGACTCTCTTTGTGCAATTACCAGGACGTGTACATAATAGCTCCTGACATCTCCATTTAGTCAGGGAATTGCATCCTGTGCAAGAGACCAAGCAGAAATTTTCATCTCAGATCTGGTAAGATGGAACCTGAGCCCAGGCTTTCCCTGTGTGCAATGACCAGTGTAGGGAAGGAACACCCTTCTTTACTGATGCTCATCACCTTCTCAATGTCTCCATAAAATGTTTCTGCTTCAGCAGAACAGCAGCTTTGCCTGAATTTTCACAGCATTAATGCTGCCATGATGATGTTTTTACCCTTGTGCAGGATATGCACTTGCTCTGCATATCAGGAGCAAGATCTCAGAGTATCTCAGCAGTGATAGCATAATCCAGGAGTACCAAATTGGCTTCTTCTCCAAGAAGTGAACCATGGGCTTCACCTTTACCCTGGAGATGCTTATTAACAAATATGTAAAAGAATAAAGATTGGGCAGAATGCTTGTCTGCATCATAGACTTTTAAATAGCCTTTAACTCAATCTGCTACTCAGAGCTGAACATTAAATGGCTACAAATGGAACTGGTGGGAAAACATGACCTCATTAAATCTGCACACCATCCATCTCGGGCTGGATGCAAACAAACCACATGCAGATAGGACTTCAAGCAAAAAAAAAAAAAAAGGAATAACAGAGAGATGCAGTCTCAGCCCAGCAAAGGTCATCATCTCTGGTACATCAATTACTCCCTATCCCTACTGGAGCAGTCTGAGTCAACCACCCGGGATTCTTGGGTCAGCCTGGAAAAAACAAAAATGATGATATTTTAGAAAAAGCCCCAAACCAACCAAACCAGTAATTTTTTTATTACAGAGGCAGAGAGATTAAAGATATCCTAAATTATACATACATGGGGCTCATTACAAACACATCAGGGAGCTTTGGGCTGGCTATAAAAACATTACAAGGGAAAGCTTTGCAAGTTTGTGTGCAGTAAAGAAACCACAGGATAGATAAAAAACCCAGTAAAACTGTTGCTAAAACTACTCAGCAGTAGAACTCTACTCCTTCTCCTATTTGGGACTGAAGGCTGACGTCCAACTTTAGCAGCAGCCAGACTGAGTGAACTAAAACCCGAGAGAAACATTGCCTGTACCAGCCTGTGAGAAGCCCCTCTCTGGGCTCAGAGACACTGGGGTTGAGTAAAAGCTCAGTAGTTCAAACTCCTCCATCCCTCCTCCTGTTGAATTCAGCCAGCAAAGCAAACAGCTCTGTATAAAAGCGTGAACAAAATCTTTGATATACTAAAATGCAGATAAAACAGGGCACTGGAAGAGGCAGTCCCACAGTGCCATGACACAGAGCTGTCTCAGAGATCTGCCGAGATCTGGCTAGCAGACACTGAGTCACCGCGACTTGCAAAACTAAAGCAGATCACCAAATACAGAATTAGATTGGATTTAGCACGAAGGTGTGTCTTTCTTATGCTCTTTCTATATGGTTTTACCGGTTTATGTAATCTGGTGTGATTTCATGCCTGGACACTCATTTAGCAAAAGGTGAGTACCTACAAGCAGCTAGTATTTGTTACATCCCAAACAATACACACACTTTCTGCATGGGTGTAACTGAGGATCGGGAATACAGGTGAGACACTCAGACCCTTGGAAGGGCTGAATGTATTGAAAGCCTGATAAAGATATTGGTAAGCAAATCCCAAAGAGCTGCGAGCTGTTTTCAGCAACCACAGAGGATATCTCTGCAGAAAGAAAGAATTACCAGCTTTGGGGCAGAAGGGTGGAGTCAGAAGAGCTTCACAGCATGGAGCCAGCACAGTATGCTGCAGAGGTTCATCCATGAACCTGTGCTGGGTGATGGCCATGAATACCTTCGACGCTGGCTTGTGTGGTTGGCTGCTTTTTTTTTTGACATTGCCATGCCAGTAACTAAGCCGAATAGCGTGCATCTCCCTGCTCATGTGTTACTGTTACAGGAAGAAGTTTCTTCATGACTCATTCCCATTTTCTTCCTCTGACTGCTTGTGAAAAATACAGCAGATACGTGCAGAGAGGTGAAGGCTCTTGCATTTTGTATTGGAGGAGGGATTCATCTTGCTAAGAGTAGACAACGTGAATGTAGATGCCTTAAATTTCCTTCAGAATTGGGAGCTCTGCAGAGATGTTCAGTTTGCAGATGCGGAAACCTATAATCACTCACCCAGCTGAGGTTGTCTCTGTGTGTGCTGGGTGTCTGAACACTCTACTGCAGTCAATGGAGACACAGCCAATGCAGCTGCTGGAGTCTGGAGAGTGATTCAGCCCAGCAAACGCAATGTCTCGTTTGGCCTGACCTGAGTTTTGTCCATGGGTGAGGGGTGAGGATTCAGGGCCTGACTGAGTTTCATTAGCTAAGGCATTTAGAGCCTTTTGAAATAATCTGGGGTATCCAAGACGTCCCCAAGGTCGGCATGGACAGGACTTCCTGGAGACCTTCTGGTCAAGCTGTTGGAAGGAGGTAGCGTTGCTCACAGTGCCAGACGCTAGACAGAGAGGTCTTCTCTTGCACCTATGTCACATGCAATGCTCCCTATTTACATTGTCCTGGGCCTTGGCTCAGTTGTGCAATCTGCTAAGTGGAAGGCTCTGGAGTCTGCAGCTGATGCCCACCCCTTGTCAATATTATGAATAGACCTCGGGGTGCGATTTGTTCATAGCAATGTTGATGTCTGGGTGCTGAGATGCTCTGGAGTATCCTGCCTGCCCTGCAGTGATCTCAGAAGGTGCACAGTGCATCTCCTGCGGTATCCCAGCACTTCCAACAGGAGACCAACTGGGCTGTTACTACACTGGCCTCAGGTGATACTTATGCCTGGCCCTGAACACAGTGTGTTCTGCTGAAACCCGGGTAGCAGAGCAATAACCACAGCAACCCGCCTCGTTGACTTGAATCTCATGCTTCAGAGTCCATCAGAAATTCTGGAGAACATGGACTTATGGTACTGCAACAGCATCAGCAACAAACTGTCCAAAATGGAAAAAAAAAAGGGTTTATTTCAAAATTCATGCTGCAAGCTGGTGGAGCATGCTCTGCCATGGTATATCTGAGCTTGAGATACTGTAAAAGATAAGGATTGATTCCTCCTCTCAGAGTGTCTTGGTCAATCACAACTGCCACCAGACATCTGAAATGGAGCACACCATCCTTTCTGCTTTCCCAGTGGTGCAGCTCCCACCCTTGGGTGGGAGTCAGTCCATCCAGAAAGGTTTTTTTTTCTCTCTTTTTGGTGGATTCCCTTGCCACTTGAAAGTGGCTGGATTAGTATAAGCTGCATGTTGCCCTGGTCCACAGGATCCGTAAATTCTCCCATTAAACCCCAGAGCTAATGAGTTACTAATTCCTCCTCATGAGTCACTTTTTGGATCCCATTTCCTTTCTCTTTTCTGAAGCTGCTTTCTAAAGGACTTGGCCAACTGTGGAAAATCCACCAAACCTGATGTCTGACCCCATTCAGATCACGCACTGGAGTGGACACGGGACTGACGTGAGTGTGCATCGCCCCGAGAGCGCGCCGGTTGCCACGTCCTCTGAGCAGTGCCTGGGGCCTTGGCTTCATTGCATTAGCAATCCAGGTCAGTTGTAAAGTGAATGCTGATTCCGCTGCCCTATAAAACATCTGACTGTGTGTGTGCGTGCGCACGTGAGCCTGAGAGTGATCCTGCTGCACAGGGCGTCCCCCGCGCTTTTTTCTCCAATGTGTTAAACGCTGTCTCGTTTCCTAATAGCCTGGAGCCCTGGGTCAACAGACGCTACTCATTTGCTCCCCTCCCTGCTTTTCATCAGGTTCCCCAAGAGCATTGCAAGCAGATGCCAAGGTGTAAAGTCTATTAACAGAGGATCGTGCAAGGAGAACCGAGACGTACAGTTTGACTATTTATGACCCTTTCTTTTTCTGAGGTCAAGAGCTTCTGGAATGGATGTTGTGTAGTGCACCAACACGCACACGCATGCCCGTCCACAAGCTCCTCCTGTCGTGGTGCGGTGGCAGTAAGGGGGTGGAGATACATATGATGCTCGCATGGGAAAGAGGTCAATGCGTGGTCCTTGTAGGCTCCAGGTCTCACTGTGAACCTTCTTCCTGCAGACTTCCTTCTAGCCCGACATGTCACTAATATATCAATAATAAATCAATAATAAATAATAAATCAATAATAAATATATAATTTAAGCCCAGGGCTGTAGAAAGGACAAAGGATTTCTATGGGGAGCATCCCTGTCTTTGGCCTGGGAGCCCAGGCTGGCTGGCTAAACAGTGTTGTTTGGCCTCAAAAATGTACCGGGGGCTGCATGTAGCTACTTGATATCGTCCCTTTTGGAAGCCTCTGCTAAGAGTGACAGCTTGACAGTTCTGTGAAGCAGTCGTCTGTCTGGAGGAATTAAGGGAGGTTATTTATTTATTTATTTCTACCAGGAATAACAGGAATACGAGCACTGGCACAGACTCACTCCCACATGGAAGCAGTTAACTTGGCAGTCTCAGCAGAGGAAAGCCAGGCATTGTAATAGGTATTCCTGCTCTGCATTTTAAAAGCAGCAGGAAGATGTTTCTTGATAAGAGAGATAATGAAATACTTTCTCCTCCTCAGGTAAGGAGGGAGGATGTGAAATGGCAATTGTTGAAGATGAAGTTCTCTAACCGCCCCCCTCGACCGCGCTAGGAAAAGGATCGGCTGGGGAGTTCTCCCAACAATTAATGCTGAATTGCTTTAAAGATCCGTCCCAGTCCATCTGCATTCCTGCACACCTCCAGTCCTCGCCTTCCTTGTACACGTCAGCCGTCAGCAGTCTCTCTGGTGTATAGATGTGATTACATTTCTGTAACTAATTTGGCAGTATGTGTTCAAACTCTCAGTCTGCTGGAGCGCCCAGAGCACCACAGTCCCGCGCTCACGTAGCGGCAGATGGCACCGACTCGCGGCCACCGTGGTGGCACAGGGACCTCCGCTCCGGTCTCGGCCCCAGGCAGTCCGAGCAGTTTTCCTTCTGGATGGTGGCATGGGTCCAGGTATCCAGATGAACAGAGGGTTTCAGGTTCAGACACTTGCTGCCATCAGCTCTCACCCCATTTCACACCGCTACCAGGGAGAGCTGCTAATTCCTGCCTGTGGATGTGGCAGGGAAATGCGTTCGCTGGGAAGTTCCCGTGAGACTTGTGAAGACTGGGGAGGGATCCCTGTGACTCCGTCTGGGCTCTTTTTACTGGATCTATTCCTCAGCGGCCTCTGCCTAGCACAGCACCGCCCAAATAACGTGATAGAGCTGGGGCCTCCCGGAAACGCTGGGTGCCCGCGGGTGCCCGCGGAGCTGTTTGGTGCGGGCAGCAGCCATCCTGGCACTGGGGCTGAGCTGGCAGAGCAGCCACGCAGCCCTCTTGGGAGTCACCGTTTCAGCCCCGAAGGATCAATACCCGAGTTTCCTGCTGGTCTCCGAAATGGGGGATACCTTGCAGGCAGGGGCACTGCAGTGTTGACGTGCTGCCCAGTCCTGCACCATTTTAACTGGGAACAAGTCGGAAGGAGCTCTGTAGGCTGCCTGACGCACGTGGCAGGCTGAGCTGCCTGCCTGGCTGTGATCTGTGAGTGGCAGGACAGCGCAGGAGCTTGGCATCAGATTGGGGCTGCCTGTTTGCAGGGCGGCTTTGAATTTGCGTGTGGTAGCGATGCGCTAATTTTATTTTCACGTGCAGATCTAGCTGCGGAGTCAGAGCCCTGAGTGCGTAGAAGCTTCCGCAACACCCCCACCCCAGGGGCTCGGCTGCCTGGGTTCGGGGCAGGCTATAATATGACACAGCTGTGTAACCTTGGGTCAGCTTGCTGGGAAAACAGATAAGAGGCAAAAAAAGAGCTCCTGCCTTTTGCTGAGGAGCTGCAGTGAGGTTCAGGTGCTTGCCCAAGGCTGTGCACCTTGCTGATCTTCCTTCTCTGACTTCTTGGACTGAGCTGGACCTGTCTGGTGATCGCTGGGCTGCAGCTGACCCTGGAAACCTGCTCCAGGTCTGCTCTGATCTTCTTGTTTGGAATTGCACGCCCTGCCCATGAGGACGCTGTCCTGGTGGGCCCCTACACCTGTGGGCAGAAGGTCGGGCACATCTTTCCCTGTGGGTGGGCATGAGGGGGGCTGACTGGTGAGCGGTGACCTGCCCGCGTGGGAGGAGCGGGGGCAAGAGAGGCCATGGGCTTCCTTCCTGCATTATGTTTTTCCTGGTTGAGCTTTGCCTGAGTGTCCCTTAGCAACCACATCAGTTCCTAAGTGTGTTTATATTCCCATTTCCTTCACTAAAACTCTCCAGGAGAAGTCTATTTCCAGGAGAGACTCTCTTATAGCTGGGAGACAGAGCCGGGCTCTTGTGTCCTGCTGGAGATGTGTGTAGCGGGGCAAGGTCTCCAGGATGTGCCTCCGGGAGAGCGGGGAGCCAGCCCCCACCAGGAGCCCCATAAAGTGCCCTGGGTGCACAGAGAATCATAGAATCATAGAGTGGTTTAGGTTGGAAAAGCCCTTTAAGATCATCCAGTCCAACCATTAACCTACACTACCAAGTCTACTCTAAGCCAATCAAGGGTAGACCAGACTGAACCATGTCCCCAAGTGCCACCTCTGCCCGTTTTTTGAACGCTTCCAGGGATGGGGACTCCCCCACCTCTCTGGGCAGCCTGTTCCAATTCTTGACCACCCTTTCCGTAAAGAAATTTTTCCTAATTTCCAACCTAAACCTCCCCTGGTGCAGCTTGAGCCCATTTGCTCTTGTCCTATCACTAACTACGTGGGAGAAGAGCCCAACACCCCCCTCCCTGCCCCCTCCTGTCAGGTTCACATGGGTGAGGTGTGCAGGGCTGAACCCAACGTGGGGTGCCTGAGGCCCTAAAGCCTGCAGGTCACCCCACGATGCGGTGGCTGAGTCGTGTCCAAGAAACATTTGCGCTTGGAACACCGTGCTCTGGCAGGTTGCTGCAGCGTGTTCGCGTGCCTCGTGCCAACAGCCTTACAATAACTTTTCTGTACGTGATGGCCTCTGAGGGTTGCTCCTCTATAGGTAACACTCAGTCATCAATCGATGATGCCCTTTTAAAAACATTAAAAACCCCTGTGGTTTTGCTGCCCTGGGCAATAGCCTGTTTCCTTAAACAGTCTGAATCCTCTCTGTCATGGGGGATCTTTGAACTTTCTACACTGGGTCACTTAGTAAAGAACAAACAAACAAAAAAAACCCCATCTGCCTAGCTATTTGAGATCATTTGAACCCTGTGATTTGAAAAGTACGGAATTCCCCAGCCCAAAAGCGTTTTAGAAAATTTAAATGGCTTTAGGCTTATAATTTCAACCTCTGAGCATATATTCAGCGTGGCGCAAAAATGAACAATTGCTGTGATTCCTTGCGAGGCAATCCCAGGGCTGCCATAGCGTCGTCACCTCTGTGACGCTGCATGGCATTAACACCTTCCCGAACGTGCAAACCGCGCGGATGCCGTGGCTTTTGTTATAGCCGAGGGGAAGCGAGCCACGGCGGTCTCACCTGCTGACTCCCGGCACCTCGTGTTTTCAGAGCAGGGCTGAGGTCAGGCTGGTGTTAAAGTTTTCTGAAACCCGGGGAGAGATTTTTTTCACGGGCTTGAGGGAGGAAAAGGCTTTGGCTTAAGCTCATGTGGTGCATCTGTGGGGAAGCACAAATGCCTCTAGGCGCTGCATTTCTTATTTGTTTATCTGAGCCTTGCATTTACTCACCATTATTTGTTTAGATAAGTGTAGCTGTGCCCAGAGGAAGCAGTCTTTGGAAAACTTCTGAGATGCTGACAACTAATTATTTGTCCCTCATCAATAGATATTCTTAGCCTGATTCCAAAATTATCCACTTCACTAATTAATTAATGTACTGTGCTTTGCTGGGCATACAGCAGAGCACTTGGGTGCTCCGAGACCTGCTTTTGGCCTCTCCTTTACCACTTCCCTCTCAAAGGACTCCCCAGCTCCCCGCTTGGCGCTTTGCTGAAGGCATCCCAGAGCGCTCAGCCCTTCCAAGGTGGTGGTTTTCAGCAGTCTCCACCAAGAAAAACAGCTCTCCTTTCTCCTGGTTGCTTTTTTTTTTTTTTTTTCTTCCTGCCTGTGCTCTTCTGCTTTCTCCTGGTGGTGGCTGCTCTCTGGGTACCTGCTGTGGTCTGGCTGGTGAAAACCTTTGGAGCGGGACCCTTGAATTGCTGCTGCTCGTGAGGCCCAATGTACCCATCAGGACCTGAAAGACGTGCCTGGCACAAGCAGCAGAGAGATAAATCAGTGTAAATCAGAACAGCTCCAGGGGGTGCTGTCACCGGGGGCCATCAAAATCAAATGCTCGCCTACAGACAGGGATTTCTTCTGTTTGTTTCAATTTTAGGGGTTGAGGAAATACAGCAAAGAGCCTTCAGTCTCCTCACCGGTACAGTTCAGCTTATCCAGGCCAGGAGACTGTTGCATTTTATATGCGGTGTTTTTCTGAATCAAATTGTACACTCATCAGAAAATGGACCTTGCTGTTTGATGTATGTTGAAAAGTGCCACGTACGTTTATTGTGCTGTATAAATAAAAAATAATAATGCTGAGACTCAAGGACTCCCATGGAGTCATTCAGAAGAGAGGCAGAGGGCCAGTGAATGAATTTGGACAAGAGTCAGAAAAGGGAAAGAGGGTTTTAGTTTTTTTTTTTTTAACAGAAAAAACAAGGAAGAGCCTTTCCTGCCACAGAAACGGGTCCTGAGCTGCCAGAAGACTGGACAAAGCAATAAACCAGATCCTGTGGTTGATGAATGGGAAGAGGTACATACTGGATGGGATTTTTCTGCCTAAAAATGTGTCTCTATCTGTGTGGGTGGCCCAGGGCTGCCTTTGGAGGTGCGGGTGCAGGTTTATTTCTGCCTGAAGCTGACATCTGTATTGCGTGGGCAGGAGGACTGGCTCACGCCGGCCTCAGCCACTGCCTCCGTGAGCTCGTCCCAGTTTGTGGTGGTTTAAAGGTGCTGAGAGCTCGGCTGCCTGGGGGTGTGTATATGCCTTTTACTCCAAGAGCACAGTATCCCCTTGTGCCATCTGGCCATCAACAGAGGGACGGAGACCATAAACAGTAGTGAGATGCTCTGGTGATCCTCCCACTCTGGCACTGGAAAGGGTCTGACCGTGCCTGAGCCTGTGGCACAGCACCTTCCGCCGTGGGTGGCTGTGCCCTGTGACGGCACCGGGGATGTGCTGGGAGCAAGAACAACGCCAGCTGACCCTGCTTTGGGCAGGGGGGTTGGACTAAGTGATCTCCAGAAGTGCCCTGTCAACCTCAACCTTTCTGGGTTTGTGTGCTAATGTAGGGACTAGGGCAGAAATGGGTACCTGGGGTTGGAGATATAAGGAGAGGAGGGGAGGGAACGAGCAGATGGCAGCTCTCACCCTCATTCGGGGAGCACGCGTTCAGACGGAAGGCGAAGAGCTGCAGGCAGCGTGCCGGGAAGGAGGTGGTCGGTGGTAAAGTGTAAAGCTCCCAGTGACCCTGCTATAGCAGAGGAAGCTGTCAAAGTCATGCCATTAAGGACCAGGCTTTCAATAGGGCACAGCATTTTTTTGGGTGCCTGGTGATGTCTTCTGAGAGTCTGACATCAGCTCTTTGTGCTGAAGATTTGCATTTTCAGCACCGAGTTGTTTTCACACTTGGGTCCTAGCTGCCCTCTCATTTCAGATGAGCCCCTTTCTCCAGCTTAGATGCAGTAACAGTGAAATCTCTGCCGATGGGGCACGTTAATGCAAAACTTCCCTGCCTGTTTGCACCTTTTCCTGGAGCAAATCCAAGGCTGCTGCAAACACAAAGGGATTCATCACTCTCCAGCTGCCTGCAGACAGCAAACCAAGAGCAATGTTTGACAGTGAGGAATAATTACCTTGCCAGCTTTGCTTTATCCACATTTCAAATTCAGAAGGGAGATAAAGCCACATTACCAATGGCTCAGGCAAGGAGCCCATCAAGAAGAGCATCTAGTGCAGCTGGAAGCTCCCTCATCCTAGGAGAGACATGCCTGTGGCAGCTGGGTGAAGGGATGAGAGGCACTGCAAATGCCATCGCCCCCCACCCCCCGGGGTGTGCTCTGCATCTGGTCCTTCCTCTCCAATTCGTTCCTCTCCAGGGGCGGCTTTGGTCACAACTGGCCCTGCGATGCCCAACCGAAGTCTGGCATCGCAAATCCTGCCCAGCCTGAGGAATAGCATCCCGAAGTGAAGTCTGTGCCAATTTACTTTGCTCATCCTTCCCACCTCTTTAATTAAATTAGCTTGAACATGAAGGGTTGCCTGACCCTTATTGGGTTAAACGAGCCAGTCTCCATGGCAACCTGCTTCTCCGAAGGTCTGACATCTTGCTGTCTCTCCTCCAAACCCTTCCACATTCCTCACGTCTGATCCCTCTTCGCACATAGTTTTTAAAGGCACAAAGTTAGGTTTGCATCTGGGCTGGGCTGCCGTGGCAGTGCTATTTCCTGATGCTGCAGGAGCTGTGCCGTGTTTTGGAGGGAGGCAGCTTTTCTCAGGCTGGTGGGACGACTTGAGATTGCTAATCTTGCGGCAACCTCAGGGTCTGCTTCCTCCAGAGCTGCACAATGCTTTCCATTCAGATAATTTTTTGGGGCGGATCAAAACTTACAGAAAGTATTGCTCTGTGGTAATCCTGCTTGAGGAGGGAAAAAGAAAAAAAAGCCATTTAGAACTTTGAACAGGAACAGTCCAGCTGTTTCCAGGTGTCATAAATAAACAGCATCATTTGTCTCTGAATGCACATGCCTTGGAGTTAAAGTTTCAAGTGCTGACCCAGACCAAGCCAAGGGCAGAGACCATAAAAATCTGAAAGTGTCAGCAGACTAATGGGCATGCAACGTGCCTGGAGATGCTGAGGCGAGATGGGACAGAAGACTTTATGCTTGCTTAGAGCGTAGACCTGTGCTTGTGCAAGAAGTCCCCTTATGCCTCCCTTGCTTCATATCTGCCATTGAATCCTTTTCTTGCAGAAAGAAAGGTGCTCTCTGGACTTCTGCCTCTATGCTGTAAGGTTCGGGGCAGGTTTTTGTTTTGGTGGCCAATAAATTCAAATACTAGTGGCTAGCAAAATTTCTAAATAGTGGAGATCAGAGCTCCTTCTTTTACATGTGCCAATTCTGGCTTTTCCAAAGAAAACAAATAAAAAGCTAAGAAACATCATATTAGAACAACAGCTTCCAGGCACTGCTGCCTCTGAAGGATTTAGCATGAAAAGGAAAGGAGGCAATGCAAGGGAAAGGTTGGGAAGTTACTTGACGGCGTGCACTATTTATGTACCTAGCAGAGAATGTGAGTGGAGGAATATTTAATATAACAGGCAGAGATGTACTAAGACTCAGGGATGAAAGATCTTAAGCAATTTCAAGCTCAAAATATGATTCAGACATTTAACAAGGACGGGAATCTATCAGGAGACTATATCCTAAAGGAAGCAATACATTTGCTATCTTTCTGCATCTTTAAATTACATTTGGGAATGGAGTTCATTTAAGATTTGTTTAAGCTATTTTAGACGCCTACTTTAGGATGACATGACCTGCACCCATTACCTCTACTGACAGTAAAGGGTGCTTTGGGTGCCTGGATGAAATGCAGGTGGCTGTATTTTAAGCATCTATAAACAGCCAATTGAATCCCTCCCTGGGGTGGCTCTCTGAAATAACTGCTTCAGATGAACCATGATAAATGCCTGATTTAAGAGTGACTTGGGAAGCTTCTCTAGGTCTGGATTATGTAGCCAGCCCCAGAACAGGAATGAAAATTGTCTGGGTTTAAAATGACAAATTTAGGGGCAAAATGAAGTGTGCATGCCCAGCCTCAGTTTCAGTCCTGTCACACACACAGGCGTAGATATGTGAACGTTTTCTTCAGTTTGCGTACTGTTTCTCAGACGAGCCAATCTGTGATTAAACGTTTCAATAGGTTTAAGCAGATACATCCTGCCTTTCATCCCAGTGAATGCCAGACAGGGCTTTTGAAAATTGTCTACATGTAAAGTGTTTGATGAGCTATGCTTTCACAATACATGGCAAAAAAAAAAGAGATATAACGATGCAGAAAAGCATTAGCCCTATGTATAAGGGACATGCATGTTTGCCGTTGCCTGCCTTTGAGCAGCATTTATGTGCGACCGTCCTTTTTGAAAAGCCTGTGCCCGTGCCAGGGCCCTGAGGGCACCAACAGGCTTTAACCTCACCTCGGGGTGCCCTGAGCCCAGCACCTGGGCTCAGGAGCCTATTGCACCTCAATCGTGCAAGCTGGTAAAGGGACAAAATGGGTCTGTACGCTGGGGTGTTGCTGAAAAATGGTGGGTGGTGGTGTATATAAAAAGCACGATTGCACCCTCTTACACACGTGGGGACATTTGAAGTCATCGCTGTGTGGTCAGGAAGGTAATCTCTACATTAGCTCATATTGTATTTAGTGTGTGAATTGTGGCATGGTGTCTCTGTTCCTTGGCAGTCTTATGTCATTATTTTTCCAGAATAAAGAGGGAGACCTCTCTCTTTCCCCATCAAAGCTGGGGTGGGCTGCACCTGTTTTATTTACTCTGGATGGATGAAGCCATTGTACAAGGTTTAGGGCAGCAAAGGTCCACAACAAATCCAGTCTCATCTGCACCACGTGGGAAAACTTCACAAAGGCTGTACACTCCACAGCTCATCTCTGATGATAGCGTAGTTGTCCTTTGACATCCACCACGTATTCTCTATTCTTGTTGAAATTGTAGTCTTGAATGATAAAAACTTTAGTGTGGTTTGATGAATTTCCGTAAGGCACTTGCCTGGGCATCACATGACTGAGCAACTGGAGCACCAGCAATACTACTGTAAGCCCAGTGAACTGCTAGGTCTCAGTGTAATTATAAGTGAGGAATCACCGTGAGATGAATACATTTCTGGTGGAGGACCTCAGTGAAATCTCCAGTTCTGAGCTCTCACGCTCCAGCCCCCCTTCTCACTGCATCTCTCCCACGCATCGTTGCTGCAAAAAAAGCCTCGTGCCTTGTCTCCGTGTCCCACGGTTGTGCCTGAGGAAAGGCGCAGCCTGGCTTCTGCTCCCAATGCTCATATATTCCAGTTGTCAGCGGTCTCTGGCAGTGACCATCTTAACCACAGAGCTGAAGGAGGAGTGGTTGGTGGAGAGAGGTGCTAGCTAGAGGGTAAGGGACCCCCTTTCCTCAGCTTTCGCCTAATTCTGGGCAGAGAAAGGCTGGTATGTGTCCCATGGGAGTGAGCATCTGGGAGGAGATCTCAGGAGGGATGTGGGGTGTCAGCTCTCTGTCTGCAGGAGAAGGGGACTGCGGACAGACACAGGGGCTGAGGAGAGATGGCAATAAGAGAGAGGAAGAAATGCACACGAGAGCATGGAAGGAACAGGGAGACTCCAGAAGAGGATGGTGGAAATTGGGTGAACCTGGCAAAGGAGGGGGAGTCGGGGGAGGTGAGAAACTTGGGGAAGTGCCCAGTAAAATGAGCATGGGGGCAGAAAGGGAAGAGATGGGCTGGTGGGTAGCAGAGCAGCAGCAGGAGGTGGAGGCTGGATTCTCTCCAGCCCTTTCTAAAGCCTTGTCCAGGGGAGCAGGGCAGCTGGGGGGGGGGCTGGCAGCTGCACCCACCTCGCGGGAGATGGGTTGTTGCAGGTCTTGGGATGGTAGTGTGGGGATGGCTTACTCCTCTTCCCCGTGAGAGGTGCAGAAACCCTGGCAGGAGATGTCTTCCTCTGCACCAGCAGAGATGCTCTTACAGTCTTTCATGTGGGGTTTCATTATGCCCTGCTCTTGCTGCGAATGGTGCATGGATGAGAACGAGGAGCGCATCGCTGCTAAAATATGCCCCAGCCATCCGGTGCCATCCTGGCCTGGCCCACCTTCTTTCTGCTTAAGAGCATAGTAATTGCCATCCTCTCCCTGCTACCCAGGGCCAGCCCTCAGGTCTTGGGATGCTCTTCCCACCTCCTGCTGCTGAGCAGGAAATCTCTGCCTTTGCTCATAATCTAGATGGGTGTTTGAAGGGGATAGGCAAAAGCCACATTGGGTGCGACGAGAGGCAAAAACGAGAGGAAAAAATTGAAGAAATGTAAGGTGAAGAAAGCGCTGATGATGCAATTTAGCAGGAAATAGAGATTTGGAAACTGCCAGTGCAGAGAAAGTACTGTCCATGCAGCTCTAACTCAGCTACTGCAATACAGAAAACAGCTTGAGGAAGCACAGGGTGGAGAAGAGCACTGGACTCAGCAAAGGTCACTATTTCTCAGTTCTGTATTTCCACGTGTTACTTCTGAGCCCAGCCCACACTTTTGTTTGACCACAGCTGTTCAAATACAGGATTCCTTTTGTGCAAACTTTCAAGGTGCATTGAATAAAACTTTCCTCTTTCTCTGCTCCTCCCAACTCCCCAGAGAAGAGCACAAGAAGCGGGACACACAGAACGTGGTCCTGCCTGGCTGTCTCCTCCACCTTCCAGCATTCTCCTGTGGTGTCACAGTTACTTATTTGAATTGTGCGCCGTAACTTTGAGCTGGCCTCACAGGGGGGCATTGGTGATGGTGGCATGCTCCTTTTATCATCGCTGCCTGTGTGTCCCTCCAGTTTCCTTGCATCAGGTGGAAGCACTCCATGCCATGGCTGTGCAACGTCAATATGGTGCTTGTGGCCTTCAGAAGGCATCTGCATGGTCTCTGTCCGCTGCAGGGCTCTGAAATGGGGAAACTGCCTTAGCACTTGCACTTCCGTGTTAGGTTTTAATTAGTTCACATCATAAAAATACAGCTCTGTGGCCATTTCTCCAGCCCTGCTCTGGGGATTCTTCATGGTGGGTTTTGATCCCCTGGAGACCATCTCCTCGGTTCTCCAAACAAAACTCCCACAACTTCCCCTTTTTCTTTGACTCACAGCTTTTGCCATGTGGGGGTCTTTTAGGGTTTTTTTTTTCTTGTATTGTCAGCATGGCTGAGTCATGAGTGAGTAACACCAGCCTGGTCCGTCCCTGCCCCTCTTCCCACTGGAGGCTGGACTCCTTCCCTGCTCCTTTCCCAGGCATGGTTCAGCTGGGAGAAGACTTTCCCCTGTTATCCCTGTCCACAGCTGGGGAAGATGCCCTGGTAAGTCCCCCTCAATACATCCCTTCATTTTCATATTGCATATGTACTTCCTCATGTCAATTAATTATTATAGACTACGATAATTAGAAGCCTCTGGTCATTGTCTCTGCGTATTTTGCTGGTGTCTTGCAGCAGAGCCATTTCTTGCATTCCTGAGGGAGATGCCATATTTCTTGTATTTCTGTTAATCTTTGTGGAGCAGCTGCAGTTCATGTCATGGATCTTAATGGAAGAGCAGAGCTGATGCCACTGAACTTACGCTGACAGGCTAACCTTGTTACAAGCATCCAGAAGACCTCGTAAAATGGTGTTGCCTTTGGCTGGATCTTATTCCTTTAGTTTGCTTATGAGGACATCATGTGTGGCAGTGACAGAGACCTCACTGAAGTGGTGATTTATCACAACAGTGTCTCCCTCTCCATCTATTTCTTGTCAGAGGAGAAATTAGACTGGGAGTTTTGGCCCATGTGTCCAGAGGGCACAAGATGCTGTTTGAGGGAGTTACACGCATGTCAGAAACTGCTCTAAAAGACATTTCTCTCCAAGCACGGGGCCTGTTCTCAGGTGTTTTATCAGTGTGCCTGGCCTTTGGTAAATGCAGAGCTGCCCGCGCACCGAGCTTATGTCTCATACCGGTGCGAAAGGGTGGCACTTGGTTTCCTGAAGGCAGCAAAATGGTCTTCTTCCCTTGGGTCTCTTCTGAGGTAGGCTAAATTAAAACTTTTGGTACGCAAATGAGAGACATGCTGTCCTCTTGGTAGAAGATACCCAGTCGTACAGGTTCTCATTGTCAAAAGGTGCTGTAGGTAGCTAGGTGCTGTAGGTAGCTGCCCAAAAATGAGGTCCTTTGCATCTGCTAAATACAGTGCATCATTAGTCATGTTGTTGTATACTGTTAGGTCCCTCAAAAGCCATTAATGAAGCCTGAACCTGAGGCTTAAACAGCTCATAATCACGCTAAAGCTCTGGCTGATGATTGAGTTAGGCTTAATTTTGCATAGATGACTTGCAGGTGTTGTGTACACAGCTCAAGGTGATGGAGCATGCAGAAAGAGAGGGTTTATGTCTCCACTCACAGTTGTCCACTGAAGAGGCATCCCCATCTGTGCCCTGCACATCTTTGACAGTCAACAGAGATACGCAGGGGGTGTTGAGTCCTGCCATCCCAAGGTGGAGTGCAGTACAATGAAGGGTCCCCAGCACTGGGGCCAGATGTGCACATCTGCTCTGTTGATGATCGATGTTAGGTTGTGTGAGCCCCACGCTGGTAACATATGTCCTACCTGCTAGTTAGGAAGATAGTGATGGCTTACAGCATTCGGTCTTGGGCTCTGCATAGAGGGTATGATCCGATGGTTGAACTTACACCAGTTTTCAGTGGTCTGTGTGTGAGCAGCATGGCTGCGCTGGAGCTTCATCTCTGCTGTTACTTCTGGCAGAAGCAGTGATTGGTTCTTCTCGAGACTTCTCCAGAGCAGTCTCTGTGTCTCATCCTTTTTCTGAGCTCAATGCTGAGGAAAAGCCAGTTGCCACTTGGGCTGCAGGGATGCTGTTATCTCAGTCACACTCAGCCTTACTTCTGGGTAGGAAACTCTGTGTGTTGGAGGTTTTTCAGAGGATGGGGAGGGTTGATGAGGTACCCTGGACCCCAGTCAGAGCCATGTGTCCCTTGGTCTGCATACATCTCATCATCCCTCTGTATCTCTTCCAGTTGCCTTTTTCCTAAGACAAACATTGACGCATTGGTGGTTTCTGCTCCCAAATGCTCATCCATTTCTCCATTTTTTTTGGCATTTATTTGCCTTCACAAAAGATGTAAGCAGAAATATGGGTAAAAATGAGCAAACTCAAGATGAAAGCTGGAAATTATGCACTGGATTTCCAGCACATCCTCACTCCATAGCTCAGAGAGCCCTGAGGTTATGTGGACGTGGTGGGTACATTTTGCTGGTGTCCCCTGTGAGCGTGGGAGGGACAATCCTGTTCTGTCTATTGGCTGCGTGTTCCTTCTGAGCCCGCAGTGTAAATTGGATAGCAGGAGTCTGGCAGAAGCAGAGAGAACGGTGCAGTTCAGACCTCCAGCTGCTGTCGCGGTGGGGATGTCTCAGGTACTCAAGCATTTGGAGTGAGTCTAGCTGCTAATGTTTCGGCAACTGAATCTAGCTCTGCATGTCTAAAGGAAGGTATATCCAAGGGTGCTGGGTGTCGGTCAGTGGGACCTGTTGAGCCCTCTCATTTGGTAGTCAGACACATCAATCTGATCGGCCGAACCACACATAAAATTATGCAAGCTAAATCCCACTCCAAGCTAGACTTAGTGAACAGTTGCTCCCACTGAAGGGCACCTGAGCGATAGCAGAGTCCCAGGGACAAAGACTGAGATGTTTGGTCCATGCACTGTTCACAAAAAAAGCCCAACCTTCAGTGTTCAAATCCTCCTCCCTCTTCCTCAGCCAGTCCTTGTCCCCCCACCCTCCCTCTCCTACACTTCTACATCCCCTCTTCCAACCTCACATTACCCCTCGTTGGCTGGTGGTATCCACAGGTGCCCTAAAGTCTCTGCTCTCCCGTATGCCCTGTAGCATATGGCACATCCTGCACAGATCCATCTCTCCTAGTATGAGATTTGTCTGCTCTCAGGGACTGAGACAGGGAACTCTACAGACGAATCTTTATTGCCTCAAGGAAAGAGGCAGATCCCTTGCTCTTCTCTGCTCCTCTCTCACCAGGGCACAGGAAAAGAAGCACAGCCCACCACAACCTACCAGTGCCTTGAAGACCAAACCCACAGCCACACACCCTTGGCAGACAGAAGTCTTCTCTAAGCAGGCATGGTGGTTTGAACCGTGAAGCCCAGAGTCTATGCCTGTTAGAGCCACCCACGGTGCAGCAGCACAGCAGAGGGCTGAAAGGGCCAAGTGCAACCGCAAGATCTGGTGAGGACCCAAGAACTGGAGACAGACAAAGAACTTGGATCCATCTGCTAACATGAAGTCATCTTATCACCTGATTGCAAAGCCAGAGAGCTGGGAGAGCATTTGAATGGCTGCTGCTGCTGCTGCCGCAGTGATAAATTAGATCACTTTGAGAGCACTTTAGAGCTGGACGGAAAATTCAGTTGCTCTCCTGCCAATTTCATCCTGTAAGTGGAATTAACGCTTGCTTTAGCTGCACTCTCCAGCCACGAGCAAATGTCCCTTGTGCACCGTCTCCAAGGGATTTTGGTCTCTGGGAACTGTGTGTACCTGAACCGGCAGAAAGCAGGCAGAGGAGAGACTTTGCTGCGTGCACAGCACCAAGGGGAGCACCACGGCAACAGGAGCTCATGTTGGCCTTAGTGCCTCAGACAACTTGGACCTCAGTCTGAGAAGCAAGGTTTGAGACAACCTGTGAGGCAGTGCCTTGTGTTTGTTTTTTTTCCTAGGAGGTGGGCGAAGAGAAGCTGCCTGGGAAGGAAGTTTGGAAAGTTGAAGGGGAGGTCAGGCATTGGAAGCAGCAGCCATGCTCCATCAGAAGAGAGGTAAATGAGTGTTCCCCACCATGGTGGGATTTTTAAAGCCCAAATTGACACTTAATGAAAAAATCCCCCTTGCCCTGCCTCCAAATGACACAAGATCTGGACATGATGCACAGGAGACCTGATGTTGGAAAGAGGCCTCCAGCTTTGACATCTATGAAACAGAGCAGCAGGGGAGCTCCAGGGAGGTGGCACACACCAGGCAGTCCCTGACACCCTCCCTCCTGTCACATGCCATCTGTGCTGGGGCACTCAGGCCAGGTTTTGTGCCTGAAATGATGAAGGAGGTAGAATCAGAGAAGGGGGACAGGTCAAAATACCTGGGGTTCCCAGGCATAGGGACTGTTTTGCAAGGAGTGAGGAGACCATTGGCTTGAGCTGGAGCACAAGAAATACATCTCCATCCTGAGACTGCAAAAAGAAAGTGCAGAAAGGGACACAGAGCTCCTAAAGCACTGGGAGCAGAGTAGATTTACGAGACTGGGCGTGCAAGTGTAATGCCTGTCCCTCTGTCCAGGGGATGTGCTGTTCCTTGCAAGATGCAGGAACCGAAGTTCCCAGATGAACTACAAAAATGTATGGGAAGTTGTTTTAGAAGTAACTGTAACAGCTCTCAGTCTGTTTAAATCAACCCTTTTTTTTTCTTTCAAATGTTTTGCAAAGCTGGACTGGCCCAAGTGCAGATGGTCATTTCTGGTAGAGTCTGGAGTAACAGAGCTGAGCAGGAGAACAGAGGATGGAGAATGGGAGAAGCCCCCTTTTTTGGCAGAGGATTCCTACCTAGCACTTGGTAAAGCTTTCAGGAAGAATCCTGCTTGCCTTCAGTATTGCAGGCTCAGAAGCTGTTCTGTGACCAGGCTGGTGAGGGACACGGACAAGGTGGTGCTGTGGCCCCTCTGCAAGGGGTCTGCCTGACCCCTTTTTCTGGTGGTGAGGTGTACAAGACTTGGCATGTAGTGGGCCTGCAAGGAGCTTTGCAAATCTGTTTCCTGCTTTGTATCCAGGAACATGTCTTTGTTTTCCTGGAATACATCAGTTTTCATTCTCGGCTTGTCCCTGAGAGCAATGTCAGCCTTGTCTCTGAAAAACATGAGGTGGATCTGTGGCACATGGTGGCGAAGGCATGCTTCTCTCCATCCAGGTGCTGGGATTTCTCTCATCAGCGGAGAGGGTCAAACAGTTCGGGGGAATGTCCAACAGATGAACAGCACCTAAGCAAGCCTGCTTTTCCACTGGCTTTGAAAGGATTGCAGGGGATTTGCTCAGAGCTTCTCCACCAGGTTTGACCCCACCCTACACATCGAGCCAAAGGGAGTGTGTCCCTTTGTCAGTAGAGCCTGTGGCTCTCTACAGCTGAGACAAGTCTAGGGGTCTCAGGAATTGGTGTGTTTTCCACTGCCCAGTGAGAGACAGTGGGCGGCACCGATGACCAGGGTGAGGTAAGACACCTCTGGTGGCTTCAGCCTCGGCCAGTCCACTCCGTTGAAGTGGGTTTGGGCAACCCCACTGGTACGAGCAGGTCCCTGGTATCTTGAGGTCAGTGGCATCTGACTGGGGCATTTCCCAAACACGGTACGGGCAGGAGCTGGTCCTCTCTACCACAGAACAGGGTGTGCAGTCTCCTGGGTTAACCTATGAACCTGTGTGCCTGCAGATGCTAATGCAATGTGAAGCCTGTTCCAGGCTTTTGCTAAAAACCTCTGCCTAATTTATAGCCTAAATGTATTCATCAGCTCATTTGGTTTTGCTCTGAAACATTTTTCACATTTGATATTTGAAGGATCCTGTGTATAAGGCACCTGCTTAACTTCAGGCAGTGTAAGAAGCACCAATACATTTGATAATTAAATGTTTGCTGCCACCTAATTGTCCCTTATTACACATATTCTTTGAGCCGAAAGCCTGTCTACTGGCATTCTCCCCAGAGTGCTGAGCTTCAAAGAGAGCTGGAGAAGAGTTTCTTTTCTTAAAGCACAGTATATATTTAAAATGGAGCCATCTCCAAAACTGTCAGGAAACAGATAAAGAAATGGAGAGAATAGCAAACCCAGAGGGCTAATTATAAGCAGTCAAATATAGAAAAAAAAGCAGATTGCAGCAAGCTGATAAAATGACAACAGCAATAACACTGAAAGAGCTAGCACTTACCTACAAACACCAGAGCACTCGGATGAGCATGGTCTCAGCTCTAATCATAGTTTTTGTCTGCAGATCTGAAAATCTGGCCTCTTTGTGCTGGCAGGATGATACGGATCTGTATCCAGAGATCAGCTGCAGTCATCAGCTTGACTTCAGCCTAAAACCAGAGGAGAGCTGGCCTCATGAATGAGTTTCCAACCACCTCTGTGTCTCAAGCTGGCTTCTTCCTGGATTTGAAAGTCCACCTCTGGGCTCTTCTCTGTTTTGAGCGCTGTCCCCTGTAGGGTTGGATACAACCTGCCCGCCTGTGCTGCTGCTCAGCTCTGCATCTTGCCCGCTTGCAGAAATCCCAGGAGGAGCGCGGAGGGTTGAATGAACTCTACGTGCTGGCAACGCTGCAGCCACCTGGTGGGTTCGCGCTTCTCCATCACACGTACTGAGCAAACTGTTGCATTTACACAGGCTTTCAGCAAGGGAAGCAGTGTTTTCTCAGCTATAAATACAAATACATTCAAGGCAGTTAAGATTTTTTTAAAGCACGAGCAGCCCTGGTGTGCAAGCAACTCTATTTTCAGCTGCACCAACTAAGAAAGGTTTTGTAGTACTTTTAGTTGAACTTTCTGGTTGTTATATTTTCTTCTTAGTTTTTAGCCTGTCTTGAGAAAATGAGGTTTATGAGCAAATATGGGGTGTGTGATTGGGGAAGGTCATCTGAGAGGGTCATGGAGGGCAAATTAAGCCCTGGTTATGGGCTCAATGGAGCATCTGTAGGACTGTTCCTGAGACTCCACAGAAAGGATGCGAGCAGTCAGCACTCCTGGGACATGTTGCTCCAGGGAATGGGATACATCTGCTTGAATTTCAGCATCCAGACGTTGGAGATCAGCGTCTGAGCAGTGCAGGGTGGTAGAGAGGATGGAGCACCTCCTGAAGGTGAGTCAGCTCACGCTGGGACAGGTGTCTCTACTGCTGCGTGACTCATTCCTGTTTCTTGCCACTGGCTATAAAGGGACCAAAAACTGATGAGCTCATTGGAGACATCTACTTTGCAGTTGTCTAAATTTGGATAGATGACTCTCACCAGTGGGCTTGACAGCCCTAGTGATGAGGGCTCAGCAGAGCTTCTTCATCCCTTCAGGAGGGGTGGCAAGCGGCATTGCAGCTCCGAAATTGGCTCGACGCAGACCGGGAATCACAATGCTCCTGAGGATGGGCGCTGGGAGGCAGTGGGATTAGCACATCTGTATTAGAAAATTAAACATGCCTGGGACCACTCTCAGGTTTGGAGGCTAAACTGTAATGGTGGGGTTTGTATCTATGCCATTAAACTCTCTTCAGAGTAGGATGTCCCCAACCAGAGCCTCTTGGGAACAGGCCCTCCCCTGCACCTGGAAATTATTTGAGAGCGAGCTGGCTTGCATGGCATGGCATGGCCAAAACCATGCTGGAAACTGTTCAAATGATGTAGTACTGAGGATGACAGAGTCCCTGTGCCAAGGAGCATCTGACACTCCTTAATTTACTAGTGGAGACGGAAGCACAAGGCTACACTTCAAGTAGGGGACTGGTATTTGCCAGGCTGGGAGCTGTGGACTCCCTCTGGCACCCAAACCATGAGCATCATCTGTATCACATCTTTTAAAAGGACCAACTTCTTGGAGTATCTGGTGGGAGCAGATTCACGGTTTGGGATTCTGCTCCAAGCATTTTGGTTGCAGTAAGCCCTTCTTGTAAGAGCAACAGAAATTGAGTCTGGCTTAAATTTTGCACAGCAAATAGCAAAACATCACCAAATGGAGACCTCATGCTCTTCTTTCTACCTGCTTGCCCTTCCTTTGAAAAGAGCGTTTTGCTGCCCTCTCCTGTCCAAAGGCAGGCAGAAAAGGCGCCGGACCGTCTGTAAATCCGCTTTCAGGTCTCTGGATGGAGAGGGAAAAAAACCGCAGTGTAATGTTTGAGGGCCTCACCGGCCCCCACAGCAGCCAGGAGAGTGCCCAGGGCATTTTGCCCTTTGCCTAGATGCATCCCCTTTGCAGGCATCCCCACGCTGGCTGGCGGGGCTGACATCCTCAGCCTGCCTGGAGCGGTGGCACGCCACAAAGCTAAAAAACCTGGCAGTGACAATGTGCAGCTGGGACATGACTGCACCAACCAAATGCACCTTTGGGTGGAAAAATCCAGCTTCCTCTGGCTGTAGCGAATGATGTGATAAAGCTGTTCCCTAGATGTCTGCTCCTGCTGTGCTCTGAGAATGAGACTGAAGCATCATATTGATTTGAGGAACGGCCAGATAAGGGCTTTATCTGGGATGTCTCAGCCTGAGAAGAGAAATTGAAGCATGTTTCTGTCTGGACATCCCACCCTTGTCTTCAGGGGCTGCCTGCCTGGATCCTTGACCAGTTTGCACTGTTATCGGCCCTGCCTTGCTATCGTGTTCCTTAGGTGACAATCTCCTCCAACTGCAAGAGAAGAAGAAAGCAATCGCTTATCAGTTCAAACCTGTCGCATCACGCCTCTGTTCAAGGGACTTTCCATTGCTTTGGTGATTCCAGTAGTAAGGGGCGTTGCAATGACGTATCCTGAGGATATTCAACTTGTATTAAGTGCTAGGTGGTGAATGGCTGGGAGACTGATGCTCTTCAAAAGGTCTTTAGGAAAAAACGGTGGATTTTTCTAGGCACTGACAGACACTGCTGCACCTGTGATATCTGGACTCTGGCAGCAGAATGAGAAACTCCAGGGAAAGGCAGACAAATGCAGGAAAATTACCCTGTTGTAAGAGCCAAGTTACTGCCCTCCAGCACTGGAGATGAACTGGGTGCCTGCAGAGACATCAGGTATTAAACACAAGATCATGTGGTCTGGCCACAAGTATAAAACAAGCCATAGAATTTTACAGAGTTATTAATAAGCCCATGTATTGGCTTTATGTGGCAAGGTTTTGGTAGTGGAGGAGCTGCAGGGGTGGCTTTTGTGAGATCCCAGAAGCTGCCCCCATGTTGGATGGAGTCAATTCTAGCCAGCTCCAACACGGACCCAAAGCTGGCCAAATCTGAGCCCATCAGCGATGCTGGTAGCGCCTCTGTGATAACACATTTGAGAAGGGGGGAAAAAAACCCCTGCTGTGCAACAGCAGCCAGAAGAGAGGAGTGAGAATATGTGAGAGGAACAACTCTGCAGACACCAAGGTCAGTGGAGGAGGGGAGGAGGTGCTCCAGGCACCGGAGCAGAGATTCCCCTGCAGCCCGTGGTGAAGACCATGGTAAGGCAGCTGTGCCCCTGCAGCCCATGGAGGTCCACGGAGGAGCAGAGATCCACCTGCACCCAGGGAGGATCCCATGCCAGAGCAGGTGGATACACCCGAAGGAGGCTGTGACCACATGGAGAGCCCACGCTGGAGCAGGTTTTTGTGGCAGGACCTCTGGCCCCGTGGGGGACCCATGCTGGAGCAGGGCATTCCTGAAGGAGTGCACCCCATGGAAAGGACCCAACTGGAGCAGCTTGTGAAGGACTGCAGCCCGTGGGAAAGACCCATGTTGGAGAAGTTCGTGAAGGACTGTCTCCTGTGGGTGGGATCCCACGCTGGAGCAGTGGAAGAGAGTGAGGAGGATGGAGCAGCAGAGACAATGCGTTATGAACCCCCCCCCAATTCCCTGTCCCCCTGCGCTGCTTGTGGGGAGGAGATAGGGAAGTCAGGAGTGAAGCTGAGCCTGGGAAGAAGGGATGCACCGATGGTGCAGGATTGTTCAGACATTAGACTTCCGTCTGATACCTTTCAAAGACACCAGAAAAGATGACTTTTCATATGTCAAGTTGCCATCACATGGCTCATGGCCTGGGATGTAGCTTGTCGGTATCTGCTATCAGGACAACATTACCTTTCATTCCAAGGCCAAAACAGAAATAGGCCATTCAGCAGTAACTAAAACATCCCTGTATTAGCGACACTGTTTTGGTCACAAATCCAAAACATAGCACCATACCAGCTACTGTGAAGAAAATTAACTCTATCCTAGCCAAAGCCAGTACACTGGAAAGAGCTTGAAGAAACGAGATCTAACTTCTTAGTAAGTATCTGTAAGTTACTGTCATTTCGTTGCTTTGCAATACTGGCAGCAGTTTAGGCCAGAAACATCTTTTCCCTACCCAGGAAATTCTTCAAACTCTGCCCTTGAGTCTTTTCCGAGAGAGACGGTGGAGAAAGAAGAGATTGTTTTGCCTAAAAATAACCTTTGTTTTTCTGTTTTATCTCAGATCTCTGAAAAATGACTGCGTTTGTGAATGCGCCCTTATAAGGTATCTTTTCTTTGAAACTTTGAAACCTGTTCTTACATCTGTCAGCTTTTAGCAGTTAATGTTCACGTGCTGACCAGGATAATGAGTCTTGTCCCTCCAGGTGTTTCTAAATTAAGTACCAGCTACTCTTTGGGTCCTCAGGGAGCTCCTCTGATCCTGGGCACTGAAAGGGCTGAGAGAGATGAGCTCACCTCACTTCATTTTCTGTGGATTAGAGGTATTTTTATAGCAAGAGAGGAGTGATGTTGGAGATGGCCGTGCCTCCTGCTCCTGTGAGGCTTTCCTTGTGTTCCATCCCTTTCAGATCGATGCCTTGTACAGACATAAAACTTTCGGTGAAGTTGCACTAATCTCCAGTTTCCCTGTGACAGTGATATAGATGGACAAGTGAGATCCCATATCCTAACATACTCATTTCAGAAACTCCAGCCTCTATGCAACAATGTTTTCTGGCAATCTTTCAGGAGAGCTCTGTTTCAGGTGTCAATCACGTATGCAAAAAGCTGCTATCTCATACTCTCAGTAAAGCCAGAATCAGACTCTGTCTGGCCAGAATTGCTTTTTGATGGGTGCTGGCTGCAATGGAGACACTGTCCCACTTTAACAGCTGGAAGCTGAAGCAAAATGACCTTATGGATTGAACGAGTTCTCCATCATCTGGAGAGAAGAGTGCCATCTTTTGAGAAGTGTTCTGATTTAATTTTTGATGACTGAGTATTGTGTAAGAGTCTCTGAAGGAAGTGCTGCCGCCCATGTTATTGTCAGACTTTATATTTTTAATCCATTCTGACCAAAAACATCTGTCTCCAAGAGACGGTTAATGCTTGGAAGTGATGAGTGTGTTCAAAGCACCTTCATATTCCTGGAGGCAAAAGCAGACAGGAACTGCTTGCAAGCTTTCAGGATCCCAGAGCAGCTGGTGGACCTAGAGCTGCTCATGCTACAAATTCATCTGAGATGAGATAAGGGCTTGCCACTCAACAAGGTCAAGGAGGGACCCGTGAGGCCAGAGTCTGGGAGCAGCCAGCAGCCACGGGGAACTTGCCATGAGTTAAAGGAGTAACTGGGCATTGCCATTATAACCTCTTGGATCGCTCAAGTTTCATCTCAGTCAGAAACACCTCCATTGCTCCAGGGGAAGATCCTTCTAGAGCTACCATGCACAGCTGGATGTGTGTCTAGCCTCCATGTCATCCCAGGACATAAGCTCCCTAGCCCAATCAACCCTTTCTGCCCATAATAACCCTACTGCTGATAATGTTGTTATAACTGTGAGTTATGATGTTGTCCTCTGAAGCCACTTGGTTCTCCCCTGTTATATCGTAATTATTCAAAGTACTGGCTAATTTGTCCATTATTATGGGGTTTATCAATTCCCCTGTTGTCGATTTGACGTGCTGTGCTCAGCGCTGGCTGTTCTCACTCTCTGCTCTCTGGCACTTTGCCAGAGCTGATGGAAACTGTGCAAGGCACAACAAGGATTTTCGGCTAGCCTTTGCCTGAGACCTCCCTTAGCATGTTTTCCACATGACTGCTGCCATCCCTCGATCTTCATGACTGCAGAATTCCTTCTTTAAATAGGTTCCTGGTCCTCTCTGGAGCGATGTGCACAGCAGTGGATTTGTTTGGATTTTTTTTTTTGTTCATGCTTTTGAGAGCAAATTCCCATCAGAAAACTCCATGCCCGTCATTTATAATAAAGCTCTGCAGTCCCCTGCCAGGCAGCATGGTTCTGCATCATGCAGTGACAGTCAGCCCTTTGCCTTGTACGAGATTTATCCCCTAGGAGACAGAGCAGTAATCAACCATCTCAAGACTTGAGTCTCTGGCATGTGGGTCAGGTTTAACTGGCTGGCTCCTTTTGGCGATTTTGTAGGAGTTCACTGATTCTGCACTGATTTATAATATCTCGCAGGCTCCCAGCTCCCATTGGTCCCTACAGTACTGTTCATGCCTTGTGTAGACCTTCCATGGTACCAATGTGGATTAAGCACACGGGGATTAGAGTCGAAGGGCTGTGGCAGAAAACGCTATTTCTGTCTTGGCTCAGCTCAGCGAGCTGTTGAGAGCCTGATATCAAGCTGTTACGTGTTGTCTTAGCTGATGATTGTGGGTGTACAGGGAACAGGCACTAGAAGAGTTAATTGATGTGGGTCATTATTTTTAATAAGGCAGGAACCTGTGTCGTGTGCATGCGCTCTGGGCAAGGATTGTGCACGGCAAGGCACCACCTGGTGTGAACCCATTTCAGAGCTGGCTGCTGCTAGTGATAGGCACACACATCCATCTCCCTTCCTCATCTGCTGCTCACCCTTGTATCATGTGAGTCCCTGTGCTGGTTTTGGCTGGGGTACAGTTAATTTTCTTCATAGTAGCTAGTATGGGGCTATGTTTTGGATTTGTGACCAAAACTGTGTTGGTAGCACAGGGATGTTTTTGTTACTGCTGGGCAATGCTTACACAGAGTCAAGGGCTTTGCTGCTTCTCACCCCACCCCACCAGCGAGCAGGCTGGGGGTGCACAAGAAGCTGGGCGGGGACACAGCTGGAACTGCTGACCCCAACTGACCAAAGGGATATTCCATACCATATGACATCGATATACCATCTGATGTCATGTTCAGCATAAAAAGCTAGGGGAAGAAGAAGGAAGGGGGGGACAGAGTGATAGGATTTTGTCTTCCTGAGTAACGATTACGTGTGATGGAGTCCTGCTTTCCTGGAGATGGCTGAATATCTGCCTGACGATGGGAAGTAGTGAATGAATTCGTTGTTTTGCTTTGCTTGCGTGCGCGGCTTTTGCTTTACTTATCTCACTTGCAATCCCATGCTCCCCTCATCAATAGTGGCCACGGGCTTGCAAGGGCTGCCTCTCCTCCTCTGTGCTGTCATTGCGGAAGAGTATTGGCCTTGAAATGCCACTGCTGGAAAGGCAAAACTTTAGAACAATATAGCAATGAACTTGGAAGAGCCTTGCTGGATGCTGTCCCCAGGCTGTTAGAAATGTAGCGAGCAACCTGTCAGAAGATGACACAGGAAGGAAGGCAGCCAAGGCAGCCTGGAAGGCGAATACAGAAGCTGAGGGCACAGTCAGTCAAGGATTTGGATGCTGGCAGAGAGCTGCACCTTTGCAATGGGCTGGTACCCCTGGTCAGAGGTGTGAACGCAGCCGCTGAGCATGCTACGGCCTTGCTGGGAAACAGGTTTCAGACTCGTCCATCTTTGTGATGCACAGTCCTGATGCTGGGGAGAACTCATAGGTCTGTCCTGGGCGCTGGGACTCTGCTTGCAAATGGAGATGTCTAAATGCAGGTCTCCCCACGCACAGGAAACACGGCTATTTTCTGTTAAGTCGGCCTATGCCCCGCATGAAAACTACTTCCATTAAGAAAAAAAGACAAGTTATTGTCATAAAAGCCTCTCTTCTGAGGGGAACAGAAGGCCCAATATACCTGTCTGAGAACACTGCCCCCCTGAAGTACACGATTTCTCCTCAGATGTTTGTAAGTGTTTAACAACTGTTGAATGCCCACTTTTGAAGTCACAAACCAGGTAGTTTATTTCATAAGGTTCATTTAAACACTATTTATTGAAAGGAGTAAGAAAAGACCCTTTAAGAAGGAAAGAAAGGAGAGGAGGAACTGGCTGGAAGAGAATTTGGGTGAGGAAGAAGATGAAGAAAGGAAGGGAGCTGAGTAGGTGATCCAGGAAAGTTTAAGTATAAAATGCCACAGCAATTAGCTCAGAAAAGAAGGAGCTGCAGGGCCTAATACACAGGGAGAGCGACAGCCAGTCCTAGAAAAAGAAGAATAGAAGTGTTTGGTGTGTTTGACCTCACAAACTGCAGGGTATAACAGTGTCCAACTGCTTCCTAAAAAGCAGTTGGGATGGGAAACACCAGAGGAAGGTGCTTAAGCCAGAGGACTACGCTCCCAAATGTGGACATATTACAAAGCAGTCAGGGTTCATTTGCACTGAAAATTGAATTCACTTTTCTAGCATCAGAAATAGGATGCTGTGAAGCAGCTTCTGGTGGGCAGAGCGGGCATAGGCGATGTGGCTGATGCGAAGGCAAAAGCTGACAAGTTTATGAAATGAATAATTTCATGTGGAGTCTGTGATGGCCAAGGACTCAACACAGTGGGTGAGAGATGGGTATCCAAAATGGAGCACCCTCACCTGAGCTCATTTTTCCAAAAGAGGCGCTAACCTTGTGCAGGGCAGCAAGGGATCAGTTTGGGTGTCTGAACACAGATGCACCACGGTAGGCACTGCGTTTCCCCTAGGTCCTCTGAGTACGTCTTATATCCTGTTGGATGTCTGATAGTTAGATAGTTAGAGTCTGTTAGGACTCGCTCCCTCATGACAGCAGGCTCCAGCTGTGCTCCGTGACCCAAATGTGCTCCTGACCAGATGCTGAAGCTCCCAAAGCCCAGGCGTTGCATCCATGCCCTAAGAGCTGTGCGATAACACTGCCCGTGTTTACAGCCAGCCCTGTTGCTCATGTGCTGTTCTGTGGTTTTCCTGACATTCTCCCTGTTCCTTTGTTTCTGTTTTTGTCTGAGCTTTCGTATGTGAATGTTTGAGCTTGTTTATCTGTTTCAGCTGAAAAACTCCACAAGCTCCAGCAAAATGCTAATAAGAAGCATTAGCTGCAGCTAATTGAACTGCTTCTATGATCCTCCATAATTATCTCCTGGTACAGCACCTACCCTGAGAAAGGCTGTCTAAGAAAGGCAGAATGGATGCCAGAGATAATCAGATACAAGATCTGGGAAAAGCATTTAATTTTCTTATCCAAATTAAGAGTTTTTGGATTGATTACCTCACTCAATATTTGCCTTTGAGAGCAAACTAAGCTGGTGCTGGTGGGGACTGCAAAGGGAATGACGGGTGCTCAATTATTTACAGACTTGCTTGGCTAGCTGAGTGTGCGCCAGGAATGCAAAGAGAGCCGTCGCTGGGAATCTCATCGGAGATTTTTCATTGGGAGTAAAAAGCAAGCAATGACAAGGGGGAATGTTCTCCTGAGTCAAAATGCTGAAACTTGCCCAGTGATAAATTGAGCTGTCACAAGGCCTTGATTATCACATCCAGAGCACGCCTTCCCTCAATCTTTCCCCAAACTCCTTGAGTTTGCAGACAAGGAACATATATTGGGTTGGCAGAGACCTTTGAGGTCAGCAGGTGCAATTGCTTGCAGTGCCTTTAGAAATCACCATTAATAAATGCACTAGCTTTGTCCTAACCTAGCTTGTAGGTCTTTCATTGGTGCAGCCCTTAGTTGGGTTGGATGTACTGCACGCTCAGCATGTGTGGCTGACTCCTTGCTGAGCGGTCAACGCCTTGCTTGTCCTGATCTTTCACGGATCTCTATAACTCACAGAGCTAGAGACAGCTCATAACAATTAAAACTAGATTTATAAGCTGTGCAGAGATGATGCAAATTGTCACAACATTTTATGAGTGTGGTCCAGGAGAACTGCAGTCACAAACCATACAATAGGCTTGCAAGTGAAGCAAAATTCATGTATTCTTCAAAATGGGAGAAGGACAATTTGGCAGCAGTAGCTATTAATAAGCTATGAAATATGGGTTGCTGTTTAAGAAGTTCAAATATCAGTGAAAAGCTAGACAGCCAGGCAGAGCTAGCAGTACGAATGATTTTATACACGCACACATATATACATATCTCAAAAAGAAAAGGAATCCTTGCAGTGGCGTTGCATATCTCACTGGTTGCAGATGCTAAAACTGTTGTTAAAGATCTAGAAAATCTTAGATAGGTTGAAGTCATGTATTTAGGAAGAAGCGGGATAATGTCATCTTACATTCACAGCAAAACAGGAATCATATGAACCCCAGGCTGCAGTTTGGAGGGCTGTGGAGAATCATTCCCCTTTCCACTGGGGCTGGCAAGTAATGGTCCAGCCTGTTAAAAGCTGCTGCTGAGGATAGCGCCCTGTGAGGATTTGACTTCTCATCTGCGCTTGTAGGTGCCTGACTGCGCTGGCCCATGCCAGTTCCAGCTGTGGAGTCAAGCCTGGACCCGGGACTGCCGCTGAGACCTTATCCGCAAAGAGGTGAACTGCTTCATCCCTGTTACTTCATGCTGCTACAGACATCGCTCATGTTTATTCATCCCATTACGGTGTCTCTATTTGTTCACTTGTAACATTAACCCGGCAAGATGCCAAAAAGCATCTGCTAATATTAAGCATATAATTGTAACAATGATATGATTGCAAGTTCAGCTTCACTTGCTGTTATGAGATGGTGCTAGTTTGTCTGATAAAAGGAACTATGTTGGCATACAAGCTTCTTTTAGGCCTTATTTACACCGTGACTTACTGAAGGGATCTACATGTTTATATGTATCTTGCACTAATGGGCTTTCATCCTGATCAGTGAGAGAGGACCAGTGCGCGGCCATTGGTGCTGTTTGCGTTTGTGGAGCGCTGCGGTTTGTGCCTGTGTTGATTACTGCGGCTGTTTGCGCGCGTGTGTTTGTGTATGTGCCTGTTGGCAATACGCGCTCAGCCTCACCGCTGGCACGACCTGGGATGTGGAGCCTGGCCTCTGTCAGGCTACAGCGAATCCCAGCTCACACTCAGGTGCCCCTCAGATGCTGGACTTGGGGGATACAAGGACAGTGAAGAGCAAAGGACCCGATGGGTCCCCTGAGGCCTTGGGAAATGAATGCTTTGTGTGGATAAACTTTGCTTGCCCCTGCAGGACTGTTTCTGGGCCAGTTTGCACCCACTCCCTGTGCACTTGAAGATCTTCTGTAAACTTCCCCAAAAAGGGTTTCAGAGATGCTGTCTGTCTGTCTGTGAAACCCCTACCTTACTGCAGTGTTGGACTATGCAGGCAAGAAGCACCTTTACCTGTGCTGAGCCATTTCTGGACTCCTTCAGCTGCCTGATCCAGCTTGCCCCTGGCTAAAGAGGTGAGCCTCATCCTTTTGGTTCTGAATCTACCAGTACATCCCCTCCAAAGTGCCAGCTCCTGAGTCCAAAGCCTTGCTCAGTCCCCTTTCTTTAACACACCCCATTTTGAACAGATCAGAGGGGACCACTCCGACAAGGTTTGGGGACAATCCCTTCATTTTGCTTGAAGGAATGGCCTAGTGAGGTCCTTGGTCTGCAGATGTGAAGGCAGAAGTTGGTAGCACACTACTTTGTGAGTACTCACAGTGTGCTTAGCTTAGATGAAAGGGCCAGGAGGTGCCAGCTGAGCTTGCTTTTTATCTCACCACAATGGCAGTGGCCTTGAAGGCACTAACAGGCCTCAATGACTCTGACCAGCCTCACTCCACACCCATGGGCCCAGGAGTCCCATTTCAGTGCAGCCAGGGACACGGAGTCCTACCTCAGCCCCCAACCTGCCTGTCCCCAGGGTGTGCAAGCACTCTGAGGATACCCTAAATAGCTGATGGAGTAGTTAGATCTGATGCTGTCTTAGTGCAACGCTGCTGCAACGGTCTTGCTCTAGGAAAACTTTGCAGTAACTGTCTCCAGGGGTCTTGTGACATCCCTATTTTATTTTCCCAAACTTCCTTCTCTTTGGCTTGCCCTGGACTTTCTTTTTTTGCTGCTCTACTACAGGCTTGCTCACCTGCTGCTTTGCTACTGAGGAGAAACATGGAGTAACAGTGGCACCAAGTGGATATATATGGGAACAGAACAACTAAAGCACAGCATAAGGGGATGTTAGAGAGGGAATAAATGTGACTAAGGCTCGCCATTAAGCTCTTTATGGTCAGGGCATCCCACAATATGGTCTAGAACTGGTGGAAGTCCAGCCCTGAACAGGAGGTTGGGTTGTGGACCTCCAAAGACTCTTGCTCCAGCGTGTAACAGGAAAGGTAAAGGGGACATGAAAGAGCAGTTCAGCCTCTTCTGACACAGCATTGTTAACAGAGATCCTTCCCACCAGCAGCAGAAAGGACAGAGCCCCAGTAAAATGGGGACCTGGCAGAGGGGACACCCAGCACCCATGCAGACTCTTGTGGCCTCTTATCCACCCATGAGTCCTGGCAGAGCATCAGAGGGCAGCACCCTCTGGTCCTGCAAACCAGCCACAAGAGCTTTTGGAGACCTGTGAGTACCCCCTTTCCCATCCCTTTAGCCTCAGTATTTAAATACATCAACTTTCTCCTGAAGCTGATGTCCTCCACAGTCATTTCATTCACCAGTTCTGGGATCCCAGACTTCCAAGTAGGGGTCTGTCCTGGTTTTGGCTGGGGTAGAGTTAATTTTCTTCCTAGTAGCAAGCATAGTGCTGTGTTTTGGATTTAGTATGAGAATAATGCTGATAACATGCTGACGTTTTTAGTTGTTGCTCAGTACTGCTTATGCCAGTCAAGGACTTTTCAGCTTCCCATGCTCTGCCAGGCGCACAAGAAACTGGGAGGGGGCACAGCCAGAATAGTTGATCCAAACTGACCAAAGGGCTATTCCATACCATACGGCGTCATGGGCAGTATGGAAACTGGGGGGGTTGGCCAGGGAGCAGCGATCACTGCTGGGAACTGTCTGGGTATCGGTCGTCGGGTGGTGAGCAATTGCATTGTGCATCACTTGCTTTGTATTTTTTTATTATTATTATTATTATTATTATTATTATTATTATTATTTTGTTATTATCATTACTATTTTACTTTATTTCAATTATTAAATTGTTCTTATCTCACCCCAGGAGTGTTTCTCACTCTTACTCCTCCCATTCTCTCCCCCATCCCACCGGGGCAGGGGGAGCGAGCGATGGCTGCATGGTGCTGAGCTGCTGGCTGGGGCTGAACCACGACAGGGACTTTCTCCTCTCTGGATGAGAGGAGAAAGCAAACCTGCTCCTCCTGTTCAGCATCAGCAGGGTTGTGCCTGTTTCTGCTAGCCAGATAAATGCCCAGGGCTTGTTTCAACTTCCTGAAGATCTTTGGGCCCACTGCTGTCCTGCAGCAATGAGTTTCACAGGTGAAACCCATGTGAAGAGTTTGCAGTGTGTTGCCACTGCTGCCGATGTGTCTCCCTGTTGCTTTCTCGATTCTCAGAAATCTGCTGGCCACCCTCTGATTCCTTTTTGGCAGAGGGATGACTGAAGGCAGCTGCTATACTTGCATCCGTGTAGCTCCCCAACAGTTTGCTTTCCTGGTACTTGGAAATGGAGACATTGGTATGTGGAGACATCGGTCTCCTGGGACCTGGCCACAGCACAACTGGGGACTTGATAGAGGCATTCAGTTCATGTGGAGGGAGGAGGCATTTTTCATGCTGTCCCTGCTACTCCAACAGCCACACTCAAAGTGAGCCATCAGGCTTGGGAAGATGCTGAGCTGCGGATGTTCCTCAGGGGAACAGCAGGTAGAAACCTCTCCCAGGAACAGGATAGGATAAGCCACATGGCTTTACCCTGGGTTTTGGTCCTCCCCTTCCCCTTGAGATACATCTTCCAGCCTGAGGTCTAACCTTCTGCAGAATCATTGAGTAGGCTGTGTTGGTCTGAAGATCATCTAGCCCAGCCCCACCCAAAGCAGGTGCTCTTTGCCTGGCTTTTAACTACTGTTGACTGGGAGGGTGCTGAGTCTGATGTGGGGAGGCACTGCTGTAGCTGCAGGTGGGTTGACTCTGTTGATAAAGAGCTGCTTCCATCCCACAGGTGTTTTCTTTTCATACTCCTGTGAAAGTGCTGGTAGGAGCCACCTGTGAGCCTTTCATGGCAGGATGGAACTACCCGGCCATAGCAGGTGACATGAGCCATTGGAAGACTGAACCCAAGGGAAGTGAGGTGAGACTCTGGGATGGGATGGAAGTGGGAATGGAAGGGAGAAGAACAAGGCGTTAGGACAGCTGGGCAGGACTTGTGGAAGCCCTTGCTCCACTGAGTGCTAAAAGTTCTCCTGAGTGACTGGGAACATTAAAGGAAGAAAAACCCTAAAAAAAAAGCTAAAATGCACCTTCTGACTCAGAAGGTCCCTAAAAAACAGTTGATGGGATTTATAGCCTTTTTTCAACAGCTGCTGGTGGCAGTGAGACACTGGGCTGAGTGTGCCTTGCTGTGGACATGTGCACCAGTCCTTGTACTTGCCCGAACTGAAACAAACTGGTTTGAGTTTACCAGTACATAGAGTGACCCACCTAGGGATCCATCCTCTCCACTACCCACCACTGCCCAGCCTTCATGCCCTCCACAAGCCTTATAAGTGGTTAGTCAGGTTTTACATTTAAATAACTGACAGAAACGTTAAATCCTAAAAGATTAAAATTAACCACTGTGAAATATTGATAGAATTGTTAAATCAATGGTCTTCATCATTACTTTTGCTTCATTTTTACCCAATTTTGATGCACTCTCGTGTCTTGATATAAACGTTGTACATTTCCAGATTAAAAGCTGTACTTGTTACAGATGTGCAGATTTGTAGGGTTGTATTGGGTTTGCATGGCAAGGGTTTGGTAGCGGGGGGGCTATAAGGGTGGCTTCTGTAAGAAGCTGCTAGAAGCTTCCCCGATGTCCGATAGAGCCAATGCCAGACGGCTCCAAGATGGACCCACCGCTGGCCAAGGCTGAGCCCATCAGCGATGGTGGTAGTGCCTCTGTAATAACATATTTAAGGGACACAAACAGTAGCTGGGGTGAGGAGTGAGAATATGTGAGAGGAAGGACTCTGCAGGCATCAAGGTCAGTGAGGAAGGAGGGGCAGGAGGGGCTCCAGGCACGGAGCAGAGATTCCCCTGCACCCCTGGGGCAGCCCATGGCGAGGCAGCTGTGCCCTGCACCCATGGGGGCCCACGGGGAGCAGAGATCCCCCTGCGCCCGGGGAGGAGCCCACGCCGGAGCAGGGGATGTGCCCGGAGGAGGCTGTGACCCTGGGGGAAGCCCGCGCTGGAGCAGGCTCCTGGCAGGAGCTGTGGCCCCGTGGGGAGAGGAGCTCAGGCTGGAGCAGGGCTGCTGGCAGGGCTGGGGACCCCGCGGGGGACCCACGCTGGAGCAGGCTGCTCCTGAGGGGCTGCACCCCATGGAAGTGACCCATGCTGGAGCAGTTTGGGAAGAGCTGCAGCCTGTGGAAGGGACCCACATTGGAGCAGTTCAGGAAGAGCTGCAGCCCATGGGAAGGAGCCACGCTGGAGCAGTTCCTGGAGGACTGTCTGCTGCAGGAGGGACCCCAGGCTGGAGCAGGGGAGGAGTGTGAGGAGTCCTGCCCTGAGGAGGAAGGAGCGGCAGAGACAGCGTGTGATGAACTGACTGCAACCCCCATTCCCCGTCCCCCTGCGCTGCCTGGGGGAGAGGAGGTAGAGAAAATCGGGAGTGAAGCTGAGCCTGGGAAGTAGGGAGGGGTGGGGGGAAGGTGTTTCAAGGTTTGGTTTTATTTCTCATTACCCTACTCAGTTTTGATTGGCAATAAATTAAACTGATTTTCCCCAAGTCGAGTTTGTTTTGCCCGTGATGGTAATTGCTGAGTGATCTCCCCGTCCTTATCCTGACCCACGAGCTTTTCATTCTATTTTCTCTCCCCTGTCCAGTGGAGAAGGGGAGTGATAGAGCGGCTTTGGTGGGCACCTGGCATCCAGCCGGGGTCAACCCACCAGAAGGGTGTAATTCGGATTCCCCTCCCATGTCAATGCCTCCCTGCGAGGAGCGCGTGCATGCGAGTGGAGAGCTAAAGGAATGGGGCAGTGAACGAGGCTGCACAGGCAAGGATGAAATGCAGCTGATGCAAGCAGGCCATAAGAGAAAGAGAGGGGAAAAAACCCCTGGAGTTAATCACCTTTATAAACAAATTCACAACCTGATAAAAATTATCCCCAGTTAGTTAGAGATAAAACAGTTAATTTGCATGTGAGAGGTATGGTAGGGACAGGCTTGTGACTGAGAATCCTATTAAGTCTCCAGAAATACCGGCTTCATATAAGCTTTCCTCTTTGCTTTTCAATGTCCCAGGAATTAGCAAAACTTGAATCCTCTTGATGTTCTGTTGGCCAGTTATTGATTATCTCTTGGATGTGACTGATCTGCATGTGCTGACAAAAAGCTGTTTGGCCTTAGGAGCACCTCTGACACCCTCTTTGCTTGTGCTGGGTGGAAAAAAAAAAAAACATTTCTTCATCTTCACCATCCTCTGGTGTAAGTGCATCACGCAGAGCAGAAATAGCTGCGCCTTTCTGGTTAATTAGAAATTTTCGCTTTCTCATTTCTATTGGAGATAGAAGCCTTTTCTGTAACTACCTTGTTCTACCTGGATAGAGATGTGTATATACGTTTAATTTCCATGTAGGCCTCTAAAGTAAAGGAACTTCTCTGTGAGGAGGAGGAGGAAGGGCAGGACTCCCAGAGTCCCAGCTGTAGAGGCAGAGGAACTGTCTGCAGACAGATCTGAGAGCGCTGTAACGCTAAGAGGAACAAGGGCTATGAAGATGAGACGTGGCCGCTTGCTCTTTCTGCTAAGGTGGAGCTCAGCGATGCCCGGTGACAGCCGCGAATTGGATCTGCAGAGGCAGTTCGGTCCTGCTGTCTGCCTAAACCTCCTTAGAGACCCCCTCTTTTACCATCCCTTTGTGTTAGATACCTCTTCATTTTTATTCTTTTGCTCCTCAAGACAAAAGAAAATAATGCAAGAACCATAAATTAAAGCAAAAACCCAGCTCAGGGCCATAACAGCGGGGGCTGCTCATGCGTTTTGCTTCTTGTTACGCCCCAGCGTTTATCCCACCGTTCTGTCGCGCATCTGCGTGGCAAACCACGCCAGCGGCCGGCTCTCCTGAAGCCGCAGAGCGGCTCTGCTGCTTCCATGGCGGCAGCGAGAGGCTCCTCTCCGTGCCTCCGGCCACGGGCACAGCCCGCGCAGCCACGCTGGGGAGACGAGGCCTTTCCACGTTGTGTTTTGCTTGTTTTGCCTTTGTTATTTTTCCCTTCCCGTGGAGGGTGTGTGTGGGAACAACAACCCCAAACCCCAACAAACAGGTCCCAGTGAATAAGTAGCCTTCCAGGGGCTGCCTGCGGGCCCAGAGCCCGGCCGGCAGCCGCGCAAGGGGCCTGCGGGATGGCGACCCGGCGACCTCGGCCCTTCCCCGCCGCCCGGCCCTGCCCTTCGTGCGCTTCCCCGCCGCGGACAGCCCCAGCTGCCGCCTCCATCCCCATGGAAACTCCGGCCGGCCTGGGCGGAAAGGGCAGTCCGAGGGGGGACAAAGGGAGCGGGGAGGGGGGGTGCACGGGAAGGGGGGAAGCGCTGGGAAAGAGCGAGGAATCCGAGGGGAAGAGGCGCAGCCCAGCAGTGGGGAGCCGGGGCTGGGGAAAGCTGGGGCGAGAGGGGAGCGGCCCGGGCCCGCGGGTGCGTGGCGGGAGCCGCCGCAGCAAAGCGCGGGGCTCGGCGCGGGGCCTGCGGCGCGGGATGGCGCCCGGAGAGGCCCCTCGCCCGGCCGCGGCCTGCCCTGCCCGCGGGGCAGCCTCTGCTGTCGGGGGCCAGCCGGGCCCGCACCGAGGTGGCGGGAGGAGCGGGGCTGGGGCTGCTTCAGGAGACCCCCCCGAGCTGGCCGGAACGGTGGCCCGGGCGGGTGCGGAGGGGCCGGAGGCAGCAAGAAAATACCAAGTTGCTGGAAGGAAAAGAGGGCTGAAAGCAAGGCCGGGGAGCGGCAGAGGCGTTTGCAGTTGCTGCAGAAGTGGCCCAGAGGTGAGCGCGTCAGGTTGGCTGAGAAGCGTAAGTGATAGACAGGGCTTGGGTAACCAGGCAAATCCTGTCAGTGTTGCGTGTCGGGTTTTTTGGGTTTTTTTTTTTGAGGAGAAAACAGACAAAACATGAAACATTGAGATTAGAAAGAGCCTGGGGGTGGAAGGGACTTGGCAGAGCTTGGGCAAGCAGCTGGCACAGCACTGCCTGCTCTGGTGCTGGGAGATGCTGGGTGGGTGTCCCTGCCATGCTGGGCTGGATGATCGTAAAGGTCTTTTCCAACCTAAATTATTCCAGGAGCCTATGATTCTGTGCCCCCCGCTCTGGGAGCGATCAGTTGAACGTGGAGAAATGGAGGGCGGATGGCAATTTGCAGCTAAGTCAGTTGTTTGAAGGGTAAAATACTATTTTTTTTTTGCTTGTCTTCAGTGAAAATAACATGATGCTTTGTTAGAATTAGGTGGATTGGCATTCCTTGGAAGAAAGGAGACATTCCAGTCCCTTGGCCCTAAAATCTGCCCTGAACATATGCATTATGAAGGGCTCTGTCCTGCCGGAGACACCAAACTCCATCGCACCTAAAAGCTTTTTGGGTCTCATAACGCTAGCAGCGTGCAGCTTGCTAATACCAGTTTTCTGAGAAGAATGAAGAGAGAGGGACTGGTTTTGCCTTCTGGATGCTTCAAATCAAAGTATTGTTGCTATAGACTGTGGGGCAGAGATTTCTTAGAAAAAGAATTTTCATCTTGCTAATGAAATTTGCATATGAAATTTCGTTATGTGTTTATAATTGTACGTGTGTGCATGGAAGGTGGCGTTTCTTGATGGGTAATGGTGGGACTGCACCTAACACGCTTTCTAGCAGACTCTGTGAGTGTTCCTCAAGGCGTGTTATCACGGCCTCTGCTAATTTGGATCCTCCATGATGCATCTGTTTTGCAGGCTGAGGAACACCAGGGTCACAACATCCTCCCTGCTTAAGCATGTGCCCAAGCAGCATGTTGTTGATATTGCCACTAATACCATAATACTAAGTTTTGGAAAGCCCTTATAGGATAGTGAGGGGGAGGATTTTATCCTTGTTTTTTGTGGTAGAGGTTTCTAGGCCTCGGCTCTGGAAGGTCCCATCTCCTCTGTTCATAGGGCTGTGGTACCACCAACTGCACAGTTGGGAAGAAAGTTTTGGGTGTTTCTTTTTTTTTTTTCCCCCAAATTCCTGACTTGATATCCATCTGCTGATGTAGGGTAGCATCTCCAATGGCTGTTGAGCTGTGCACAGGCTGCTTGCTGCTTTGCCCATGGCTTCACTTCCGAGTACAGTGTTGGCTTCATTCCCATTGCCCAAGTGAGAGCCAAAATTAGGTGTTCCACAGTTCTGTCAAGCCCATACGGATGGGGTGCCAACCAGATCTCATTGTCACTAGTTGTCCCTGAAGAGCTGGTGGTGTGGATGACCAAGGGGGCTTACGCACGGTCTCCGGCCCCTGCTGAGATGGCAGCAAAGCTGACCTTGGCCACCCCAGGTGGTGCCAGGCAGGAGCTCAGCCCTTCTTGGGTGTGCCCAGAGGGAGGACAGTGTTTCCCCTGCACTGCCCTGAGCTGGGAACACGGTCTTAGACACCCAGCTTGGGGTGTCCCTCCCCCTGCAGCCATTTTGAGGATCCCAGCTGAGTACATGTTCTCAACCTCTTGGGTAAATCCACCCATGCTGGACACCCTGTTCCAAGCATGCCCTGGCTGCTTGCTGCTGACTGCTCGCTCGAGATCCCCATCGGGGATACGCTGCTGTGGGTGGTGACATGACAAGGGAGACCCAGGTAATGGTCCTAATTTCCAGCATCTGTCTCGGCCAACTTCCTCTGCTCCATCCGAAAAACAGGCTAAAGGGGGATGCTGTGGTCCACAACTTTTAAATCAGTACTCTGTAAGCAAAGGGCATTAGATTTGGGGTTTCTAGTAGGATCTTCCTTTTCTATCACTGCCTTGGCATCTTTTAGTCTGTGTTTATGCTCTCCTTTCTCTGGGTGGCATCAGTCTCTCAGCCCTGCAATGATTTTCACAACAGCAATTACAAGTATAGGCCATAGGTATCTTTGCTTGGGCCATCATATGGGCCAGTGACAGTTTTAATTTTCCACTTTGTGGCTAGGATCCAACCTGCTCCCCAGAAATGTCAGCTCTTCTCTCACCTCTTTTTACCCTGGTGGTTATTGCTTCAGTCTCCTGACAGGAGCTAGTCGTGCCCTCTTGCTTTATCTTATCTGGGATGCGAAAATAACCCCTGTGGGGATTAACTCCAGCAGGATGCAAATCAAACAGTTGTATATATCTTAGTCAGCTACTAAGATGACAGCTGAGCAGCTTTTTAAGAGAGCATCTGCTGTAATTTAACTGTGACTTGTAGAAAATCAGCCACTTGCTGAGTTGTCCTCTTGCCCAGCAAGCTTCAGTACAGCCACCAATGCCAGACCATGGCGCCAAAGGCAAAAGCTTCCAAAACCGGCTCTGTGTTTCACGATGACATGTTAATTATCAGGGGAAGCAAAATGCAGGAGTCGCTGATGAACAGCTTTTAGATGAGCCCAGTCACAGTCCTGCAAACAAAGTGAGGCTCAGAAAGGCACTGGAGGGTTTGAAGACGCGTGTGATGTGGTGGTCAAATCGAGTGCAAGGCACCTGCCTGCATTTTGGGTGCTTCTGACATGGCTGGCAAATGAAGAAAAAAGCAATAAAGAAGGGATTACAAGTTTAGGAAAAAGCCAAGAATGTACCTTGCAAATTGTAGGGATTTGGGGAAAACTCTTCCCCATTGTGGATACACGGTGTTGCATTAAGAGGTTACAGTAATCTGGCAGATGCCCAATTCATCGTTATAAGTCCAGTTGCATTCAGTGTACTGAACTATCATGATTAGGGATGCACAAATAACGCGAGGCACCTTCTGTCTAGTCGTGTTCTATGAACTACCACGGCCACGCTTAAAGCGTCTGGTCGCGTTCAATGAGAACTATCACGGCTAGATTAATGAATAGTGTAGTTCATTAAAGCAACAGATACACAGGTTCTTTTGGATTACCGGTGATAAATTCAATGTCTGCAAAGCACATGCAAATGCCAAAAGTATGAGTAACGCAGCCTGGCTACAGATGCATTAAAAGATATACAGCGACTCTATATAGAGGTTTCTAAATTTCATGGGGAGGCACTTGGTATAACCAAGTGTTCGGATCTTACCCAAAGGTGTCCCAATGGGGGAAGAGAGGCTCAGCCTGTTGACTGATCCCAGAAGTCAGAGTGGTACACGATGGTATCTTCCCTAACATTCTCTCTCTCTTAAGTTATTTTATAGTATTTTTTACCTTTCAGGTGGAGCTTGAGTGACTCTAGTCATACGTACCTTTGTTATGATTGGTATAGGGTTTTCTTGCTTCATTTTTAAAGGTATAGACTAGAAAAATTCAAAGCGCAAGCTCAGTGAAGGGTGGTCGCACCTGAGAGGCAGGTAGCTTTTGGGATGGAGGTGTGTTTTGGTATTATAACAATATTATAATGAGCAAAGTTTACCAAAAGGACAGCATTTTGTCAAAAACATGACAGACTGTAGGCCCAGGGTAACAAATATGCAGCTTATCGGTTCCGTGGTACCTTCAAGTTCCCATATCATCACAGAGCCGGGCCGCGGTGTCTCCACACCGCTCCACCCTCTGGGCAGTTCCTCGTAGAGCCAACACGCCAAGTTCCCCTGGTGTTGCTGACATCTAAGGTCGCGGGCCTAGGGAACTTTCCGTGGAATGGATTCCTTGCGTGCCAGCCGCACTCCACCCTGGAAGCTTCTTCAATGCTGTACCTTTCCGAAAAATATGAGTGTAAGTTTAATTTCTAAGTGACCTCCAGCAATTATTCCACACACGGGTTAATGGGCTTCGTAGCCTGCAAGCACACACCTCCTAAAGCTTTATCCTTAGCTTGGTGGGACTGGCTCTTTGGTGACTCTTGGAGAAGCTTTTATTAGGTAATGGGGTAGTTGGGTATACTATAAAACCTTTAGCCATGGATACCACAAAACAGTCCCAGCTCTGATACAGGTTTTCTACTGCTGTTTATGTAGGTGTGCAAAGAGAGTTTTGAATCTTGGCACTGACGATGCTCTAGAGCAGCTTGACATGACATGGTATCTGACTGCTCAAGACACACTTCAGCAGCCACCTTACTGCTTAAGTCTTTGTCTTGCAAAAGGCTTTTCCCAGCTGTTTATAAGGTAGTAAATTATATTGGTTCACCCTGGTCCACTGCATCCTTGCCCGTGGCTCGTGTTCTTCCCATCTGCAGCGAATGATTTGATGCTGGAAAGTGATCGGGGATGAGCTGGGGGCCAGTTTGCACCTTGCTTGGACCCTCTGCAGCTTTTTCACTCCCATCACACTTCTGTGTGCTGGGGACACTCACGTTATTAACACCTCCCTCTCTGTCTCTGAAGAGCGGTGTTGCTCTTGTCTCAAAACATGCTGCCCCGCTTACTGAATTTCATTGTCATCTCTTCCCACATAAATGGGTGTATTGGCATCCCCCAGCACCAAAAACAACCTACCTGCATCTAATGCTGATCGCTCCAGTCTCTGCTTTCCAAGTATGTCACATATGGAGGTAAGAGGGACAGTCAGTACCGTGGGGAAGACTGGCCAAATTATTGAAGGTACAAAGATGCCTCGCAGGTGGCCCGAGGATTTGAAAGCTGCACGTTGCTTTCTAGCATTCAGTGGGGAGCATTTGGTACCTTGTGGCCTGTGGCTGTGTCCCTGTGCCAGCACGGGCGTGTGCTGGGACAAGGATGGGGAGAAGGCAAAGAGGGGGCTGGTGGCACTCCGAGCAGTGCTGCTGATCAGGGGGTGCTCTTGGCAGGGTGCAGCCTGTTTCCCTGCAGTGGTTGGTTCTCCCCATCCTTTCTCTGTTGGAAATGTGTCATTTTCACCAGGACCTGCTCAAACTCCTGGACCATCCCTGTTTCTGGTGCAGTTAGGGCTGACTGGAGCAGGCTTTCCTCCAGACGTTGAATGCTGGTTGGCTGGTAAAAATTTGGGCGTGCATGCTGCTGCGCTATGTGTTACCTGAAGATGTACGAGGGCATAGGCAGTCAGAAGGGAAAGGCAGGTTGCAGAGCTGCAACAAGCCCCAGTCCAGCTCCAGTCAGGAGGAATGGGGGTTCTTTCAAAACCCATCTGCCCTCTGACTCCCGGGATGTGGCTGCCCTTAAAGCCACAGTCATTCTTCTGAGGTTTGTGCAATTTAATACCTCATCTCCAGATTTTCTGCTTGCTGACAAAACTGTTAATGACTTCAAAATAGGCACTGCTTTTGAGGTGCAGCCTCCCAAAATCGTATTAAGAGTTGGTGTCATCTTCTCCCACGAGGAACATGTATAGTGCAGCCACAGGCTGTGTGAGTTTTTTTTTTTTTTCTTCCTTTCTGTTCTATATTGGTGCTTTATAACTTCAGCTAAAATTTATTATATGACATTTTTTAAGCGCAGCCTTTGTTCACCCTGTAGATAGGTGTTTTCTAGACTTTGAGTTTTCTCAAGGTAGTGGTGGGATTTCTGCGCTAACCTGGCACTACAGTTCATTCACAGAGTAATTTATTTCAAGGATTATTGATTTACTGGGTCTCTCTTGCAACAGGAAGGGTTTTGTCTGATAGAAGTTAAACCCCTACCTTCTTTCCCACCACTTCTAGCTGGATTTTACTTGTCAAGACAACCACAAACCTTTCCAAAGCCCTAGAGCATCAGTAAAAGGAAAACTCAAAATTCTTTGGTTTTGCATTCGATGTGCTGAGGTTGTTAGTGCTGTGCCTCTTCTCCTTAGCACCATATGACTTAACAGCCCAATTTGTGTAAAAGTCAGTTCTTCGCTAGCCGAGGAGGGAGGCAAGGATGCTTAGCATAGAATTACCAAGGGCATTTATTCTTTTATATTTTAGCTACGTGCATAGTGGTGCCCCAGCCTGATGCATGGAGGACACAGATACAGAGGAAAGCAGGGATTATATATGTGACAGTACAGTTGTATAGACCAATCGAATTTTTCATGTTAAGGGGTGGGCTAATCAGTTACGGTTGCTCGCGTAATGGGTGCGTACTTGTCCCGCAGAGGATCTGTATGTGCTTGTCCCGTGCTGGTGGTACACACGTATGGTCAGCGGTGTGATGATCTTCGTTCGTCTAAACCAATGTGCTGTCCAGGTGGTGGTGGGCTTTATCCTAGATTCCAGTCGGTTACGGTTCTGGCCATGGTTATACGCCTGGTTCCATTGAAGGGTAAATCTATTGTTTTACCATTGGCATGGGGTGTTCTCAGCTGGTAAGAGCTGGCTTAGGTTGGGTCTTCAGGTCACATCAACCCTGAGGTAAAAGCTCCTACTCTCAGGTAGCGTTCACTCTTCTAAGCCAGTTGTATTGCGTTTAGCATCTCGCCTTTCACGTTTGTCCCTAATTAAGAGCGTGTTTATGAGTAAACTATACTCTGAAGTTCATGCAGTTTAGAAATGCAAAATGTGTTTGTTCACAGCAAGGAGTCACGTCACAGAGTTTGATCAATTGTTCAATAGCTCAGCGGATGTGAAAGGATATTTCCTGTTGTTTTGATGTCATCTTAATTTTTTTCCAATGGAAGATATGCATAGAGAAACATTAAACCCTTGATTGACAGCTTGCTGAAAATAAAAACACGGTAGCTGCTTTTTCTTTTATTTCTCTGCTCAAACCACAGGTTTCTGCATTTTTCATCATGACAAACGGAGCTTTCTAAATCATTGTCAGTGTTCAGTGTTGTAAGCTAAATCCTCTTTCATCTTTATCTCTCTTGGCTTCTGCAGTGAGGATGCTGTGATGATGCTGAGGGAGATGCAGCAATTAACTCTACTCCAGGATTTAGCTCTGCCCTCAGCCGAGCTAGAGATGCTGCAGAAAGGTTGCCAGAGACGCAGATACAAGCCTGCATCCAGGTTTTTGCTGCATCCCTGCTGCTGAGCGAGATATAGATCATACCCAGAATTATTGCCCGTCCCTGTGGAAGAAGGGGATGCCCGGAGATGTTGATTTGCAAGGGAGATTGATCTGGGCACTGGGTTTTCACGCTGCCTCGGCACCATGCCATGAGAGTGGGGTGTCGAGACCCCTCCAGTGATGCAGGAGGTGTGGGATTTTTCAGTTCTAGTGCCGATGCTGTGCTCATGGTGAGGTCTCTGTGGCGCAATGGACGAGCGCGCTGGACTTCTAATCCAGAGGTTCCGGGTTCGAGTCCCGGCAGAGATGATCTCCAGGCAGGTGTCTCTTTTCTTTTCATGCACGTTCCTTTATAGGTCCCAATCCGTTACATTTATAAAACCCCTGAGGGCATCAGATGGGAAGATAACGACTTTTCACGACATCCTGTCTACCGCTGATGCACGTAAGTCGTGTGCTCCCCTTCTAAGGCATCTATCTCATCATATTCCCCTTTCCTCGTTCCTTTTGGTATCTCCTGAATAGCTAGGTGTTTTAACCCCACTTGTTCCCCCAATATTGCTCATGGGTCCCATCTTTGATACCTTCTTAAGAAAAGTACTGCGCTTTCCAGTAGAAATCAGGTGGTTTAGGCAGTGGTTTAGAGCTTTCTGTTGTTATGTGGTCTTTTTTTTTTTTTCAAATGTGTGGCAAAAAAGTTGGTCTATATTCTGACTTTCCACCTTATAGAAATTTTTTGCAAATGCTCTGATTTTTCGTGTTTTTACTTAGAAGATGCATGTTTGCTGGCAAGCACCTCCACATCCCCGTGGGGGTTCATCTCCTAAGTAGCAAATTGACTCTTTTTTTTCCACAGATGTTCTAAGTTATTAGCATGTAACTTCCTATGTGATCTCATTGCTACCAGTAGTGAGAAAGGAAAGAGGGGAGCTGCAGGTGAGTGCAGCTGTGATTGGTAGGTGAATGGGTTTCAGTGGGGGCTGCTGGAGGGCTTTTCCAGGCTGCTGCAGCTGTTAATTATGGTGGAGAAGTGCTGAAAGTTGGAGGAAGGGTGCTCGGCCTGGACGCTTCATGTACTCTTCAGAGAGAAGTTCCTCTGTGGCTTGTTGGAGATGTCTGACGTACACTCAGCTCTGGAGAGTCAGCCACGCTGCTTGGACCATCTTTCCGCATCAGTATTGCCAACAAGTTGGCATATGGTGCGCTCCATACCAACTTCCACCACGTGGGTTGCATGCACCGGACTTCATCTGGATGTTTGGATAACTGCTCATTGCTCAGGTCACTTAGAAATCTCCTCCAGCATAGCTAATTCCCTCAGGTACTGGATACCTCTCTCCATGGTGGTCCATTTGCCTGGGTGATGTATAACGTCTTCCTTGAAGGGATATCTTTCCTTCACGCCTGACAGGAGTCACCTCCAGAAGCTGGGGACTTGTGCCTCTTTTCCAATTGCTTTGTCAATGCCTCCTTCCCTACAAAGGGATCCCAGCTGCTTGGTTTCCTTACCCTCTAGTTCCAGGCTCTTGGCCCCATTATCCCAGCATCGGAGCAGCCAGGTGACAATGTGCTCACCTGGACAACGACTGAAATCTTTTTGCATATCTTGCAGCTCACTCAAGGATAGGGATTGAGTGGTTTCCATCTTGTTTACAAGTTCTTCCTCTTCCTCCTCCTCTCCTTGTGATGGCCCTGCTATTTCATCATTCCTTTCTAAATGAGCTGACTTTTGCTTCCAAGATTTCTTCTTGTATATAGGGGTGACTGATACCAGCACAGGTTGGTTCCCTGGTTCAGCTGCAGTGCCTGTTGCGGGGGTCGGAGTAACCGCAGTGCCTGTCATTTTGTTGTCAGATCCAGAGATCTTCTCTTCCCCTTGAGGGTACTGAATAATGTTGAATAGGGCTCGGTAGGCATGGGCCATGTTGCAATGATTTGTGTCTTTCTGGAGTTGCGAGGATGACAGCATACTTTTTCCAAATATTCCACTAATTTTTCAGGATTCTGCACTTGTTCAGGGGTGAAGTTCCAAAACACTGGAGGTGCCCACCGTCTTATGCATTTGCCCATGATATCCCACACACCCTGCCACTCATAACTATCCAGCCTTGGGCCAGATCTCTGGATGATATTCTTAAATTGCTTATTAACCTTAGACAAAACCGAAACAATATTCCCAAGAAATACCAATAGAAGTTTCTTAACTGTCCAAGGATGATCCAAATACTGAAAAGCTATTGTAATGAAGGAGGAAACAGAAAAAAAGTAGCGAAGGTGCCATTCTGTATGTCCTCCATAAAAAACCTCTCAGAAGAAGTAGTATAATTGCTAATTGTCTCCATGAAGTGGTACCTGAAGTACATTAATGGCTTCAGTACAAAGCTTAAATACCAGATAAAGCTCAAGGTCAGTGTTTTAATAACAAATCTCCTAGGCAAAATGTCACTAATCACTGCAAACTGCAAAAACCAACACCAATCTTTAACATGTACAGCAAAAAAGGAGCATGGTGCAGACCAGATGAACTAAGACTGAGAACAGATGAATCAATATTGTGACCTGCAACAATAGCTGCAGATGTAAATTCCTCAATAAGCTCTGGTTAATCTGTTATTATCTCAAACTCTTCGTGCCCCATGTTGGGTGCCAAAAAGGACTGTTGTGGTTTAGTTCCAGTCGGCAACCAAGCACCACACAGCCGCTTGCTCACCCTTACCCCCCCTGGTGGGATGGGGGAGAGAATCGGAAGAGCAAAAGTAGGAAACCTCATGGATTGAGAGAAGAACAGTTTAATAATTGGGGAAAAAAATTGTAATGAAAAGGAAAACAATGAGAGAGAGAGAAACAAAACCCAGGAAAAACAAGTGATGCGACCGCTCACCACCCGCTGACTGACGCCCAGCCTGTCCCCAAGCAGCGATTGCTGCCCCCCCGGCCAACTCCCCCCTGTTTATATACTGAGCATAAACTTTGGCCAGCTTGGGTCATCTGTCTTGGCTGTGCCCCCTCCCAGCTTCTTGTGCACCTGGCAGAGCATGGGAACCTGAGAAAGTCCTTGACTAGTGTAAGCACTACTTAGCAACAACTAAACCATCAGTGTGTTATCAGCATTATTCTCATACTAAATCCAAAACACAGCACTATGCCAGCTGCTAGGAAGAAAATTAACTCTATCCCAGCTGAAACCAGGACACCCCCTGAATTCAGGCATGTGGAGTTAGTAGTTGCTTATGTGGGATGAGCTCTGTTGATCACCTCACCTGTGTGAGAAGGACCCAAAGCTTTCTTACCTGAAGCTCATGAGAGTGCATAGCTTGAGTTTCCCACCATGAATCCCCATGATGGAAAAGTAAAGCCTGGTGTGGGGGAAAGGGCTGTGCTGGTGAGATGCCACGTGACCATGTCCTTCATGCAGCCTCAGATCACCCATATCCATTCCTTGAATGTTTTCAGGGATGGGGCATCTACCACCTCTCTGGGCAGCCTGTTCCACTATTTCACCACCCTCATTGTAAAAAATTTCTTCCTTATATTTAGTCTAAATCTACCCTCTTTTAGTTTAAAACCATTACCCCTTGTCCTATTGCAACAGGACCTGCTAAAAAGTTTGTCCCCATCTTTCTTTAAGCCCCCTTTAAGTACTGAAAGGCTGCAATAAGGTCTCCCTGGAGCCTTCTCTTCTCTAGGCTAAACAACCCTTTCTCTCAGCCGTTCTTTATAGGAGAGGTGTTCTATCCCTCTGATCATTTTTGTGGCCTCCTCTGGACCCACTCCAGCAAGTTCATGACTTGCCTGTGCTGATGGCTCTAGAGCTGGACGCAGCACTCCAGGTGGGGTCTCCCAGAGCAGAGTAGAGGAGTGGAGTAGAATCCCCTCCCTCGACCTGCTGGCCACGCTTCTTTTGATGCAGCCTAGGATATGGTTGGCCTTCTGGCCTGCGAGCGCACATTGTCAGCTCATGTTCAGTTTTTCATCCACCAGTACCCCCAAGTCCTTCTCTGCAGGGCTGCTCTCAATCCCTTCATCCCTGAGCCTGTATTGATACTGGGGGTTGCCCTGAGCCAGGTGCAGGACCCTGCACTTAAATTTCTTATTAACCTTAATAGGTTAATAAAAAGGCCCACTTCTTGAGCTTGTCCAGGTCCTTCTGGATGGCATCCCATCCCTCAGGCGTGTCAACTGCACCACTTAGCTTGGTGTCATCTGCAAACTTGCTGAGCATGCACTGGATCCCACTGTCTATGTCATTGATGAAGATACTAAACAGTCCAGGTCCCAATACAGAGCCCTGAAGGACACCACCTGTCACCGATCTCCATTTGGACATTGAGCCATTGACCGCTACCCTCTGGATGCGACCACCCAACCAATTCCTCATCCACTGAACAATCCATCCATCAAATCCATCTCTCCCCAATTTAGAGAGAAGGATGTTGTGTGGGACTGTGTCAAAGGCCTTACAGAAGTCCAGATAGATGACATCCGTAGCTCTTCCCTTGTCGACTGATATAGTCACTCCTTCATAGAAGGCCACTAGGTTGGTCAGGCAGGACTTGCCCTTGGTGAAGCCGTGCTGGCTGTCTCAAATCACTTCCCTGTCCTCCATGTGCCTTAGGGCAGCTTCTAGGAGGATCTGTTCCATGATCTTTCCAGGCACAGAAGTGAGGCTGACAGGTCAGTAGTTCCCAGGGTCCTCCTTTCTACCTTTTTAAAAATGGGGCACTCAGGAATGCAGCAAGGTGTCTTTTGGGGTTCAGTAAACCTGATAAAAGCTCCAGGGCAATCTGGAAACCAGCAAGACCCCTTTGAGGGCTTTGGCAAATCCTGGTAAAAGCTCTGGGCACTCTGGAGAGAAACAGGGCAACTTGTGCGCTTTGACAGAGCCTGGGAAAAGCCCCGGAGCGCTCTAGAAAGCAGCAGGACACTTTGCGGGCTTTGGAAAAGCCCGGCAAAAGCCCTGGCGCACTCTGGAAGGCACCAGGGCCCCTTGCAGGCTTCAGCAGTGCTCAGCAAAAGCCCTGGGGCACTCTGGGAAGACACAGGGCCCTGTGCTGGCTTTGCCGAAAACTGGCAAAAGCCCTGGGGCACTCTGGAATGCAGGAGGGCCCCTTGTGGGCTTCATTAAACCTGGTAAAAGCCCTGGGGCACTCCGGAAGGCAGCAGCGCTCCTTGTGGGCTTTGGCAAAGCCTGGAAAAAGCCCTGGGGCACTCTGGAGAGAAGCAGGGATCCATGAGGGCTTTGGGAAAGGCAGGAAAAAGCCCTGGGGCACTCTGGAAGGCATCGGAGCCCCTTGCATTCTTCAGCAAAGCCTGGCAAAAGCCCTGCTGCACTTGGAAAGCAGCAGGGCCATTTGCTTGCTTCAGTAAAGCCCAGCAAAAGCCCTGGGGCACTCTGGGAAGATGCAGGGCACTTAGGAGGCTTCGGAAAAGACTAGCAAAGGCCCAGGGGCACTCTGGAAGCAGCAGGGCTCCTTGCAGGCTTCAGGAAAGCGCGGAAAAAACCCAAGGGCACTCTGGAAGGTAGCAGGGCCCATTGTGGTCTTCAGCAAACATGGTAAAAGCCCCGGGGCACTCCAGAAAGCAGTAGACCCAGCACCTGGTGGGCCTTGGCGAAGCCTGGGAAATCCCTGGAGCCCTCTGCGAAGATGAAGGGCACTTTGCAGGCTTGGGTAATGCCTGGCAAGAGCCCAGGGGCCCACTGGAAGGCGGGAGGGCCCCCTGTGGGCTTTGGCAAAGCACGGTGAAAGCTACGGAGCACTCTGGAGCACTCTGGTGAAAAGAGTATGGGTTCCATGAAAGGACAGAGCCCAGGCTGCTTCCCATCCACCACATTTTTAGGTCCACAGAGTTGATCTGAGAAGGCTACCGGGTCACTGAAATATTTTGCACCACATTTAAAGAATGCTTTTTTAGCACAAGGTGGTGCTGGTCCCTTACGATCCATGTCACCGAGGTCAGCAGCTCAGGGGTGGTCGTGTCACATTAGGAGGCACAGTCAGCGCTGGTCGTGTCACCGTGATGTCACAGTGGGGTACAACAGGTGCTGCAGGGCGGTGCGTCCTGCACCCTGGAGAAGTGTCCATAGGAGGAAGGCAGGCATGAGCTCCCACGTGGCTGTCGCCGCCAAGGAGCAACGCGCCAGCATGAGGCGGACCAAGATGAACTTCTGGGATGGGATGGAGCACGCCTCCATGATGCCCAGCATCACCGCTGAAGGTACAGGCATCCACAGGCACTGCAGGAGCGTTGTCATGACCAACAGTTGCAGTGTTTGCGTGGGTGAGACTTGGCACTGCAGCCATCTCAGGGGTGTCACCATCTGGGGCTGAGGACAGCAATGATACTTTACACCTGCCAATGCGCCACAGCTCAGGGGGTGTTGGAGGCTTGAGAGCCAGCAGACGCAGAGCATGACCTGATTTTCCTTTGCTTTGCAGAGCGAACAGCTGTCTGGGACGCAGTGGCCAGCTACATTCAAGAACAGTTCCTGCTGCACAAGGTGGGGTGACTCCCACGTCCTCCTAGTGGACCCAGAGGGGTGGGGAGTCTCCATGGCCCTGGGGCATGGCCTGCAGTTACTCTTCCGCTCCTCAGAAAGCAGGAAACTCACCCCAAAAGTCCCCACCAATGGAGAAAGAGGGTCTGTGCGAGGGTGGTGTCACCTGTGGTAGGGGGTATTGTAGCACAGGGCCCATCCTCATCACCGGAGACCCCCTGGATGCCCTGAGGCTGCTCCTGCCCTGACTCCAGCACTGCTTTTTTGGAGGAGGAAGGGAAGGGAGAGCACTCAGCAGCTTCTCCTTAAAGCTCTCCCCACTGCCCCCGTTCATGCCTCTGAACAGCAGGAGTGGGCAGGATCCAGCCTGAAGCACCATCCCTGGACAGGGCCACCTCCAGCTCTTCCCTCTGGCCAGTCCTCACCCTTCTGCCCTTCTCTTCTCTTTTCCACTTGCAGGGGGTCCGAATTCCCGCTCTTGGCTCCTTCGATGTTGTCCCCAAAAGGATTCAGGTTGGGGACGAGGCCGTGATTATCCAGAGGCCCGTGTTTCAGCTGGCCAGGAACCTTGCAGTTGTCCACCACCTCAGGGATGACGGGGACTACCTGCTTGGTAAGTCTGCACATTAAACCCTGGCTGGCTGCACGGTCAGGGTGAAGGGGGGGGTATCGCGTTCCTTCACTGGGTCTGAGACACTTCGCTAAAGCAAACTGCCCCCTCTGCGGAGCAGGTCCAGAAATGGGGCCTATCTGGGCAATGACTACAATAAGCAGCCTTTGGGAAACACCTGCAGAAGGGCCACTGGCTGAGCACCTCCATCCCTCTCATGTGGTTTTCCAGGCAACAAGGAGCTGGAGCCCCTCAAATACGGCAAGGTGGCCGCAGCTGCCTGTGTGTCCCGTCAGAAAGTGGAGGGCTGCATCCAAGGCACCACGTCCCTCCTCTCTCAGTGCCTGGGGAAGGGGGAGAACATCGCCCTTGTCCTGAGGGATGTGGGGGTGCTTCTCATCGAAGACATGAAGGCACAGATGAAGTTTTTTTACAACTTCCTGGAGAGGATGTCTGGGAAGGAGAACTTGGAAAAAGCTGTTTTGAAGGTGAGTGTTTTGTCTTCTCCGTGGCCCGGGCAGTCCCACAGCGGTACCCCAGCACTGCTTGCATGTGGCCCACCAGGACATGGCCAGCCACTCGGGCCAGGCGAGAGATACGGTCCTACAACTCTCACTGCCTCGGGGTCCTCCGATATGGAGTGCCTCAGCCATGCTGAGGACGTCGTCCCATCTTCGTGCTCCTTCATTGCAGGTCCCCCAGCTGCTGGACATGGTGGTGTCCCAGGTGGTACCTGTGGCCTCACTGACATTTTCTGGCCGCGTCATCATCTTCCCTGAGTGAGTACATCTGTGGATGGAGCCTCTAGTTGCTCAGCTGTGGTTTGGAAGCAGTTGGTCCATGTGACCGCAGGTGTCCTGCCACAGGGGCACGAGGTAGCGGCATGTCCCCAGCCCATAGTCGTTCCTGTGAGGCAGATCTGATGGGAAAGATGGAGGACTTTAGGCGACACTTCCGTCCCATCATGGCCTGGACTTCTTTGCAGGGTGACTCCATGTCCCAGGACAGTCCTTGGGGATGGAGTGCAGTCAACTTGGGGGAAACAAAAGGGTTTTTGTGCAATGCCAAAAATCTGCTTATGAGTGGGTGATGGTGGCAAGCAGCAAGGGCTGGTGGTGCTGTGGGTCATGCTGGTGTCGTCTCTTTGTCTCCAGGTTTGAGCTGGAGTTTGTGCCCAAACCACCGCCCAGGGACCCTCTCAAGGACTTGAGAAAAGTCCCTGGTGAGGGCAAGCGGAAGAAAAAAGCGGTTTTGCCAGCTGTCAGCCAGGGCGAAAAAGGTAAAGCTGCTCCTGGCTCTTTTGCATAGCATAGCCAAACAGCATCTGTGATACATTGGCGAAAATCCTTTGGTGATGATTGTCAGAAGAGTCTGACTTGTGCCGAAGCTTCACGACAGCTCAGCACAGCCTTTTCTGCTAATGACTTGTTGGCTTCCACAAAACCGAACCCCAGGGTGGGATGTGCCCAAGGGAACAGTGGGAGGATGGCAATCCAAGGCCCCCGGGAAATGACCTCTCTGCAAGGGTCCCTGTCCCGTCAGCAGCACCACCCGGCTCCTCTTTCCCAAATCTGGTGCCGATAACATGGTTCACAAAACCACGTTGTGGCATGGAAATGAGGAGCTGGGCAGGAGTTGGCATCAGGGTGGCTGCAAGGGGAGCAGAATGGCCCTCTTGGTTGTTCAGGGTCTTAGAGGCCTGAGCACCACTACGTGTCACCAGGGCTGGCAGTGTCCCAGCAATGCTCTTCTGACAAGCTCTCCCCTTCCCAGTTCCAGGGGGATTTGCTGAACTGCCCTCGTCTGCCTGTTCGAGCTTGACTCATAGTGAAGCCCCACAGCTCTGGAAGATGATAGAGGACAGGAGGAAGTCTTGGGTCAGGTGAGTCTGGAGGTTCAGGGCTGGTGTCTGCCTGCACAGGGTTGTTTTCTGAGCCAGCAAGAGCCCATTCCCCAGCCCCAAACGCTCACTGTTCATCACCACCCAACAGTGGTGAAGGCAGTGCCCAGAGGGGCGGGATGAGGCTGCTGGGAGCCCCCCATTTCACAGGGCTGGCTCCTCTCCTTCCCTTCAGGAGAGCCCCAGCGTGGCCTCCTGAGCTGTGCATGGGGACAACCGTGTGTCAGCCAAGGGTCCTAGCTCAGGGGGTTTGCTCTCCCGAGCTGAGTGCAGCCATCGGCTGAGCTGCTGGCGGCTGCGCAGGCAGGCACGTAGCCCATAGGGGCAGAATACGGCCCCAAACCCATCGTGTCTTCAGGCAGACCCCTCCCGTTGTGTCCTTCTCAGGTGGCTGCCAGCAATTCCACAGCACTCCTCTGGAAAAAAGCAATTTGTGACTGGCCAACCCAAGGGCAAATCCAAGCTCAAAGGCCAAGCATCAAAGCAGAGCCGAGTACAGGCAGTGAAACCTGGGATGTGCAGAGGACGAGGACAAGGAGAAAAGGAAGTTCCCGTTGGAAGCAAATTGCTGTCAGTGAGCTCTGAGGCTAGGCTTCCTGAGGAGGCAACCTGCAAGGTCTTCATTCCACAGCCACCAGGACCTGAGGCAGCACAATTACTAGTATCGAGGCCTGAGATGTTCTGGTCGGTGATGAAAGAACCGCAGAAGACCATATTAGCAGGCTACAGCTTTGAGCCCTCCCTTTTGGTGCCACCAATGTACGAGAAGTCCACGTCTATGCAATGCAACCCACTGAAGCCCAGAACAGTGGTCACCAGGATGCAGTGGCCGTGGCTGGAGTGATCAGGGCTTGGAGTGCGCGGAGCAGAGGGAGCACCACCTGAGGTGGCAAAACAAGTACATGATTCAAATCTGTGTCGTTCTTGGGTGCTATTTCCTTGTAGAAATGCAGAGTTAGAGGGACAGTGGGGACTCTTCAAAGCGCCCTTAGTTTGGATTGATGCCCCCCCCCGCCGTGGGCTCTTCCATTGCTGGGGGGAGGTACTTCTTTTCCAGTGTTGCCCTCAGAGAACACACAAGGCTGTGTTATTTGGCCATGTTTGGAAGGCCTAACTAAGCACCGGGCTGCTCTGGGCCAGAGAGAGGACTGCTGCTTCCCAGCTTGTGGCTCCTTTAGATCCCCAGTGGGAAGAGAAAGGCTTTTTGGGTGGGTCTGGCACAGCTTGGGAGCAAAGTGCTGCTGCTGGAGAGGCTGCAGAGAAAGGGTAAATAGAGGGAGAGAAACAGCTGCCCTCCCCTCAGTGCCCTGACCCGAAGCCATCCAAGGGGTCTGAGTGTGGGCAAAGAGCTCCCCAAACCTGCAGGAGGGTTTTAGAAGAGTCTCTCTTCTTCTGCAGAAGCCCGTGTCAAAGCCTCATTTCACTGTCAAAGCCCCCGTTTTCATTTCCAAAGCCTCAGGTTTAGGGGCCAAACCTCATTTTAAGACACAAAAGCACTTCAGAGTCCACAGCCTCACTTTACTTTCCAAACCCTCTGTTATAGGGCTCAAAGCTTCATTTTTAAGGTCCAAACTCTCATTCAAAGGGTCCAATCCCCTCTTTTACAGCTCAAAGTCTTAATTTTAGGGCTCATAATCTTTTTTTAAAGGCCCAAAGCTTCATCTTAAGGGTCTAAACTCTCATTTTTATGCCCAAACCCCACCTTTTAAGGTCCAAAGCAATATTTATGGAGTCTGAATTACCATTTTAGGGTCCAAAGTGTCATTTTTTTACTTTCCAAAGTCGTCTTTTTAGAGTCCAAAGCATCAGTTCTAGGGTACAAAGCCTCAATTTTATCATCCAAACCCTCACTTCCGGGAACAAAACCTCATTTTGGTTCTCAAAGCCTCATTTTTATTGCTCAAAGCCTCATTTTTAGTGTCCAAACATATTTTTCAGGGCTGAAAGCCTCATTTTTAAGGCTCAAAGAATCAGTTTCAGATCCAAATCTTAATTTATAAGATCCAAAGCCTCATTCGTAGTGTTTTAACCTTCCTTTGTAGGGTCCAAAGCTTCATTTGCAGTGCCTTAACCCTCATTTTAGGGTACTGAGCTTCATGTTTAGGGTCCGAAGCCTCAGTTCTAGTTGATTAGTCTAGATGTACTAAACTAAGCCGGGCCGGGCCCTTCCCTCAGGCCTTTCCAGGCCTCAGAGGCCATTTGGGTGCGGCAGAGGGGGCCGGTCCTGCCAGAGCCTGACAGGGCGGAGAGACGAGTCCAGCTGTCGCAAATCCGTGATTTAGAATGCTTAAGGAATCGCCGACAAAGGTATTACAGCAAAAGTGGTTCTAACAGGCTCTTGTACAAGTGCGGCTTAACAATGTTTGATGGCAAGGTTCACTCTATGAATGACTGCATGGAAGAGTCATACAAAGGAAAATGGAGTTACACTCGAGTTAGAATGATTAACAGAGAGACCAGGGATGCAAAGAGTAAGGGGGACCCTCCCGTTGAGTCTCGAGGTTCAGAGTAGATCCCCTTGCTTTCTAAACTCCTGATGGAGCTGAGGTGCGGCTAGGTCCAATCTTAGTCTCAGACTTGGTCCACTGGTTTATGTTTAAGGGATTGTACACGCCAAGTTTATGTAAGGTTTCATTAACATCAATTCAGCGTGCAATCAATGTTACCAAGACAAAATCAAAGTTACCATACTCCAAGGTTATGTGCGATACCGGTCGCTTACCAAAGTTCTGTCGTTGGCAGAAGGTCTCTCTACCTTGAGGAGCAACCTTGAGAGGTGTTCCAGCTCAAGGGGAGATCGCCGCCATGCAGCCATGCTGCCTAGCAGGGAGAGCTCAAAGAAGGCTCACTTAGGCTGTCATATTTATAGGATAAAGTGGTTGGCTTGTAGTCAAATTACATGCGATGGAAAAGGTATGCAGGAGACAGCTCGTACCCCAACTTGGGGGCTAGGTTCCTTGATAAACGAGTCTTGGAAAAGCCAACTGCGCTATTCACGTGTTATTCTGGTAGCATCCCCAGGCTCCTCCAAGGTAGCCACCCACTTGTGGGCAGGTTAAAAAAACGAGGGGCTTTAGAAAATTACGTGAGACTTGGGTACAAGTCATTGTGCCTGTAGGTAGGATAATTACTCCTTTTCCAACTGAAGCCCAGCACATAGCACACAGTGGTCATTTGTATGGCTTCCAGCGAAGGACAGATCCCAGGCCGCTTCCCATCCCCCACATTTTTAGGTCCACAGAGTTGATCTGAGAAGGCTACCGGGTCCCTGAAATATTTTGCACCACATTTAAAGAATGCCTTTTTAGCACAAGGTGGTGCTGGTCCCTTACGATCCATGTCACCGAGGTCAGCAGCTCAGGGGCGGTCGTGTCACATTGGGAGGCACAGTCAGCGCTGGTCGTGTCACCGTGATGTCACAGTGGGGTACAACAGGTGCTGCAGGGCGGTGCGTCCTGCACCCTGGAGAAGTGTCCATAGGAGGAAGGCAGGCATGAGCTCCCACGTGGCTGTCGCCGCCAAGGAGCAACGCGCCAGCATGAGGCGGACCAAGATGAACTTCTGGGATGGGATGGAGCACGCCTCCATGATGCCCAGCATCACCGCTGAAGGTACAGGCATCCACAGGCACTGCAGGAGCGTTGTCATGACCAACAGTTGCAGTGTTTGCGTGGGTGAGACTTGGCACTGCAGCCATCTCAGGGGTGTCACCATCTGGGGCTGAGGACAGCAATGATACTTTACACCTGCCAATGCGCCACAGCTCAGGGGGTGTTGGAGGCTTGAGAGCCAGCAGACGCAGAGCATGACCTGATTTTCCTTTGCTTTGCAGAGCGAACAGCTGTCTGGGACGCAGTGGCCAGCTACATTCAAGAACAGTTCCTGCTGCACAAGGTGGGGTGACTCCCACGTCCTCCTAGTGGACCCAGAGGGGTGGGGAGTCTCCATGGCCCTGGGGCATGGCCTGCAGTTACTCTTCCGCTCCTCAGAAAGCAGGAAACTCACCCCAAAAGTCCCCACCAATGGAGAAAGAGGGTCTGTGCGAGGGTGGTGTCACCTGTGGTAGGGGGTATTGTAGCACAGGGCCCATCCTCATCACCGGAGACCCCCTGGATGCCCTGAGGCTGCTCCTGCCCTGACTCCAGCACTGCTTTTTTGGAGGAGGAAGGGAAGGGAGAGCACTCAGCAGCTTCTCCTTAAAGCTCTCCCCACTGCCCCCGTTCATGCCTCTGAACAGCAGGAGTGGGCAGGATCCAGCCTGAAGCACCATCCCTGGACAGGGCCACCTCCAGCTCTTCCCTCTGGCCAGTCCTCACCCTTCTGCCCTTCTCTTCTCTTTTCCACTTGCAGGGGGTCCGAATTCCCGCTCTTGGCTCCTTCGATGTTGTCCCCAAAAGGATTCAGGTTGGGGACGAGGCCGTGATTATCCAGAGGCCCGTGTTTCAGCTGGCCAGGAACCTTGCAGTTGTCCACCACCTCAGGGATGACGGGGACTACCTGCTTGGTAAGTCTGCACATTAAACCCTGGCTGGCTGCACGGTCAGGGTGAAGGGGGGGGTATCGCGTTCCTTCACTGGGTCTGAGACACTTCGCTAAAGCAAACTGCCCCCTCTGCGGAGCAGGTCCAGAAATGGGGCCTATCTGGGCAATGACTACAATAAGCAGCCTTTGGGAAACACCTGCAGAAGGGCCACTGGCTGAGCACCTCCATCCCTCTCATGTGGTTTTCCAGGCAACAAGGAGCTGGAGCCCCTCAAATACGGCAAGGTGGCCGCAGCTGCCTGTGTGTCCCGTCAGAAAGTGGAGGGCTGCATCCAAGGCACCACGTCCCTCCTCTCTCAGTGCCTGGGGAAGGGGGAGAACGTCGCCCTTGTCCTGAGGGATGTGGGGGTGCTTCTCATCGAAGACATGAAGGCACAGATGAAGTTTTTTTACAACTTCCTGGAGAGGATGTCTGGGAAGGAGAACTTGGAAAAAGCTGTTTTGAAGGTGAGTGTTTTGTCTTCTCCGTGGCCCGGGCAGTCCCACAGCGGTACCCCAGCACTGCTTGCATGTGGCCCACCAGGACATGGCCAGCCACTCGGGCCAGGCGAGAGATACGGTCCTACAACTCTCACTGCCTCGGGGTCCTCCGATATGGAGTGCCTCAGCCATGCTGAGGACGTCGTCCCATCTTCGTGCTCCTTCATTGCAGGTCCCCCAGCTGCTGGACATGGTGGTGTCCCAGGTGGTACCTGTGGCCTCACTGACATTTTCTGGCCGCGTCATCATCTTCCCTGAGTGAGTACATCTGTGGATGGAGCCTCTAGTTGCTCAGCTGTGGTTTGGAAGCAGTTGGTCCATGTGACCGCAGGTGTCCTGCCACAGGGGCACGAGGTAGCGGCATGTCCCCAGCCCATAGTCGTTCCTGTGAGGCAGATCTGATGGGAAAGATGGAGGACTTTAGGCGACACTTCCGTCCCATCATGGCCTGGACTTCTTTGCAGGGTGACTCCATGTCCCAGGACAGTCCTTGGGGATGGAGTGCAGTCAACTTGGGGGAAACAAAAGGGTTTTTGTGCAATGCCAAAAATCTGCTTATGAGTGGGTGATGGTGGCAAGCAGCAAGGGCTGGTGGTGCTGTGGGTCATGCTGGTGTCGTCTCTTTGTCTCCAGGTTTGAGCTGGAGTTTGTGCCCAAACCACCGCCCAGGGACCCTCTCAAGGACTTGAGAAAAGTCCCTGGTGAGGGCAAGCGGAAGAAAAAAGCGGTTTTGCCAGCTGTCAGCCAGGGCGAAAAAGGTAAAGCTGCTCCTGGCTCTTTTGCATAGCATAGCCAAACAGCATCTGTGATACATTGGCGAAAATCCTTTGGTGATGATTGTCAGAAGAGTCTGACTTGTGCCGAAGCTTCACGACAGCTCAGCACAGCCTTTTCTGCTAATGACTTGTTGGCTTCCACAAAACCGAACCCCAGGGTGGGATGTGCCCAAGGGAACAGTGGGAGGATGGCAATCCAAGGCCCCCGGGAAATGACCTCTCTGCAAGGGTCCCTGTCCCGTCAGCAGCACCACCCGGCTCCTCTTTCCCAAATCTGGTGCCGATAACATGGTTCACAAAACCACGTTGTGGCATGGAAATGAGGAGCTGGGCAGGAGTTGGCATCAGGGTGGCTGCAAGGGGAGCAGAATGGCCCTCTTGGTTGTTCAGGGTCTTAGAGGCCTGAGCACCACTACGTGTCACCAGGGCTGGCAGTGTCCCAGCAATGCTCTTCTGACAAGCTCTCCCCTTCCCAGTTCCAGGGGGATTTGCTGAACTGCCCTCGTCTGCCTGTTCGAGCTTGACTCATAGTGAAGCCCCACAGCTCTGGAAGATGATAGAGGACAGGAGGAAGTCTTGGGTCAGGTGAGTCTGGAGGTTCAGGGCTGGTGTCTGCCTGCACAGGGTTGTTTTCTGAGCCAGCAAGAGCCCATTCCCCAGCCCCAAACGCTCACTGTTCATCACCACCCAACAGTGGTGAAGGCAGTGCCCAGAGGGGCGGGATGAGGCTGCTGGGAGCCCCCCATTTCACAGGGCTGGCTCCTCTCCTTCCCTTCAGGAGAGCCCCAGCGTGGCCTCCTGAGCTGTGCATGGGGACAACCGTGTGTCAGCCAAGGGTCCTAGCTCAGGGGGTTTGCTCTCCCGAGCTGAGTGCAGCCATCGGCTGAGCTGCTGGCGGCTGCGCAGGCAGGCACGTAGCCCATAGGGGCAGAATACGGCCCCAAACCCATCGTGTCTTCAGGCAGACCCCTCCCGTTGTGTCCTTCTCAGGTGGCTGCCAGCAATTCCACAGCACTCCTCTGGAAAAAAGCAATTTGTGACTGGCCAACCCAAGGGCAAATCCAAGCTCAAAGGCCAAGCATCAAAGCAGAGCCGAGTACAGGCAGTGAAACCTGGGATGTGCAGAGGACGAGGACAAGGAGAAAAGGAAGTTCCCGTTGGAAGCAAATTGCTGTCAGTGAGCTCTGAGGCTAGGCTTCCTGAGGAGGCAACCTGCAAGGTCTTCATTCCACAGCCACCAGGACCTGAGGCAGCACAATTACTAGTATCGAGGCCTGAGATGTTCTGGTCGGTGATGAAAGAACCGCAGAAGACCATATTAGCAGGCTACAGCTTTGAGCCCTCCCTTTTGGTGCCACCAATGTACGAGAAGTCCACGTCTATGCAATGCAACCCACTGAAGCCCAGAACAGTGGTCACCAGGATGCAGTGGCCGTGGCTGGAGTGATCAGGGCTTGGAGTGCGCGGAGCAGAGGGAGCACCACCTGAGGTGGCAAAACAAGTACATGATTCAAATCTGTGTCGTTCTTGGGTGCTATTTCCTTGTAGAAATGCAGAGTTAGAGGGACAGTGGGGACTCTTCAAAGCGCCCTTAGTTTGGATTGATGCCCCCCCCTGCCGTGGGCTCTTCCATTGCTGGGGGGAGGTACTTCTTTTCCAGTGTTGCCCTCAGAGAACACACAAGGCTGTGTTATTTGGCCATGTTTGGAAGGCCTAACTAAGCACCGGGCTGCTCTGGGCCAGAGAGAGGACTGCTGCTTCCCAGCTTGTGGCTCCTTTAGATCCCCAGTGGGAAGAGAAAGGCTTTTTGGGTGGGTCTGGCACAGCTTGGGAGCAAAGTGCTGCTGCTGGAGAGGCTGCAGAGAAAGGGTAAATAGAGGGAGAGAAACAGCTGCCCTCCCCTCAGTGCCCTGACCCGAAGCCATCCAAGGGGTCTGAGTGTGGGCAAAGAGCTCCCCAAACCTGCAGGAGGGTTTTAGAAGAGTCTCTCTTCTTCTGCAGAAGCCCGTGTCAAAGCCTCATTTCACTGTCAAAGCCCCCGTTTTCATTTCCAAAGCCTCAGGTTTAGGGGCCAAACCTCATTTTAAGACACAAAAGCACTTCAGAGTCCACAGCCTCACTTTACTTTCCAAACCCTCTGTTATAGGGCTCAAAGCTTCATTTTTAAGGTCCAAACTCTCATTCAAAGGGTCCAATCCCCTCTTTTACAGCTCAAAGTCTTAATTTTAGGGCTCATAATCTTTTTTTAAAGGCCCAAAGCTTCATCTTAAGGGTCTAAACTCTCATTTTTATGCCCAAACCCCACCTTTTAAGGTCCAAAGCAATATTTATGGAGTCTGAATTACCATTTTAGGGTCCAAAGTGTCATTTTTTTACTTTCCAAAGTCGTCTTTTTAGAGTCCAAAGCATCAGTTCTAGGGTACAAAGCCTCAATTTTATCATCCAAACCCTCACTTCCGGGAACAAAACCTCATTTTGGTTCTCAAAGCCTCATTTTTATTGCTCAAAGCCTCATTTTTAGTGTCCAGACATATTTTTCAGGGCTGAAAGCCTCATTTTTAAGGCTCAAAGAATCAGTTTCAGATCCAAATCTTAATTTATAAGATCCAAAGCCTCATTCGTAGTGTTTTAACCTTCCTTTGTAGGGTCCAAAGCTTCATTTGCAGTGCCTTAACCCTCATTTTAGGGTACTGAGCTTCATGTTTAGGGTCCGAAGCCTCAGTTCTAGTTGATTAGTCTAGATGTACTAAACTAAGCCGGGCCGGGCCCTTCCCTCAGGCCTTTCCAGGCCTCAGAGGCCATTTGGGTGCGGCAGAGGGGGCCGGTCCTGCCAGAGCCTGACAGGGCGGAGAGACGAGTCCAGCTGTCGCAAATCCGTGATTTAGAACGCTTAAGGAATCGCCGACAAAGGTATTACAGCAAAAGTGGTTCTAACAGGCTCTTGTACAAGTGCGGCTTAACAATGTTTGATGGCAAGGTTCACTCTATGAATGACTGCATGGAAGAGTCATACAAAGGAAAATGGAGTTACACTCGAGTTAGAATGATTAACAGAGAGACCAGGGATGCAAAGAGTAAGGGGGACCCTCCCGTTGAGTCTCGAGGTTCAGAGTAGATCCCCTTGCTTTCTAAACTCCTGATGGAGCTGAGGTGTGGCTAGGTCCAATCTTAGTCTCAGACTTGGTCCACTGGTTTATGTTTAAGGGATTGTACACGCCAAGTTTATGTAAGGTTTCATTAACATCAATTCAGCGTGCAATCAATGTTACCAAGACAAAATCAAAGTTACCATACTCCAAGGTTATGTGCGATACCGGTCGCTTACCAAAGTTCTGTCGTTGGCAGAAGGTCTCTCTACCTTGAGGAGCAACCTTGAGAGGTGTTCCAGCTCAAGGGGAGATCGCCGCCATGCAGCCATGCTGCCTAGCAGGGAGAGCTCAAAGAAGGCTCACTTAGGCTGTCATATTTATAGGATAAAGTGGTTGGCTTGTAGTCAAATTACATGCGATGGAAAAGGTATGCAGGAGACAGCTCGTACCCCCAACTTGGGGGCTAGGTTCCTTGATAAACGAGTCTTGGAAAAGCCAACCGCGCTATTCACGTGTTATTCTGGTAGCATCCCCAGGCTCCTCCAAGGTAGCCACCCACTTGTGGGCAGGTTAAAAAAACGAGGGGCTTTAGAAAATTACGTGAGACTTGGGTACAAGTCATTGTGCCTGTAGGTAGGATAATTACTCCTTTTCCAACTGAAGCCCAGCACATAGCACACAGTGGTCATTCGTATGGCTTCCAGCGAAGGACAGATCCCAGGCCGCTTCCCATCCCCCACATTTTTAGGTCCACAGAGTTGATCTGAGAAGGCTACCGGGTCCCTGAAATATTTTGCACCACATTTAAAGAATGCCTTTTTAGCACAAGGTGGTGCTGGTCCCTTACGATCCATGTCACCGAGGTCAGCAGCTCAGGGGCGGTCGTGTCACATTGGGAGGCACAGTCAGCGCTGGTCGTGTCACCGTGATGTCACAGTGGGGTACAACAGGTGCTGCAGGGCGGTGCGTCCTGCACCCTGGAGAAGTGTCCATAGGAGGAAGGCAGGCATGAGCTCCCACGTGGCTGTCGCCGCCAAGGAGCAACGCGCCAGCATGAGGCGGACCAAGATGAACTTCTGGGATGGGATGGAGCACGCCTCCATGATGCCCAGCATCACCGCTGAAGGTACAGGCATCCACAGGCACTGCAGGAGCGTTGTCATGACCAACAGTTGCAGTGTTTGCGTGGGTGAGACTTGGCACTGCAGCCATCTCAGGGGTGTCACCATCTGGGGCTGAGGACAGCAATGATACTTTACACCTGCCAATGCGCCACAGCTCAGGGGGTGTTGGAGGCTTGAGAGCCCTAAAGCCTCGTTTCTAGTTGATTAGTCTAGATGTACTAAACTAAGCCGGGCCAGGCCCTTCCCTCAGGCCTTTCCAGGCCTCAGAGGCCACTTGGGTGCGGCAGAGGGGGCCGGTCCTGCCAGAGCCTGACAGGGCGGAGAGACGAGTCCGGCTGTCGCAAATCCGTGATTTAGAACGCTTAAGGAATCGCCGACAAAGGAATTACAGCAAAAGTGGTTCTAACAGGCTCTTGTACAAGTGCGGCTTAACAATGTTTGATGGCAAGGTTCACTCTTATTAATGACTGCATGGAAGAGTCATACAAAGGAAAATGGAGTTACACTCGAGTTAGAATGATTAACAGAGAGACCGGGGATGCAAAGAGTAAGGGGGACCCTCCCATTGAGTCTCGAGGTTCAGAGTAGATCCCCTTGCTTTCTAAACTCCTGATGGAGCTGAGGTGCGGCTAGGTCCAATCTTAGTCTCAGACTTGGTCCACTGGTTTATGTTTAAGGGATTGTACACGCCAAGTTTATGTAAGGTTTCATTAACATCAATTCAGCGTGCAATCAATGTTACCAAGACAAAATCAAAGTTACCATACTCCAAGGTTATGTGCGATACCGGTCGCTTACCAAAGTTCTGTCGTTGGCAGAAGGTCTCTCTACCTTGAGGAGCAACCTTGAGAGGTGTTCCAGCTCAAGGGGAGATCGCCGCCATGCAGCCATGCTGCCTAGCAGGGAGAGCTCAAAGAAGGCTCACTTAGGCTGTCATATTTATAGGATAAAGTGGTTGGCTTGTAGTCAAATTACATGCGATGGAAAAGGTATGCAGGAGACAGCTCGTACCCCCAACTTGGGGGCTAGGTTCCTTGATAAACGAGTCTTGGAAAAGCCAACCGCGCTATTCACGTGTTATTCTGGTAGCATCCCCAGGCTCCTCCAAGGTAGCCACCCACTTGTGGGCAGGTTAAAAAAACGAGGGGCTTTAGAAAATTACGTGAGACTTGGGTACAAGTCATTGTGCCTGTAGGTAGGATAATTACTCCTTTTCCAACTGAAGCCCAGCACATAGCACACAGTGGTCATTCGTATGGCTTCCAGCGAAGGACAGATCCCAGGCCGCTTCCCATCCCCCACATTTTTAGGTCCACAGAGTTGATCTGTGAAGGCTACCGGGTCCCTGAAATATTTTGCACCACATTTAAAGAATGCCTTTTTAGCACAAGGTGGTGCTGGTCCCTTACGATCCATGTCACCGAGGTCAGCAGCTCAGGGGCGGTCGTGTCACATTGGGAGGCACAGTCAGCGCTGGTCGTGTCACCGTGATGTCACAGTGGGGTACAACAGGTGCTGCAGGGCGGTGCGTCCTGCACCCTGGAGAAGTGTCCATAGGAGGAAGGCAGGCATGAGCTCCCACGTGGCTGTCGCCGCCAAGGAGCAACGTGCCAGCATGAGGCGGACCAAGATGAACTTCTGGGATGGGATGGAGCACGCCTCCATGATGCCCAGCATCACCGCTGAAGGTACAGGCATCCACAGGCACTGCAGGAGCGTTGTCATGACCAACAGTTGCAGTGTTTGCGTGGGTGAGACTTGGCACTGCAGCCATCTCAGGGGTGTCACCATCTGGGGCTGAGGACAGCAATGATACTTTACACCTGCCAATGCGCCACAGCTCAGGGGGTGTTGGAGGCTTGAGAGCCAGCAGACGCAGAGCATGACCTGATTTTCCTTTGCTTTGCAGAGCGAACAGCTGTCTGGGACGCAGTGGCCAGCTACATTCAAGAACAGTTCCTGCTGCACAAGGTGGGGCGACTCCCACGTCCTCCTAGTGGACCCAGAGGGGTGGGGAGTCTCCATGGCCCTGGGGCATGGCCTGCAGTTACTCTTCCGCTCCTCAGAAAGCAGGAAACTCACCCCAAAAGTCCCCACCAATGGAGAAAGAGGGTCTGTGCGAGGGTGGTGTCACCTGTGGTAGGGGGTATTGTAGCACAGGGCCCATCCTCATCACCGGAGACCCCCTGGATGCCCTGAGGCTGCTCCTGCCCTGACTCCAGCACTGCTTTTTTGGAGGAGGAAGGGAAGGGAGAGCACTCAGCAGCTTCTCCTTAAAGCTCTCCCCACTGCCCCCGTTCATGCCTCTGAACAGCAGGAGTGGGCAGGATCCAGCCTGAAGCACCATCCCTGGACAGGGCCACCTCCAGCTCTTCCCTCTGGCCAGTCCTCACCCTTCTGCCCTTCTCTTCTCTTTTCCACTTGCAGGGGGTCCGAATTCCCGCTCTTGGCTCCTTCGATGTTGTCCCCAAAAGGATTCAGGTTGGGGACGAGGCCGTGATTATCCAGAGGCCCGTGTTTCAGCTGGCCAGGAACCTTGCAGTTGTCCACCACCTCAGGGATGACGGGGACTACCTGCTTGGTAAGTCTGCACATTAAACCCTGGCTGGCTGCACGGTCAGGATGAAGGGGGGGGTATCGCGTTCCTTCACTGGGTCTGAGACACTTCGCTAAAGCAAACTGCCCCCTCTGCGGAGCAGGTCCAGAAATGGGGCCTATCTGGGCAATGACTACAATAAGCAGCCTTTGGGAAACACCTGCAGAAGGGCCACTGGCTGAGCACCTCCATCCCTCTCATGTGGTTTTCCAGGCAACAAGGAGCTGGAGCCCCTCAAATACGGCAAGGTGGCCGCAGCTGCCTGTGTGTCCCGTCAGAAAGTGGAGGGCTGCATCCAAGGCACCACGTCCCTCCTCTCTCAGTGCCTGGGGAAGGGGGAGAACATCGCCCTTGTCCTGAGGGATGTGGGGGTGCTTCTCATCGAAGACATGAAGGCACAGATGAAGTTTTTTTACAACTTCCTGGAGAGGATGTCTGGGAAGGAGAACTTGGAAAAAGCTGTTTTGAAGGTGAGTGTTTTGTCTTCTCCGTGGCCCGGGCAGTCCCACAGCGGTACCCCAGCACTGCTTGCATGTGGCCCACCAGGACATGGCCAGCCACTCGGGCCAGGCGAGAGATACGGTCCTACAACTCTCACTGCCTCGGGGTCCTCCGATATGGAGTGCCTCAGCCATGCTGAGGACGTCGTCCCATCTTCGTGCTCCTTCATTGCAGGTCCCCCAGCTGCTGGACATGGTGGTGTCCCAGGTGGTACCTGTGGCCTCACTGACATTTTCTGGCCGCGTCATCATCTTCCCTGAGTGAGTACATCTGTGGATGGAGCCTCTAGTTGCTCAGCTGTGGTTTGGAAGCAGTTGGTCCATGTGACCGCAGGTGTCCTGCCACAGGGGCACGAGGTAGCGGCATGTCCCCAGCCCATAGTCGTTCCTGTGAGGCAGATCTGATGGGAAAGATGGAGGACTTTAGGCGACACTTCCGTCCCATCATGGCCTGGACTTCTTTGCAGGGTGACTCCATGTCCCAGGACAGTCCTTGGGGATGGAGTGCAGTCAACTTGGGGGAAACAAAAGGGTTTTTGTGCAATGCCAAAAATCTGCTTATGAGTGGGTGATGGTGGCAAGCAGCAAGGGCTGGTGGTGCTGTGGGTCATGCTGGTGTCGTCTCTTTGTCTCCAGGTTTGAGCTGGAGTTTGTGCCCAAACCACCGCCCAGGGACCCTCTCAAGGACTTGAGAAAAGTCCCTGGTGAGGGCAAGCGGAAGAAAAAAGCGGTTTTGCCAGCTGTCAGCCAGGGCGAAAAAGGTAAAGCTGCTCCTGGCTCTTTTGCATAGCATAGCCAAACAGCATCTGTGATACATTGGCGAAAATCCTTTGGTGATGATTGTCAGAAGAGTCTGACTTGTGCCGAAGCTTCACGACAGCTCAGCACAGCCTTTTCTGCTAATGACTTGTTGGCTTCCACAAAACCGAACCCCAGGGTGGGATGTGCCCAAGGGAACAGTGGGAGGATGGCAATCCAAGGCCCCCGGGAAATGACCTCTCTGCAAGGGTCCCTGTCCCGTCAGCAGCACCACCCGGCTCCTCTTTCCCAAATCTGGTGCCGATAACATGGTTCACAAAACCACGTTGTGGCATGGAAATGAGGAGCTGGGCAGGAGTTGGCATCAGGGTGGCTGCAAGGGGAGCAGAATGGCCCTCTTGGTTGTTCAGGGTCTTAGAGGCCTGAGCACCACTACGTGTCACCAGGGCTGGCAGTGTCCCAGCAATGCTCTTCTGACAAGCTCTCCCCTTCCCAGTTCCAGGGGGATTTGCTGAACTGCCCTCGTCTGCCTGTTCGAGCTTGACTCATAGTGAAGCCCCACAGCTCTGGAAGATGATAGAGGACAGGAGGAAGTCTTGGGTCAGGTGAGTCTGGAGGTTCAGGGCTGGTGTCTGCCTGCACAGGGTTGTTTTCTGAGCCAGCAAGAGCCCATTCCCCAGCCCCAAACGCTCACTGTTCATCACCACCCAACAGTGGTGAAGGCAGTGCCCAGAGGGGCGGGATGAGGCTGCTGGGAGCCCCCCATTTCACAGGGCTGGCTCCTCTCCTTCCCTTCAGGAGAGCCCCAGCGTGGCCTCCTGAGCTGTGCATGGGGACAACCGTGTGTCAGCCAAGGGTCCTAGCTCAGGGGGTTTGCTCTCCCGAGCTGAGTGCAGCCATCGGCTGAGCTGCTGGCGGCTGCGCAGGCAGGCACGTAGCCCATAGGGGCAGAATACGGCCCCAAACCCATCGTGTCTTCAGGCAGACCCCTCCCGTTGTGTCCTTCTCAGGTGGCTGCCAGCAATTCCACAGCACTCCTCTGGAAAAAAGCAATTTGTGACTGGCCAACCCAAGGGCAAATCCAAGCTCAAAGGCCAAGCATCAAAGCAGAGCCGAGTACAGGCAGTGAAACCTGGGATGTGCAGAGGACGAGGACAAGGAGAAAAGGAAGTTCCCGTTGGAAGCAAATTGCTGTCAGTGAGCTCTGAGGCTAGGCTTCCTGAGGAGGCAACCTGCAAGGTCTTCATTCCACAGCCACCAGGACCTGAGGCAGCACAATTACTAGTATCGAGGCCTGAGATGTTCTGGTCGGTGATGAAAGAACCGCAGAAGACCATATTAGCAGGCTACAGCTTTGAGCCCTCCCTTTTGGTGCCACCAATGTACGAGAAGTCCACGTCTATGCAATGCAACCCACTGAAGCCCAGAACAGTGGTCACCAGGATGCAGTGGCCGTGGCTGGAGTGATCAGGGCTTGGAGTGCGCGGAGCAGAGGGAGCACCACCTGAGGTGGCAAAACAAGTACATGATTCAAATCTGTGTCGTTCTTGGGTGCTATTTCCTTGTAGAAATGCAGAGTTAGAGGGACAGTGGGGACTCTTCAAAGCGCCCTTAGTTTGGATTGATGCCCCCCCCCGCCGTGGGCTCTTCCATTGCTGGGGGGAGGTACTTCTTTTCCAGTGTTGCCCTCAGAGAACACACAAGGCTGTGTTATTTGGCCATGTTTGGAAGGCCTAACTAAGCACCGGGCTGCTCTGGGCCAGAGAGAGGACTGCTGCTTCCCAGCTTGTGGCTCCTTTAGATCCCCAGTGGGAAGAGAAAGGCTTTTTGGGTGGGTCTGGCACAGCTTGGGAGCAAAGTGCTGCTGCTGGAGAGGCTGCAGAGAAAGGGTAAATAGAGGGAGAGAAACAGCTGCCCTCCCCTCAGTGCCCTGACCCGAAGCCATCCAAGGGGTCTGAGTGTGGGCAAAGAGCTCCCCAAACCTGCAGGAGGGTTTTAGAAGAGTCTCTCTTCTTCTGCAGAAGCCAGTGTCAAAGCCTCGTTTCACTGTCAAAGCCCCCGTTTTCATTTCCAAAGCCTCAGTTTTAGGGGCCAAACCTCATTTTAAGACACAAAAGCACTTCAGAGTCCACAGCCTCACTTTACTTTCCAAACCCTCTGTTATAGGGCTCAAAGCTTCATTTTTAAGGTCCAAACTCTCATTCAAAGGGTCCAATCCCCTCTTTTACAGCTCAAAGTCTTAATTTTAGGGCTCATAATCTTTTTTTAAAGGCCCAAAGCTTCATCTTAAGGGTCTAAACTCTCATTTTTATGCCCAAACCCCACCTTTTAAGGTCCAAAGCAATATTTATGGAGTCTGAATTACCATTTTAGGGTCCAAAGTGTCATTTTTTTACTTTCCAAAGTCGTCTTTTTAGAGTCCAAAGCATCAGTTCTAGGGTACAAAGCCTCAATTTTATCATCCAAACCCTCACTTCCGGGAACAAAACCTCATTTTGGTTCTCAAAGCCTCATTTTTATTGCTCAAAGCCTCATTTTTAGTGTCCAGACATATTTTTCAGGGCTGAAAGCCTCATTTTTAAGGCTCAAAGAATCAGTTTCAGATCCAAATCTTAATTTATAAGATCCAAAGCCTCATTCGTAGTGTTTTAACCTTCCTTTGTAGGGTCCAAAGCTTCATTTGCAGTGCCTTAACCCTCATTTTAGGGTACTGAGCTTCATGTTTAGGGTCCGAAGCCTCAGTTCTAGTTGATTAGTCTAGATGTACTAAACTAAGCCGGGCCGGGCCCTTCCCTCAGGCCTTTCCAGGCCTCAGAGGCCATTTGGGTGCGGCAGAGGGGGCCGGTCCTGCCAGAGCCTGACAGGGCGGAGAGACGAGTCCAGCTGTCGCAAATCCGTGATTTAGAACGCTTAAGGAATCGCCGACAAAGGTATTACAGCAAAAGTGGTTCTAACAGGCTCTTGTACAAGTGCGGCTTAACAATGTTTGATGGCAAGGTTCACTCTATGAATGACTGCATGGAAGAGTCATACAAAGGAAAATGGAGTTACACTCGAGTTAGAATGATTAACAGAGAGACCAGGGATGCAAAGAGTAAGGGGGACCCTCCCGTTGAGTCTCGAGGTTCAGAGTAGATCCCCTTGCTTTCTAAACTCCTGATGGAGCTGAGGTGTGGCTAGGTCCAATCTTAGTCTCAGACTTGGTCCACTGGTTTATGTTTAAGGGATTGTACACGCCAAGTTTATGTAAGGTTTCATTAACATCAATTCAGCGTGCAATCAATGTTACCAAGACAAAATCAAAGTTACCATACTCCAAGGTTATGTGCGATACCGGTCGCTTACCAAAGTTCTGTCGTTGGCAGAAGGTCTCTCTACCTTGAGGAGCAACCTTGAGAGGTGTTCCAGCTCAAGGGGAGATCGCCGCCATGCAGCCATGCTGCCTAGCAGGGAGAGCTCAAAGAAGGCTCACTTAGGCTGTCATATTTATAGGATAAAGTGGTTGGCTTGTAGTCAAATTACATGCGATGGAAAAGGTATGCAGGAGACAGCTCGTACCCCCAACTTGGGGGCTAGGTTCCTTGATAAACGAGTCTTGGAAAAGCCAACCGCGCTATTCACGTGTTATTCTGGTAGCATCCCCAGGCTCCTCCAAGGTAGCCACCCACTTGTGGGCAGGTTAAAAAAACGAGGGGCTTTAGAAAATTACGTGAGACTTGGGTACAAGTCATTGTGCCTGTAGGTAGGATAATTACTCCTTTTCCAACTGAAGCCCAGCACATAGCACACAGTGGTCATTCGTATGGCTTCCAGCGAAGGACAGATCCCAGGCCGCTTCCCATCCCCCACATTTTTAGGTCCACAGAGTTGATCTGAGAAGGCTACCGGGTCCCTGAAATATTTTGCACCACATTTAAAGAATGCCTTTTTAGCACAAGGTGGTGCTGGTCCCTTACGATCCATGTCACCGAGGTCAGCAGCTCAGGGGCGGTCGTGTCACATTGGGAGGCACAGTCAGCGCTGGTCGTGTCACCGTGATGTCACAGTGGGGTACAACAGGTGCTGCAGGGCGGTGCGTCCTGCACCCTGGAGAAGTGTCCATAGGAGGAAGGCAGGCATGAGCTCCCACGTGGCTGTCGCCGCCAAGGAGCAACGCGCCAGCATGAGGCGGACCAAGATGAACTTCTGGGATGGGATGGAGCACGCCTCCATGATGCCCAGCATCACCGCTGAAGGTACAGGCATCCACAGGCACTGCAGGAGCGTTGTCATGACCAACAGTTGCAGTGTTTGCGTGGGTGAGACTTGGCACTGCAGCCATCTCAGGGGTGTCACCATCTGGGGCTGAGGACAGCAATGATACTTTACACCTGCCAATGCGCCACAGCTCAGGGGGTGTTGGAGGCTTGAGAGCCCTAAAGCCTCGTTTCTAGTTGATTAGTCTAGATGTACTAAACTAAGCCGGGCCAGGCCCTTCCCTCAGGCCTTTCCAGGCCTCAGAGGCCACTTGGGTGCGGCAGAGGGGGCCGGTCCTGCCAGAGCCTGACAGGGCGGAGAGACGAGTCCGGCTGTCGCAAATCCGTGATTTAGAACGCTTAAGGAATCGCCGACAAAGGAATTACAGCAAAAGTGGTTCTAACAGGCTCTTGTACAAGTGCGGCTTAACAATGTTTGATGGCAAGGTTCACTCTTATTAATGACTGCATGGAAGAGTCATACAAAGGAAAATGGAGTTACACTCGAGTTAGAATGATTAACAGAGAGACCGGGGATGCAAAGAGTAAGGGGGACCCTCCCATTGAGTCTCGAGGTTCAGAGTAGATCCCCTTGCTTTCTAAACTCCTGATGGAGCTGAGGTGCGGCTAGGTCCAATCTTAGTCTCAGACTTGGTCCACTGGTTTATGTTTAAGGGATTGTACACGCCAAGTTTATGTAAGGTTTCATTAACATCAATTCAGCGTGCAATCAATGTTACCAAGACAAAATCAAAGTTACCATACTCCAAGGTTATGTGCGATACCGGTCGCTTACCAAAGTTCTGTCGTTGGCAGAAGGTCTCTCTACCTTGAGGAGCAACCTTGAGAGGTGTTCCAGCTCAAGGGGAGATCGCCGCCATGCAGCCATGCTGCCTAGCAGGGAGAGCTCAAAGAAGGCTCACTTAGGCTGTCATATTTATAGGATAAAGTGGTTGGCTTGTAGTCAAATTACATGCGATGGAAAAGGTATGCAGGAGACAGCTCGTACCCCCAACTTTCTTTGTTCCTTGATAAACGAGTCTTGGAAAAGCCAACCGCGCTATTCACGTGTTATTCTGGTAGCATCCCCAGGCTCCTCCAAGGTAGCCACCCACTTGTGGGCAGGTTAAAAAAAACAGGGGCTTTAGAAAATTACGTGAGACTTGGGTACAAGTCATTGTGCCTGTAGGTAGGATAATTACTCCTTTTCCAACTGAAGCCCAGCACATAGCACACAGTGGTCATTCGTATGGCTTCCAGTGAAGGACAGATCCCAGGCCGCTTCCCATCCCCCACATTTTTAGGTCCACAGAGTTGATCTGTGAAGGCTACCGGGTCCCTGAAATATTTTGCACCACATTTAAAGAATGCCTTTTTAGCACAAGGTGGTGCTGGTCCCTTACGATCCATGTCACCGAGGTCAGCAGCTCAGGGGCGGTCGTGTCACATTGGGAGGCACAGTCAGCACTGTGTCACCGTGATGTCACAGTGGGGTACAACAGGTGCTGCAGGGCGGTGCGTCCTGCACCCTGGAGAAGTGTCCATAGGAGGAAGGCAGGCATGAGCTCCCACGTGGCTGTCGCCGCCAAGGAGCAACGTGCCAGCATGAGGCGGACCAAGATGAACTTCTGGGATGGGATGGAGCACGCCTCCATGATGCCCAGCATCACCGCTGAAGGTACAGGCATCCACAGGCACTGCAGGAGCGTTGTCATGACCAACAGTTGCAGTGTTTGCGTGGGGTGAGACTTGGCACTGCAGCCATCTCAGGGGTGTCACCATCTGGGGCTGAGGACAGCAATGATACTTTACACCTGCCAATGCGCCACAGCTCAGGGGGTGTTGGAGGCTTGAGAGCCCTAAAGCCTCAGTTCTAGTTGATTAGTTTTAGATGTACTAAACTAAGCCAGGCCGGGCCCTTCCCTCAGGCCTTTCCAGGCCTCAGAGGCCATTTGGGTGCGGCAGAGGGGGCCGGTCCTGCCAGAGCCTGACAGGGCGGAGAGACGAGTCCGGCTGTCGCAAATCCGTGATTTAGAACGCTTAAGGAATCGCCGACAAAGGAATTACAGCAAAAGTGGTTCTAATAGGCTGTTGTACAAGTGCAGCTTAACAATGTTTGATGGCAAGGTTCACTCTATGAATGACTGCATGGAAGAGTCATACAAAGGAAAATGGAGTTACACTCGAGTTAGAATGATTAACAGAGAGACCGGGGATGCAAAGAGTAAGGGGGACCCTCCCGTTGAGTCTCGAGGTTCAGAGTAGATCCCCTTGCTTTCTAAACTCCTGATGGAGCTGAGGTGTGGCTAGGTCCAATCTTAGTCTCAGACTTGGTCCACTGGTTTATGTTTAAGGGATTGTACACGCCAAGTTTATGTAAGGTTTCATTAACATCAATTCAGCGTGCAATCAATGTTACCAAGACAAAATCAAAGTTACCATACTCCAAGGTTATGTGCGATACCGGTCGCTTACCAAAGTTCTGTCGTTGGCAGAAGGTCTCTCTACCTTGAGGAGCAACCTTGAGAGGTGTTCCAGCTCAAGGGGAGATCGCCGCCATGCAGCCATGCTGCCTAGCAGGGAGAGCTCAAAGAAGGCTCACTTAGGCTGTCATATTTATAGGATAAAGTGGTTGGCTTGTAGTCAAATTACATGCGATGGAAAAGGTATGCAGGAGACAGCTCGTACCCCCAACTTGGGGGCTAGGTTCCTTGATAAACGAGTCTTGGAAAAGCCAACCGCGCTATTCACGTGTTATTCTGGTAGCATCCCCAGGCTCCTCCAAGGTAGCCACCCACTTGTGGGCAGGTTAAAAAAACGAGGGGCTTTAGAAAATTACGTGAGACTTGGGTACAAGTCATTGTGCCTGTAGGTAGGATAATTAGCTCCTTTTCCAACTGAAGCCCAGCACATAGCACACAGTGGTCATTCGTATGGCTTCCAGCGAAGGACAGATCCCAGGCCGCTTCCCATCCCCCACATTTTTAGGTCCACAGAGTTGATCTGTGAAGGCTACCGGGTCCCTGAAATATTTTGCACCACATTTAAAGAATGCCTTTTTAGCACAAGGTGGTGCTGGTCCCTTACGATCCATGTCACCGAGGTCAGCAGCTCAGGGGCGGTCGTGTCACATTGGGAGGCACAGTCAGCGCTGGTCGTGTCACCGTGATGTCACAGTGGGGTACAACAGGTGCTGCAGGGCGGTGCGTCCTGCACCCTGGAGAAGTGTCCATAGGAGGAAGGCAGGCATGAGCTCCCACGTGGCTGTCGCCGCCAAGGAGCAACGTGCCAGCATGAGGCGGACCAAGATGAACTTCTGGGATGGGATGGAGCACGCCTCCATGATGCCCAGCATCACCGCTGAAGGTACAGGCATCCACAGGCACTGCAGGAGCGTTGTCATGACCAACAGTTGCAGTGTTTGCGTGGGTGAGACTTGGCACTGCAGCCATCTCAGGGGTGTCACCATCTGGGGCTGAGGACAGCAATGATACTTTACACCTGCCAATGCGCCACAGCTCAGGGGGTGTTGGAGGCTTGAGAGCCAGCAGACGCAGAGCATGACCTGATTTTCCTTTGCTTTGCAGAGCGAACAGCTGTCTGGGACGCCAGTGGCCAGCTACATTCAAGAACAGTTCCTGCTGCACAAGGTGGGGCGACTCCCACGTCCTCCTAGTGGACCCAGAGGGGTGGGGAGTCTCCATGGCCCTGGGGCATGGCCTGCAGTTACTCTTCCGCTCCTCAGAAAGCAGGAAACTCACCCCAAAAGTCCCCACCAATGGAGAAAGAGGGTCTGTGCGAGGGTGGTGTCACCTGTGGTAGGGGGTATTGTAGCACAGGGCCCATCCTCATCACCGGAGACCCCCTGGATGCCCTGAGGCTGCTCCTGCCCTGACTCCAGCACTGCTTTTTTGGAGGAGGAAGGGAAGGGAGAGCACTCAGCAGCTTCTCCTGTAAAGCTCTCCCCACTGCCCCGTTCATGCCTCTGAACAGCAGGAGGGGCAGGATCCAGCCTGAAGCACCATCCCTGGACAGGGCCACCTCCAGCTCTTCCCTCTGGCCAGTCCTCACCCTTCTGGCCCTTCTCTTCTCTTTTCCACTTGCAGGGGTCCGAATTCCCGCTCTTGGCTCCTTCGATGTTGTCCCCAAAAGGATTCAGGTTGGGGACGAGGCCGTGATTATCCAGAGGCCCGTGTTTCAGCTGGCCAGGAACCTTGCAGTTGTCCACCACCTCAGGGATGACGGGGACTACCTGCTTGGTAAGTCTGCACATTAAACCCTGGCTGGCTGCACGGTCAGGGTGAAGGGGGGGGTATCGCGTTCCTTCACTGGGTCTGAGACACTTCGCTAAAGCAAACTGCCCCCTCTGCGGAGCAGGTCCAGAAATGGGGCCTATCTGGGCAATGACTACAATAAGCAGCCTTTGGGAAACACCTGCAGAAGGGCCACTGGCTGAGCACCTCCATCCCTCTCATGTGGTTTTCCAGGCAACAAGGAGCTGGAGCCCCTCAAATACGGCAAGGTGGCCGCAGCTGCCTGTGTGTCCCGTCAGAAAGTGGAGGGCTGCATCCAAGGCACCACGTCCCTCCTCTCTCAGTGCCTGGGGAAGGGGGAGAACATCGCCCTTGTCCTGAGGGATGTGGGGGTGCTTCTCATCGAAGACATGAAGGCACAGATGAAGTTTTTTTACAACTTCCTGGAGAGGATGTCTGGGAAGGAGAACTTGGAAAAAGCTGTTTTGAAGGTGAGTGTTTTGTCTTCTCCGTGGCCGCCGGGCAGTCCCACAGCGGTACCCCAGCACTGCTTGCATGTGGCCCACCAGGACATGGCCAGCCACTCGGGCCAGGCGAGAGATACGGTCCTACAACTCTCACTGCCTCGGGGTCCTCCGATATGGAGTGCCTCAGCCATGCTGAGGACGTCGTCCCATCTTCGTGCTCCTTCATTGCAGGTCCCCCAGCTGCTGGACATGGTGGTGTCCCAGGTGGTACCTGTGGCCTCACTGACATTTTCTGGCCGCGTCATCATCTTCCCTGAGTGAGTACATCTGTGGATGGAGCCTCTAGTTGCTCAGCTGTGGTTTGGAAGCAGTTGGTCCATGTGACCGCAGGTGTCCTGCCACAGGGGCACGAGGTAGCGGCATGTCCCCAGCCCATAGTCGTTCCTGTGAGGCAGATCTGATGGGAAAGATGGAGGACTTTAGGCGACACTTCCGTCCCATCATGGCCTGGACTTCTTTGCAGGGTGACTCCATGTCCCAGGACAGTCCTTGGGGATGGAGTGCAGTCAACTTGGGGGAAACAAAAGGGTTTTTGTGCAATGCCAAAAATCTGCTTATGATTGGGTGATGGTGGCAAGCAGCAAGGCTGGTGGTGCTGTGGGGTCATGCTGGTGTCGTCTCTTTGTCCTCCAGGTTTGAGCTGGAGTTTGTGCCCAAACCACCGCCCAGGGACCCTCTCAAGGACTTGAGAAAAGTCCCTGGTGAGGGCAAGCGGAAGAAAAAAGCGGTTTTGCCAGCTGTCAGCCAGGGCGAAAAAGGTAAAGCTGCTCCTGGCTCTTTTGCATAGCATAGCCAAACAGCATCTGTGATACATTGGCGAAAATCCTTTGGTGATGATTGTCAGAAGAGTCTGACTTGGTGCC